>NC_141159.1:43262384-43575653 GCF_053477565.2 Lygodium microphyllum
TTAGATATGTAAGCCTAAGCTTAACCCCTTGCATAGTGAGAATACCCCAATAACTCAACGGGACTTGGGTGTGCTTGTGAATGTTAAATTGTTGACAGCCTTGAAGTACCGCAATACTATGACTAGCCATTCATCTATGATATTCACTATTAGTTCCTCTTGCTCTTCGTTATCTCTATTTAAAGACAATTGAAGCCTAAAAATGCTTCTACCCTACTATGGTCCTTCTCACCTCCTTGCCAATTGCTACCCTCACAGATGCCACCCCACAACCTCTTGTGGTCCTCTCCAACCCCTTAGCGATGGTCCTTCCCAACCTCTTGTGGTCCTCTCCAACCCCCTTAGCAATGGTCCTTCGTCAACCTCATTACAATGTTAGGCCACCTCCTATTGATACCTTCTCGACTCCCCCTTGCTTCCACCACTTAATAGCCTGCCCAAATGCCTACATGGCAACAACAAACTTGAATACGAGGACTGTAGTCCACCAAACTTGTAGTGTAATGTATGATGATTTACATAGGCAAAGATCTTAGAAGCATTGAACTATAGCCCACCATGACTATTGGGATTATGATGAGCCAATGTTGCCTATTGGCCATTAACAATGGCCAAGACAGTGGTTGTTTAACCATGGAAAAGGTGGTTTATTTTATTTTATTTTATGGTCATTTTAATAGCTTAATGATGGGTATGATGACATTTTAGACCTTAGCTTTTGGGTTACCCACTAATGTAGAACCCAACTAATCCCTTTATTTGGTACAGAACCATGATTGGTTTAAGTGGCATAGTGAAACTAATATTGATGGCCAATTACAAGCTAGGAGGAATATCTGGAGATCTTCGATCCACCCCAATAAATTTAGAGCTGCTAATGCAATAAAAGGATGAAGCATACACACTAGAACTCACCATCGCCATCATTGTGTATACTTGGATAAACTACTAGTGCTTCTAAGTAGTCATGCATTTTTGTAACTCAACCAACACATTGTGTTTCTATTTTAGACAACTAGTCAAGCCTATCCTACATCATCCTAGAGATAACCTATGCACTCAACAACACTATATCCTCACACTTAGACTAAGCATCATCCATTACAAGGAGGTAGCATATCTAGAAAAGCATCTACTTTGCCTTGGTGACTCACCATGGTGCTATCCTCTACAAAAAACCTTCAAAGTATATTGGATCAGCTTCAACTTCAGTTGTGAGTAGTTGCCAAACATGGAATCCAATAAGATAGTATGTTATATGGGCGAAAATGATTGACAACTACTAGTGCTTCTAAGTAGTCATGCATTTTTGTAACTCATATTCACTTGACTGCTTCTGAGTAGGCATGCATTTTTGTAACTCACCTTCACATCAACACATTGTATTTCTATGTTAGATAATTAGTTTGGCCTATTGTACACCATCCTAGAAAGAACCTACGCACTCAACAACACCATGTCCTTACACTTAGTCTAAGCATCATCCATTACAATGAGGTAGCCTATCTGGAAAAGCATCTACTTTGCCTTTGGTGACTAACCAGGCTGCTATCCTCTATAAAACAACTTCAAAGTATGTTAAATTTGCTTCAAATTCAATTGTGAGTAGTTGTAAAACATGGATGCCAATAACGTTATATTTTATATGGATGGACAGGATTGACAACTAGGGGTTGATCATTGGCACGTGTGATTTAGACTACTACTTTTAGTTCTCACTAACTGTGGCATCTATTTTTGTTGTATGTAACTGATTGCCCCTTTACCCCTAAGTGGAGGATTTTATTGGACAAATTGTATTGTGACCCCCCCTCCAAATTATCTACGAATTTTTTTTCCAAAAAAATGGGACTCCTTATACTTGGCTTTGATATTCTGTATGCTAAATTCTATAAGTAAGTGTTGTTGATGTTAACATGATGAGTTTGAAACAAAATAAATGTTTCAAGTTAGTAAAAAGTGTTGTAATAACATGCACACACATAACTTGACCTAGATCTCTTTACATGGATGTAGACATGCATTCACGCATGTGCATGTGCACACACGCACACCCGCACACATGCACACACACATGCATGCATACATAGTCACAAGCATAGACATACACATAATAACAAAATCATGAACACACAACACTCTATGGCTTTAATATTATTTCTTGCATATTCTATGGGAGATACTAATTATCCTTCCTCTTTAAATATAGTAGATATAACATTATAGCTCGATAAGCACACATCATTTAGTATTTCTTTCCTTATCTTAGCTCTTGTCCTAGGAAGTTGAGATAAGTTGCTCCTTAAAGTTTATAAGGTTCGAAGTGGATGGGTTCTCAACCTTCTTATAGCCCCCATTCTACTTACAATCCAAATAGAGGTAAGAGCATGACTAGGTATAGTCAAGCCCTATCTACTTCTTGTTTTTACATTCTTCTTAATAGTTGTTGTAATTAAACATTCTAATCCATGTTGATACTAGGGTTTTGTGTGAGCTCCTAGCATAGCCTTTAGAAATGCACTAGCACACTGTTCGCCTTGATTCCTAGCATTATAGCTCTTCACAGTCTTATGCTTGTAACATTGCCCTCTGTATATCACCTTATCTTTTTAGCTTGCTTAGTCATCTAGAGAGGAGTTATATGCAATCATACCGGAGCGAAGGGCTGGGAGAATCTAGATGAGGAGTGCTTGGCCCAATTGGTTGTGTAGTTGTCCCAATAGTTGTTTCTATGCACAAACTCAAACTAGTCATGCGATACTCAAACGACAAGCGATATGTCTAACGAATACCGTGATTCTGCAGTTTGGTGCTGGATCGTCGGTCGCATGTGGATAAAGGAGCTGTGAATCTTCAAAGCATAGAGAGAGTGGTCTCTGGTAAAACCCTCTCCCGCCCTGTGATTCTCTGGTTAAAACCCTACCTCCTGGGCTTCGGCCATGGATGAAGAAGGGCGCAGCAGAGGAGGCAGAAAGAGAAGGCCAGGGCCGCCCCCTTTCAACCCTCCATCCTCTTCTTCTCCACCATCAGACAACAGCCCCGCCGTGGCAACAGTTGGTCCTCGCCCTCCGCCGTCGGCGCCCGAGCCCAAGGAGCTGATCGACCGATATGTGGCCAAAGGGATGGACAGGGACGCCGCGGGCGAGAGGGTGATACGCGACCTGCAGGCCGCCTTGCAGCGCTCGTGGCTTCCAATGCAGCGTATGGCGTCGGTTGATCGGGCCCTCCGCTCTGCGTCGTCGACCCTCGACTCCACCGCCATCCGCCTGCAGCGCATGGAGGCGAAGCTGGACTCGAAGCCAGGCCTCCCACAGGTCTTCCTGGCCGGCGTGACGGCGGGCGCGCTGGTCCAATCGGTGGTGGCATCCTCAGCGGTCATCGCAGGCGCGCTGCACAGCCTGCGCAGCAGCATCCAGAGATTGTTTCAGAGGTGACTTGATCCAGATAGATGTTTTGTTCTTCTCAGAGCCCGTAGAGCTTTCTCTGATGAAGCGTGAGGCCCTGTATCTTGCTTTCCTTTCTTTTTTTTGCTCTTATCTTTGGAAGATCTCTGCAGCAGCATAGTTCATTTGCAAAATGTCGGAATTTATTCTTGGAAATGTCCCAAATAGACATGTTTCTCTGCATTCTTACTGCTGCTGTTTTTCTGTCAAAGCATTTCATTATCCAAACAGTTTCTGTTCATGAGTTTAGTAATGGTCTCTCTCTCTCTCTCTCTCTCTCTCTCACACACACACACACACACACACACACACACACACACACACAGAGAATGTGTGTGTTAAATGACATGCAGGGTGTCTGTCTACGGTCCATGAAGCCCGCTAGTATTTTCTGAATCACATCATTGCCTATGGTTGCATTGAAAGATGTATATGAAATCCTTGCAATCTTTAATGTCCAAACATGAAACCTATCCAGATTTAATGCCCAATGGGGCTTTCCATACTTAGGGATCTCATTGCAGATATTTCTATTCGTTCAATGTTTAAAGTAGATATTCCACTTTGATATGTAGTCCAGACGTTGCATTGCCAAAGAGGCTGAAATGGGATTTTGATATCAGCTATGGAATGCTAAGAAATTATTGAGTGCCTTACAATCTTTGTTGCCACCGCAATTTCATTCTTTGTATTATAGTCTGGTTATTGCGCTCATCAACTTCAAGTAGCTAGATCAGAGTGGTTTGTTCATAGAAAACCAACCAATCTTAGATGTATATGTATAAGTTGCCAAACATGGAAGAAAATGCTATGTAGGTTTTTGAATACAATAATGGTGTGTTAGTGTGCTAATGTTGATGCCCAAGCATGTTGAGTTTAATGTGGTGCTGTGTGTTTTTCTTGTGTAGCTAGTGTATGTATTTATATTGTGGTGGGGGTGAGGTTCATGTGGGGTGGGGTTGTCGCCAATGTGGGCTTGGGGAGGTAAGTCACACTCATAACGTGGGTTTAGCATAAGGGATTTTGACACATTTTTTACATACAGAAGGGTCCCATATAAAGAGGTCACTTGACGGATTGAATAGAAAAGGGTTATGTTTTATTAAGGAAAAATTCACATATAAAGATATTTATAAATAGGGTTTGAACGTATGTGATATAGAGAGTATATATAGTGAATTCCTCGGGGGTGTGGCATATATGTGTTTGAATGTAAGCGGTGAGGGTGTGTATATGTGTATGTGTTAAATGTGTGGTGAGAGGAGGGGAGGGGGGATTGTGTGATGTGGGAGGTGTGTTTATATGGTAGGGATGTGTGCATGTGCATTGATACTTGTGGTGGTGAGGGTGGCAGTGGTGGCAAACCAGGCGGCGGTAGTGGGAGGAAAGCCAAGCAACAAGCCTTGGTAGTGGTAGAAGTGGTGGTGTGATGGTTCAGTTGGTGAAGGGGGTGGACTGGCACGAGCTTGTCGGTGGCCAGAGGCATCGTGAGGGAGAGCAAGGGGTGGGTGTGACATAGTGGGGAGGTGATGGCAATGGAGGCGTTGGCAGTGATTGGAGAGGCCGAGGGGGGGGAGGGAGTGAGAAGTAGCACGGTTAAGGATGGAAGAGGTGGCGGCCCAAGGCGGTAGCAAGCCTTGGTGGTGGTGGAGGTTGATGGTGAGGTGGTGTGAAGGGCGGTAGCGATCGAGCACGAGGAGCAATGTGTTGTGGTGGTGCTATGGAGTGTTGGAGATGGTATGGCAAGGTGCACTCGTTGTGAGATAGAGCAGTCATAAGGGGGTTGTGGGTGAGGAGAGGGAGATGGAATGGAGGGTTGTAGGGCTAGGGCATTGTCTCAGGACGTGGGTTTTGTGGTAGCATAGATAGGTGAGGGAGGAAAAGCCTCGGCGACGGGGGCAAAAGGAGAGGAAGAGGAGTGAGTAGTCGTGAGTAGGGCTACAGGGCTCGTCCCAAGACGTGGTAAGGTGAGAGGGAGCATTGCGGGTTGTTGCGAGGAAGGCGATGAAGGCAATGGGTCGGGTGCGATGGCGGTAGTGGGGTCAAACCCTTTTTTTTAAAAGTAGGGGGAAATATGGCGCCGTCGTCCCTCCTTTTTTTTCTCCTCTTTTCCTTCATTTTTTAATTCTCTTCCTTCTCTTTTCTACTTTTTCTTCTCCTCTTCTTTTTTAAAAAAATTCTATTTCTCCTCTTTTTTATTCTCTCCTTCCTCTTTTTTAAAAAAATGTTTTTTTCTATTTTTTTATCAACTACTAATTAAAATTGAAAAAAAAACCATGATATCCAAATCCTAATCAACCATGAGCAACCGAAGACTATCTTTAAAAGTTTTAAATATTTTAAAAAAGATTTGTAAATAAAAATAAAATAAGAGTAGAATGGATGATTCGTGATAACAAAAATTTGTATTTTTTAAACCAACAATTTAATTATTTCGTTTATTATGAATACAAAATCCTAACTAAGCACTTGTGTTTCGAAGTTGGCACTTTTGCATCCTTCTTATTTTGCATGTGCAACACATGAGTGACTTTGTGGTTGATGTGTTCTTGGTCTCAACAATGAAATCAAAATCACATGCCATACGAGTTCAATGTGTTCTTGGTCTCAACAATGAAATCAAAATCACATGCCATACGAGTTCAATGTATTGGAACGTTAAACATGCTCAATCCTTGAAGAGCTTCAATGCTCGAGAATCAATAACTACCTCTTACATAGTCTCTCGTCGCACATGAATGCAAGCATTCGTTTGTAGTGAGTGGCATGGCCTTTATTCAATCCTATGAAGGATGTATTTTGCATAGTCTACGATCCAAGTGAGTTGCTCCTTTTACTTCCAACTCTCTACAACTTTCACATGTGAGAGAAGCATGGGATGACAAGAGAGTGCTTAGAGAGATGAGAAGAGCTTCATTCTCTTGGTCCCTCACTCTCAATCTCACTCTCTTGCTCTCAATCTCTCTTACTCTCATATCCTCTCACAATTGGAAGGTAAGTGTATAAAGTTTGTATACACATGAGTAGCTTGTTCTATTCATTCTCATAAATATTATACATGATTTTTAGGGTTAGGGTTTTCCCATCTCTCTTGGGTATCCATTTCACTTTTGGGCCTCAAGGTCTGCGGTAATTTCTTATTGCATGCTTTCTCTATGGTAAGAACAAACTAGAACCTTTGTGGTCTCTCTACAGCAGTCTATGCTATCACTACAAGGTGCATTAGGATCGTACTCAGCTTGTGGATTTACATGACGAATCAATATAATTGTTACAACCTTTTAGCAATTCAAGGATGCATGTGCTTTATACACATTGAGTTGTGGGGTGAATAATCCAAAGATTAATTTAAAAAATTAAGCTTATTGTGCTTGTTTGCTAGGTTTTTCTCATGTTGATGCTCATTTAGATGGCTCTAAACATAGCTTGAATGAGAATTTTAGGATTCCGTCTATTAAGACACTTGGTGTATAGAAGGCACAAAAGGATGCTAAAGTACCTGATAGTGATCTAGGTCCACATAGGTTAAGTAGAGTGAGAAAGCCAAGACAATGATTAACATATGATAGCTATGTAGCTCACCACTATGCATACATGGGTAAAGTTGTGTGGGATATGGAACCCACTTCTTTTGAGGATGCAATGGATAATGCATATAGGGATTGTGCTTTGGATGAAAAAGTAGTTGCACTTATGAATAATGACACATGGGAGTTGTTGCCCTTACCTGAAGGCAAGAAAGCTATTAGCTACAAATGGATTCACAAGGTTAATAAGCATAAGTCAGATGGATCTATTAAGTGCTATAAGGCACAATTGGTTGCCAAAGGCTATGTGTAGACTCATGGTATTGATTATGAGGAGACCTTTGCTCAAGTGGCTAAAATGGCCACTATAAGGGGGGCTGTCATAGTAGTGGCTACATTGAAATGTTCAATCATAGATTAAATGGATCTTAAGAATGCCTTTTTGTAGGGGGAGTTGCAAGAGAAAGTTTATGTGGAGCAGCCACTTGGTTATGTGAATGAGAATCATCTAGATTATGTGTGCCAACTTCATAGCCTTTTGTAGAATAAAGTAAGCACCCAAGGCATGGCATGGTAGGGTTGCAGAATACCTTGTCAACATTGGATTTCATAGATCATAGATTAATCACTCACTTTATGTATGTGAGAGTGAAAGCTGGATTTTGGGACTCGTTTTTGAAGTGTTTTAGCCCATTCTTGGAGTGAAAAAGTGGTTGGGAGGTGTCAAGAACCAAAGTTTCATGCAAAATTGAACGGTGGCAGATGGTCAAGTTAGAGTTTTCTTAAGTGCATTTTGATGCTAGCAATCCAACGCAAGTCTTTGTTCGTCGACTCGAAGGTCGTTTGACCCTCCATTTAATCCCCGCAAGGTTTAGCACTCTAAAGCAACTATGTGACTCGGGAGCTAAAAAGTGTGTGATGGGATCAAGCTTATATAAATTTCCACATCACGGAGTCAGCTGTCTAGTCAGATCGTAATTCTAAGTTCGTTTGTCCCTCCAAACAGACCAAAAACCCTCATGGAGCAGTATGAAAGTGGTTTTTTAAAGGTGAATATTTAATAAATGATATGAAATGAAATGTAAATTTAAAAAAATGCAAATTCTTGTCCGAGAGGAGTAGGAGGCATTTTTTTGTTTTACAACCCATTTTTGGATGGATTTGTGTCTCTTCAATACACCGAGAGAGAGAGAGAGAGAGAGAGAGAGAGAGAGAGAGAGAGAGAGAGAGAGAGAGAGAGAGAGAGAGAGAGAGAGAGAGAGATGGAAGTTTGATCTACATGCCAAGAGCAAGATTTTGATTGTAAGCATGTGAAATATGATCAAGGAAATGAAATTTTAATTTCTTAGTCTTTCTCTCTCCTCTCTTTTCTCTCCTCTTGTTGCTCGTTCATATGCTTGATTTTATGAGAGAAGGGAGTGGGGTTTGATGAAATATGGTGATGGACTGATGGCATTGGAGTGAAAGGATTGTAGATCGGGTTGTGGAAGAGGGTGAGCAGCCTCTCAACCTTGAAATAGGAGTCTTAAAAAGCGTGTTTTTATGTGTAAGCGATTGTTCTACTCGGTTTATGATAGATTTTGATTGAAATTGTTTGAAAATGATTGCATTTTGTTGTTAATATTGTAATCTATCAGAGATGTTGAAGAAAATAAGAAAATTCAGTCACATAATGATTTATATATAAACCTGCAAAACCGGTGACTATGCGATTTTAAGAAAAATGATTAATTTTGGGGTTTTGTGGTGTTTATGGAGTTCATGTGGAATGAAAAATGATATCAAAATAATTCTCGGTACAATGATTGGTCCAAACTAGAAAATAAAAAAAAACACATTTTATGCATAAATAAATAAAAAATGGAGAAAATAAAGAAAAGAAAGATTTTTACATTCAAAAAATAGAGAAAAAATAAGATTTATATCTGTGGATATGTGACATGGCTAGAGCATGAGGGACCGAGCCTCAGTTGAGCCTTGATTTTGTGTTAAAGTGGAGTCTTTTTAACTTTTAGAAAGAAAAACACATAAAAAATGCTTCCTACACTTATCAATGGATGCATAACCAAAGCAATAGGGAGAAGGAGGGGATGCTTTCTACACCTATCAACACATGCGTAACCAAAGCATTAGGGAGAAGGAGGGGTTTTAAGGGTGACTAATTGCTAATAAGATTCTAAATTCTGATCTTTTGTTGGTGCATGACATATATGATGTTTATGGTTTAAGTTTAAGAGGGTCTAGCAGCACGAGAATGCTTGGTGCTGTGTAGCATTATGTGTAGATAAAAATCATTGGAAAAAATGTCTTTGCACCTCAGAATGTTGATTTCTAAATGATAAAATGATTGGCACTATGGTTCATACATAATTGCATTGCACGTAACTCATGGTATCATTACTGGATGCATTGCAATTGTATTCATGCATATGACTTATGTTGAGTATATGAGATATCCTAAGCTGTAGGTTTAGATGATCGATTTCCTTGGGGACTATTTAGTGAGAAAAATATCTATATCTCCTGGAACGTTTGAAAACAAGAGTGGAGTTTGTGACGTACGTGCTATTTGTATTAGTGGCGCATCGAGGGGCCAATCCTCGAGGTGTAGGAGAGTTGCAGTGGGGCCGTTGCATTCAACCGAGGGGTGCCTCCTTTGTTTGTGCTTACGTGGTGTTTTACATTGATATGTATAGGGACTCCCTCTAAGGAGTGTGGGGAAGGCTTAATTGTTGGATTACAATCCAAAATAAATGTGAAATTTACGATAGAAATTAGGGCAGTGTGTCCCTTAGATGCTTCTGTCCGCGAGGCCAAGAGGGTGTGTTCTTTGAGTGTAGAGAGGCCCGACTAGTGCCTAGAGAGTTAGTGTCGGGCCATTTTTGAGTCCCGATAGGTGATGTGTTTGTCGGGAGCGGCTTATAAGTAGCGGTTCTTGGAAATAATTTGGCATTGACCAATGGAAGTCAAGGGATAGCTATGACTAACCGGAATGGGAGAGAAAGCATAATACAAAATGTGCCCTTGCTACCAGCTCCTCCCAATGTGATCATGCCAATGGCTAGTCAGATGCTTCCACTAAATAATGGAAGTCAAATGATAAACCCTAATGTGGTTCCAATTAATCAATATAGTAGCCAACCCCTAATGAGGTGGTTAGGTCGATGGAACAATAAGTAGATGATTGTGGCTATGAGTCTAGTGCATCGAATGTCCTAAGTGAAGTTAAGGATATGATGAAGCACTATACCGATATAATCACTAAACAATATATGAAAATAGCTGTTGATGTCAATTTTCTTTAAAAGAAACATAATTTGATAAGGAGTTGGTGCCCTGAAGAGGGTGCCCTCTCAAGATTTAGTTGTAAGTGGTGTGGTGGCCAATATTTCCCTAGGAATTGCCCAAATGTTAAATGTGACATATGTGGGAAGTCCTAGCCATCTAGCTATTACTTGTTAGAGTAAGATTAGTTCTCTCTAGCAAGGGAGTAGGCAACCCGGTCCGGTCAATCATTAAGCGCGAGGAAATAATCTCTAGTAGGATGATGGACCAACGCAAATATTACAAAGAGGGAAAGCTGGTGTAGAAGAGCTACCTAGTGGTAGTGGTGTCAGCCTTATTGAAGTTGTGAGTGTTAACAACATTGAAGCTTCTAATTTGCGAGCCATTAAAAGAGGGTAAAAGGTAAAAGAAGGTAATAGGGATAATGTAAAACCTACTGAGGTAAACACTAAATAGGATGATAAAGGGACACAAGTCCTTAACCCTAATGTAGAAGCCCGTCCTCTAAGAGCTGCTGATGGCAAAGTTGACCTTCAAAACGAGTTGCCAAAAAAGAAAGTAAAAGCTAAGAAGGAGGCGCCAAAGCTAGTTGAAAGGCCAAACGAGAGAATGGTCTGGTAGGAGAAGAGAACCATTGCTAAGTATCATGAGTTTGATGTAGTGAGTTCTCTTTGTGACATAAAGCACGGTGTGAATCTCTTGCAATTGATAAAGTTATCTCCAGGAGTGCGTAAATAATTTAAAAAGATTCTTCGCACTGGGTATATCATTGAGTCCTTTGGCAATAGCTTGTTTGGGAGAGCATTAGTTTGAGCATGCTGAAAAGCATTGCCCAAGGACAGTAGCGTATGTTGATGGAATATTGGTGGATCATGCTATTGTAGACATGGGATCCCCTGTCAATATCATGAGATCATAATAAATGGAAAGGCTAGGATTAGAAATTCGAAAGGATGCCTTCACAATTCTTGGAATGACTGATGACAGTTTAAGACAACTTGAAGTAGCGGATAGGGATGCCTATTCATTTATGGATCACTTTGCTAGATATAACCAAATGGCTATTGTAGAGGAAGAGAAGCTAAAAATGACATTTATTACTGTATTTGGTTTGGTACCTTTGCATATCATGTGATAGCATTTGGATTATGCAACGTGAGCGGCCTCCCAACTTTGAAATACGAGTCTCAAAAAGCGTGTTTTTATGCTTAAGCGATCATTCTACTTGTTTTATGATAGATTTTGATTGAAATTGTTTGAAAATGATTGTCCTTGTTTGTTAATGTTGTAATCTATCAAATATACTAAAGAAAATAAGAAAATTAAGTCACATATTAATTTATACATAAACCCGTAAAACCCGTGACTACGGAGTTTTAAGAAAAATGATTAATTTTGGGGTTTTGTGGTGTTTATGGGATTCGTGTAGAATAAAAAATGATATAAAATTAATTCTCAGTATACATGATTAGTCCAAAGTAGAAAATAAAAAAATTATCACATTTCATGCATAAATAAATAAAAAAACTAGAGAAAATAAAGAAAAAAAAGATTTTTACATTCAAAAAAAAAGAAAAAATAAGATTTATGTGTGTGGATGCGTGACATGGCTAGAGCATGAGGAACAAGCCTTAGTTGAGCCTTGTCTTTGTGTTAAAGTGGAGACTTTATCACTTTTAGAAAGAAAAACACATAAAAAAGGCTTCCTACACCTATCAACGCATGCATAACCAAAGCGAGATATCCTACCAAACTCATGATACTTAGCAATGGTTCTCTTCTCCTACCAGACCTCATGGAGATATGTTGAGTATGTGAGATATCCTAAGCTATAGGTTTAGATGATCAATTTCCTTGGGGACTATTTAGTGAGAAAAATATCTATATCTCATGGAATGTTTGAAAATAAGAGTGGATTTTGTGACATACGTGCTATTTGTGTTAGCAGCGCATCGAGGGGACAATCCCAGAGGTGTAGGAGAGCTACAGTGGGGCCGCGACATTTAGTCGAGGGGTGCCTCCTCTGTCTATGCTTACGTGTTGTTTGACATGGATATGTGTAGGGACTCCCTCTAAGGAGTGTGGGGAAGGTTCAACTGTTTGATTACAATCCAAACAAATGCGAAATTTACGATAGAAGTTAGGGCAGTGTTACCCTTAGATGCTCCTAGCCACGAGGCCAAGAGGGTGTGTTCTTTGAGTATAGAGAGGCCCGACTAGTGCCTAGAGAGTTAGTGTTGGGCCCATTTTAGGTCCCGATAGGTAGGAGAAGAGAACCATTGCATAACCAAAGCGAGATATCCTACCAGACTCATGATACTTAGCAATGGTTCTCTTCTCCTACCAGACCTCATGGAGATATGTTGAGTATGTGAGATATCCTAAGCTATAGGTTTAGATGATCTATTTCCTTGGAGACTATTTAGTGAGAAAAATATCTATATCTCATGGAATGTTTGAAAATAAGAGTGGATTTTGTGACATACGTGCTATTTGTGTTAGCAACGCATCGAGGGGATAATCCCAGAGGTGTAGGAGAGCTGCAGTGGGGCCGTGACATTTAGTCGAGGGGTGCCTCCTCTGTCTATGCTTACGTGTTGTTTGACATGGATATATGTAGGGACTCCCTCTAAGGAGTGTGGGGAAGGCTCAACTGTTTGATTACAATCCAAAATAAATGCGAAATTTACGATAAAAGTTAGGGCAGTGTGACCCTTAGATGCTCTTGGCCACGAGGCCAAGAGGGTGTGTTCTTTGAGTATAGAGAGGCCCGACTAGTGCCTAGAGAGTCAGTGTCGGGCCCATTTTGGGTCCCGATAGGTGATGCGTTTGTCGAGAGCCGCTTATAAGTGGCGGTCCTTGAATCTGAGTGTCCTTTGGCATTGACCAATGGAAGTCAAGGGATAGCTATGACTAACCCGAATTGGAGAGAAAGCATAATACAAAATATGCAGTTGCTACCAGCTCCTCCTAGTGTGATCATGCCAATGGCTAGTCAAATGCTTCCACCAAATAATGGAAGTCAAATGATAAACCCTAATGTGGTTCCAATTAATTAGCATACTAGCCAGGTGGTTAGGTTGATGGAACAGTAAGTAGATGATTGTGGCTATGAGTCTAGTGCATCGAATGCCCTAAGTGAAGTTAAGGATATGATGAAGCACTATACCGACATGATCACCGAACAATATAGGAAAATAGCTATTGATGTCAATTTTCTTAAAAAACAACATAATTTGATAAGAAGTCGACGCCCTAAAGAGGGTGCCTCCTCAAGATTTAGTTGCAAGTGGTGTGGTGGCCAACATTTTCCTAGGAATTGCCCAAATGTTAAATGTGACATATGTGGGAAGTCCCGGCCATCTAGCTAGTACCTGTTGGAGTAAGATTAGTTCTCTCTAGCAAGGGAGTAGGAAACTAGGTCTAGTCAATCATCGAGCGCAAGGGAATAATCTCTAGCAGGATGATGGACCAAAGCAAATATTACAAAGAGGGAAAGCTAGTGTAGAAGAGCTACCTAGTGGCAGTGGTGCCAGCCTTATTGAAGCTGTGAGTGCCAACAACATTAAAACTTCTAATTTGCAAGCTGTTCCAAGAGGGCAAAAGGCTAAAGAAGGTAATATAGATAATGTAAAACCTGCTGAGGCAAACACTAAATAGGATGATAAAGGGACGCAAATCCTTAACCCTAATGTAGAAGCCGGTCCTCTAAGAGTTGTTGATGGCAAAGTTGATCCTCAAAATGAGTTGCCAAAGAAGAAAGTAAAAGCCAAGAGGGAGGCGCCAAAGCTAGTTCAAAGGCCAAAGGAGAGAATGGTCTGGTAGGAGAAGAGAACCATTGCTAAGTATCATGAGTTTGATGTACTGAGTTCTCTTTGCAACATAAAGTATGATGTGAATCTCCTGCAATTGATAAAGTTATCTCTAGGAGTGCGTAAAGAATTTAAAAAGATTCTTTACACTAGGTATATCATTGAGTCCTTGGCAATAGCTTGTGTGGGAGAGGATTGGTTTGAGCATGTTGAAAAGCATTGCCCAAGGGTAGTAGCGTATGTTGATAAAATATTGGTGGATCATGCTATTGTAGACACAGGACCCTTCGTCAATATCATGAGTTCGGAATTGATGGAAAGCTTGGGATTAGAAATCCAAAAGGATGCCTCGACAATTCTTGGAATGGCTAATGACAGTTTAAGACAACTTGAAGTAGCAGATAGGGATATCTATTCATTTATGGACTCCTTTGCTAGATATAACCAAATGGCTATTATAGAGGAACATAAGCTAAAAATGACATTTATTATTGTATTTGGTACCTTTGCATATCATGTGATGGCATTTGGATTATGCAATGCATTGGGTTCTTGGCAATGTGCAATTGATAAGACTTTTGGTGATATTTTCCTCAAGGAGCTGAATATCTTTATCGACGATCTTGGGATAGCCATCACAAGGGGAAGAATGCAGATTATTTTAAGGAAGCATTTTGAGCATTTTAGGCACTTTTGCATTGCTCTCAACCCAAGAAGATGCGTCTTTGGAGTGCCCTACGGACTGCTATTGGGTCATGTGGTTAGTTCAACTAGTATTGCGACTGATCCTGAAAAGATAAAGGTTATTGTCACTATGAGTCTGCCACGTACTCCTAAAGAAGCAGAAAGTGCCCAAAAGGGGTGAGTTTTTAAATATATTTCAGTAGCCACAATGCATAGCATTAACTGTTATTTAGCCCAGATTTGGGAGGAGAAATGGTATCATCCAAGAGCATTTGCTAGTCATAAATTCGGGATATCTGACATTAAATATACCTACACGAAGAAATTGTGTCTTGGGATGGTGTTTGTGACTAAAAAGTTCAGGCACTATATTCTCTATGAAAAGTTAGTATTTTATACAAAGGCGAAAGGACTTAGATTATTGCCAAACAAGTTACAACCGTATGATTGCCTAGTGAAATGGTTGATTACTTTACAAGAGTTTGATTATGAAATTAGGAGTAAGCCACTGAAGTTGCAAGGCATCGTTGAATGTCTTGTGGATTTTGAGGAACCCAAGAAAATCTTGGCTAAAGTTAGTGATATTGAGGGATTGTTTAAAATTGATACGGCCTCCATTCTATCCTTGTATGTTGCCATAATGCACCATTTAATAACAGGAGAGACTGGAGCTGCTTTATCAAAATCAGAGAGGAAGAGAAAAATTAGACATCAAGCTTTGAGATTTTCCTTGATTGTAGGAACACTATATCGACAGGGGGTGGATGATGTTTACCATCGATGTGTTATGCTTGACGAGGTTTTGTTTATCTTGGAAGAGTGCCATGACTCTACTTGTGGAGAGCACTTTTCTGGGCGATTGATTGCACAAAAAGCTTTAAGATCTAGATATTGGTGGCCGCCCATTTTTCTAGATTCATTTGTGTATGCCAAGATATGTGATATATATCAAAGGCATGACAATAGGGAGAATAGGAAGCACCCACTGACTCCTATTATGGCTATACTACCATTTGAGAAGTGGGGCATCAATTTTGACTAAATATTTTACGAAGTGGTTAGAAGCATGAGTGACGAAGAAGGACAATGCAAAGGAGATTGCTAGCTTCTTGCTTGAGAAAATTATTTGCTGATTTGGTCTGCCAAAGGAATTAGTGTATCGGTGGACTGTGGAACCCATTTTCTAAATAAGGTGATTAAGAGCTTGACTGAAGCATGGAGGATGAAGCACAATAAAATGAATCCTTATAATCCATAAGCAAATGGGCAGGTTGAAAGTATCAATAAACAGCTTGTGGGTATTTTGTCAAAGATAATGTCAGAGAAGAAATGAGATTGGGATAAGAAGTTATATGTGGCAGTGTGGGCGTATAACACGACGTTTAAAGGAGCCACATGCCACATCCCATTCAAGTTAGTTTATGGGGAGGAGTGTGTATTACCCCTAGAGATTGAGTTACCGACCATAAGATTCGCAATTAACCATTCTTTGGGGGAGAAGATGCACTCTTTGAGCGCTTTACGACTTTAGCACACCTGGATGAGCTCAAATTGTAGAGTTTGTTACACTAGAAGTGTCTAAGCGTTGGATGAAGGAGTTGTATTATTTAAAAGTGAAGAAATATACTTGTAAGAAATGTCAATTAGTTTTATACTAGTTGCACGTAGGGAGCTGTTTCCAGGAAAACTAGAGGCTAAGTGGGATGGTCCCTACAAAATAGTCAAAATAGGGAAAAATAAGTCCACAACATTACTAGCTGATGTACAGGGAGTGGAGTTTAAAAATAAGATTAATCTTAATAAGATTAAACCTTATTATCTCTAAATACATTAACGATAATTATGCCTTGCAAGTCCATGCTTGGCTAATCTCGAATGTGCAAGAGAAAACATTGGTTGATGGGGTAGTTAATTTCTTACTTAGAACACCCATACTTGGAGCAAAGATATCATCAGGGAAAGCTTATCTGGTGGAGTAAGGGATATAAAATCATTGAGAAAGAGGATGGATCATTTGTTTGGAAAATCAAAGTCTTCTATCATCACTACTTACGAATTCTAACGAGTATTCCTGTTATATTCAATGAAGAAGATGGGATGGAGCCTTCGATACATCCTTTGAATATGCTAAATTTTGATTATCATAATTACGATTAGAGGTGACAATGACTTGCTATATGAACCCATCGTGAACGTATACATTATACTTTGATGAAGCATCCAGGGGTCCCAACAAGAAAGGGAGTATGGGCGTGGTCATTAGGGATCCCTCATGTAGAATCATGATGAAATTAGTTGTCTACATTGGGGTAGGCTTTACCAATAATATGGTGGAGAAAAAAGCTTTGATTATGGGATTGAACGGTGGCGAATGATCAAGCTAGAGTTTTCTTAAGTGGATTTCGACGTCAAGAATCCAATGCAAGTCTTCGTTCATCGATCAAAGGTCGTTTGACCCCCCATTTAATCTCGGCAAGGTTTAGCACTCTAAAGGAGCTATGTGATTCGGGAGCCGAAAAGTGTGTGATGGGGTCAAGCTTTATAGATTTCCACGTCACGGAGCTAGCTGTCTAGTCAGATCGCAATTCCGAGTCTGTTTGTCCTTCTAAATAGATCAAAAACCCTCATGGAGTAGTATGAAAGTGGTTTTTTAAAAGTTGACATTTAATAAATGATATGAAATGAAATGTAAATTTAAAAAAATGCAAATTTTTATTCGAGAGGAGGAGGATGTATTTTTTTATTTTGCACTCCATTTTTGGATGGATTTGTGCCTCTTCAATACACCCCCGTTGAGAGAGAGAGAGAGAGAGAGAGAGAGAGAGAGAGAGAGAGAGAGAGAGAGAGAGAGATGGCAGAGGTAGAAACATCCGCTCCAAAGACTGCAAAAATGGATTGCTAGTTGGGAGTACCCTAACCCGAAGGCGCCATATTGAAGCCATAAATAAGGTCAAGGAGTGGGTGAGTGAAGCCCAAGAGCACTTAAAGGACACATAGCCCATAGTGGAAGATGAAATTGATGAGCTCTCTAGTGTGAGCACACCAGTCTTGCCGATCTGATTGACATCAAGCGACCCATTTATGCCATGAGCAGTACCGCATAGACAAAGCTTAGACGCGACGGGCTAGCAAATGAGTCAAGACCATTGGCCAAGAAGCATGGAGTTAGGAGAGAATCAGGAAGCTGGCAACCTTCTTACGACTCTAGTGTCAACCCCTATGACTCTGCGCTTAGGAGACCTTCTTAGGCAGCATCCAACATTGTGGAAAGAGTTGAAGTAATGGGTAGAAGGACCAATCGAGTAGGGGGGAATTGACCTACATGACCTCGATGTAGTGACTTAGATACCAAGATTGACGCTGCACTCAATATCCAAGTCCTTACATGTTAATGCCTTTTGGGAAGGCATTGAGATGCATACGGTCTTGCTCGTTGGAGCTAGGAGATGCTACAAGGAAAGGGATTGTAGACATGGGAGTAGGAGTTAGTATACTTAGTCGTGTAGTGCTCCAAGCTTGGGGTAGCCTGCCTATCGAGAACGTTAGGTTCAATGTCACACTGGCCAATGGGATGAAAGTTAAGCTATTCGAGGTATATCCCTTCTCATGATTATGAGAAAGATTAGATGCACATGCTAGCCATAATTGATCTGCCATTCTTAGACAACAAGGAGAAATACAAGCACGCTGTTAAGGTAGTTGATAAGCCCATGAATGAGGCCTCAATACCTTTATGCATGATGGCTAGAAGATTTTGTATCCAACCCAACCCTGTCACATTCCATGTCCCAAATGACAAGCGAGAGCTCCACAAGATCTTAGAGTACTTGACGGACAAGCTAGGTGGCAACCCAACCACTAGTCTGAAACCCCTCGAGGATCTCATGGAGGAACCCAATTGGAAATGGACCAAGGTACATGATCTAAACCTGATGTACAATTGAGCCTTGGTCATAAATGAGAAGAAAGAGGAGTGTAGAAACCTAGGGGATGACAAGCAATTGGATGAGGATAGTTCGGATGATGAGTATGAGGACTCCTATTCCTCCAATGAAGAGAGCAAGGAAGAGATTGACTCGATAGAATATGACACTAATGGACATGAGATTGAGCAAATACTAGTAGACTCCAAGTCGTAGGAAGAGAGAACCTTTAGAATTGAGAGAGGAATCGTGCAGATGGAGTGCGATCACACACGGTTGGAGCACACAGGAGAAATTAACTACAAACAGGCAAGGCTTACCCAACCTAGTGCCGCACTGCTACATAGGATAGAATCAACCTCAGAGCTATGACTACCAGGGGAAACTCCCTCTTCTAGTGAAGATGGAGAGTCGAAAGAGATCTCAAATAGCGACCCTGAGATCCCCCAACCACCTAAGACCAAATGCACCAAGGGGGACCTACTCGTCCACCTAAGGTGCAAATGAGTGAAGGAGGAAAGAAAGAGGCAACCTAGGGAGTCTAAGGGGCAGTTGAGGAGCATAAAAAACCGCAAGATCTACCAAAGCGATTCACAAAATTTAAGAAAGGTGATAGAGTAGTAATCTTGCTATGTGCCAAGAGGCAAGAATAAGCAAATGAACTTGTAGAAGGGTTTGCCAAGGTCAAGGAGGTCAACCTGGCAGAGGAAGGGATGAAGCCTCGATTGATCTTCATAGCTAATTCAAGTAGGAAGAAGTAGATCTCATTACACTGCTACGAGAGCACATAAACATATT
Organism: Lygodium microphyllum; assembly: GCF_053477565.2. NCBI lineage: Eukaryota > Viridiplantae > Streptophyta > Polypodiopsida > Schizaeales > Lygodiaceae > Lygodium > Lygodium microphyllum. The sequence goes on from NC_141159.1 coordinate 43,281,857, forward strand.
CTCTTGGTCTCTCGATGAGCTAAAAGGAGTAGATCTGAGTGTAGTGACATATAACTATTGAGATATTTGCAAAATCACACCTACTTCAGTCTCTTTAGATGGAGCAGTGAGGGCTCATGACGAGAATCCTATAAGCACGGTAGGAGGATGTGTTGCCTAGACTTTCCTATAAAGCATTGTACTTGCTTGTCATTTTCATATGAGATGAATACAATGTCATTGTCATGTTTCTCCTCAGTATAGTATACATGATGATTGTCATTTACTCTTGAGTCAAGGTTCTTGGTCTCTATCATGTCAGTATCTTCATGTGTCTAGTTAAGGTCTATGAGCCACCGTAGCTGCCATCTGCCATGCTCTAGATCTTGTGTTTCTTACATGGTATCAGAGCGCAGCTGAGCATGTCTCAGGTCCTCTCTATGCTCTCTCAGCTCTCCTCCATCATTGCATAGCTCAAGGCTAACTCATGACTTTATATTCAGCTCCATTCTCACCTTTAAACTTCTTATTTGCCATAGCCAAACAACACATAGCTCTGATTGAGCTCTGGGATCTTGCAATAGAGGCATTATCTCTACATGCTTCCTTCTAAGGAATTGTCCCTGGCTTCAAGGCACTTCACTCTGTCTGAGAAATTTTCCACATTAGGCAACATGGCATTGCCATTTTCTCAGCTCGCTACCTCATTTTGTGCCCGTTTGCGTCCGTACACTTGCGTGCTCTCTATATTGCGCAATTTGACAAGGCATCATGGGGACTTGGTAGCTTGTCTACCAAGCTTCATTTCTATTTTTTTTTTTTGAAAATGATCAACTATCCAACTTACACATAGTGAAAAACCAGGCTGCTCTCAGAAACTCTAATCCTTCCTCCATAGCCAAATATTCCTCAAGCTCAAACCACCTCATTTTCTCTCTCCTACCATTCAAGACGAGGCATTACCATTTAAATCCAACTACTCTCTAAAGATTCAAGCAAGTAACTCATTTAAATCATTGAGGAGGGGAGATCACAGTGACTTCTTGCAAGATTGGAGCATAGTATCATAGTGTTTCTTGACACTTATTTAGTGACTCTTGTCATTTTTATCAACTTTGCCTCACATTAGGTCTAAGATTTTTGGGCTACTCCAACATCAAATCTAGGAGGGGAATACAACCTTGAAGATCAATTCTTCAAGACTCATTGAAGATTTGAAGATCTCTCAAGCATCTAGCTCCACAAGTATCCCTTGATAGTAGTCACTTAGTGCTTTTTGGGCACTTGTTCTTGTTAGCACATTCAAGATCAATTCTTCTACTATTGAAATCCGAGAATTTTGGAGCTAATTTGCTATTGTTCTTTCAAATCCAACATGGGCAAGGACTCTCCGACAGTTCGCTTTAAGGGGGTCGGGTTTCACACCTGGCAGACTTGCATCAATCTTATCCTAATGAAGAAGGGTCTCTGGGCATCACAAGTGGCAAAGAAAAGAAGCCTCGTGATGCAAACCTGGTAGCCACTTGGCAAAATAATGATGATAAGGCTCATGCTATTACCAAACTGGAGCTAGACGACACCTATATCCACCATGTGGATAACTGCAATACTTCACATGATACATGGAAGAGACTTGACAATTTTTTTGGTGCACAGTCTAAGTCATCAAAGGATGGTCTCTTGATTGAATTTTTCAGGCTTGACATGAAGTCTAGCACATCACTTGCCACACATCTAAATTACATGGAAGGACTTCTAACCTAGCTTTATAGGAATCAACATTAAAATGGAAGAAGATGTTTGCATTGGTGTTCTGCTTAAAAGTTTGCCTCCTGAATATAATAATGTATCAACAACTCTAATCAATATGCCAAACCCTAATCTTGTTGATATCTAGGCATCATTGTTAGAGAAGGAAAAGAAGCTAAAAACTAAGGAAGAACCAATCACCTCTAGAGATGGAAAAGCGTTATATGTTGGAAATAGGTACAAAGGCAAGAAGAACCAGCTTTTCTATCATTTTTGCAAAAGTACCAGACACAATTGAGAAGTTCTGCCACGTCAAAAAAAGGTTCCACAAAGCCTATCTTGTTGTAGTTAAAGAAGAAGAAGAAGACCATGGAGCAAAGGAAGAAGAAGAAGAAGAAAACCACCAGGATAAGGACAAGCCTCATCAGTCCTTCTATTCCGATAGACTTTTTTAGCCTTGTATTACCTAGCCCTAATGCTCTGACATAATCTTGTAAACTCCTCATGTAGCCTTGTACTATAGCCTCTGTATACTTTATCAGGCCCCTATTACAACCTCTGGATGTCCACCATGTTTGTGGTACCCACACTTAGCCTTTTTTTGCAATAGCCTTTGGTGTTTTTCCATGTTTATGGTGTGCCCACACTTTCCAGGTGTTTCTTTCACTAAATTCTATACACACTTTGTACTTCTGGTTGTGATTGAGGAGGGGTGTTGAGATATTTTCACACCTACTTTAGTCTCTTTAGATGAAGCACTGAGGGCTTAGGACAAGAATCCCATATTCAGAGTAGGAGAATGTGCTGCCTAGACTTTCCTATAAAGCATTGTACTAGCTTTTCATTTTCGTATGAGATGAATACAATGCCATTGTCATGTTGCTCCTTAGTATAGTATACATGATGATTGTCATTTGCTCTTGATTCAAGGTTCTTAGTCTCTATCATGTCAGTATCTTCATGTGTCTAGTGAAGGTCTATGAGCCACTATAGCTGCTATCTGCCATGCTCTAGATCCCGTGTTTCTTACAATAACATCCCCATGACACTAGACAAACACTGGTGGTCAAGCAGCCATATCCTATGAATTCCAAGCATGCTCATGTAGTCAAGGAGGAGATAGACAATTTGTAAAGAGCAGGATTCATCTATGAAATTGAGCACACATACTAGGTTTCACCCATTGTGATTGTCCTAAAGAAGAACAGAAAAATTAGAGTGTATGCTAATTATATAAAAGTCAATGCCGCCACTAAAAGAGACAACTATTCGCTATCATACAATTTGCATATGCTCGAGAGAGTGGTTGTCAAGGAATCCTACAATTTCTTGGACAGCTTCTCAGGCTATAATCAGGAGCAAGTCTAGGCATAAGACCACATTTGCTACGAAATGGGGCATCTTCACCTACATAATCATGCCTTTTGGGCTAACAAATGCACCATCCATGTTCCAACGACTCATGTGTGCTATCTTCAGGGACATGCTTAGGAGAGAGTTAGAAGTGCTTGCGGATTGTCCACAATCTAATGAGTAGGAGGTCGAGATGGCCAAGATCCCATATGCATCCACACTAAGTAGTTTGATGTATGCCATGATAGCCACTCGTCCTAACATAGCTTTTGCAATGGGAGTTGCATATGTTATGGTGGCTAGGATATAAGAGTCATGGGATACACTGATTCTAATTATGTAGGACATGCAAACAGTAGGAAATACACCTTTGGTTATGTGTTTACCTTTGCTGGGGGGTGCTCTTTCTTGGATGTCCAGGGTGCTGAAATGCACAGCCTTGTCTACCGCAGAGGCCAAGTATATTGTAGCCCCACCATTGAGGCTTGCAAGGAGGCTCTATGGTTAGTGGCAGACCTTGGTATGGCTAACTTGGTCTCTACACTACATTCAGATTCTATGAGTTCTATCTAGTTAGCCAATAATCTAGTCTTCCATGTGAAGACGAAGCACATTGAGGTGCGGCATCACTTTATCAGAGAGATCATTGAGGACAAGTTTGTTGACCTTGTCAAGATCTCAAATGAGCAAAATCTTGCGGATCTGCTCATGAAAAAACTCTCAGAAGAACATTTTTCCTTCCTTAGGAAGTTGATGGGCATTGAATGAGGTGAGCTCTATTCCTCATCCTATTGTTGTACTCTATGTATACATTATACTTTGTCTTTTTTTTCTTGTTCCCTCTTCACTCGAGGCACATTCACCTTTAAGTGGGAGCTTGTTGGGGGTAAATGCACCTGTGCCCAATTGCCCATGTATTACTACACTAACAATACCCACACCTACACATTACATGTGGCAAGCACCTATCACTATCACTTATTCTGTATTCTTTCAATGACATTTGAATAAAGGGAAGGTTGATCACACATTGCGACTATTGGAGTTCCCACATCTTGATTCTCTCTCTCTTACTCTCTTGATCCATCTGCCATAGCTCACACCTCTCTTACTTTTGCTTGGTCATGCTTCCACTTGGGTTTCTCCCTTCAAGCTTATACCCTAAAGACTATTTTCAATGGTCTCAAAGGGATGTAGGGATAATGCTTGTGTTCCCACCATCAATAATCCTAAGTCTCACCCTGAAGCTAAAATGCAAACCCAGGAGACCACCAAACCTCCACAATCCAAGATTATGATGGTCACACGCCAACCCAAAGTTGTGATGATTCCATGCAATAAGGAATGCCCTAATGAATATAATTAGATTTGGGTAAATTATAGTCATTAAACTCATTCAAATGGTTGGACATGGATATCCCCCCCTTCAATATGAGATCAGCGAGCTTCTTTAACCAATAAACTTGAGATGCAACACTTTACTTTTCATGAGCTTGTTGAAAAGCTTGTATGGCTTTTTTCAAATGTCATATGCACCACCATCGATGTCCTTTATACTAAAGTACACTAACTTAGAGTGCATCAACATGCTAGTAGAGTGTGAAAACTCATCCATTTAATCATAAGCATCTTTGTTCATGTATTTAGGCATTATACATTTCAATTTAATAAAGTTAACTAGTTTCTTATGCACCAAGCTATTATAAATATGTTTGTTCCAATATGAGAAGGTAGTGCTATCCAACTTCTCAATATTTAAAAATTCATTTTCCAAAGTAGACGATGAAACCTGAATTGCTACAATAGATCCAAGCCAAGAAGCAACCAAAATAGTACAACTACAGAATCAAGAAGACCAATACAATTGCAAATTGAGTGCCATTGCAATAGCCAATTGATGGAAAACACAATGCTAAATAGCCAAAACTTGATGCCAAAATATAGTCCAAGCACTCCTTAATGCATGCTAATAAAAATTTAATATAAAATTTCAAAATTTTCTAGAAAATTTTGACAAATTTTCTAAGAAAAAACCAAAAATTTGCATAAAAACAACCTTTTATGTCTTTCAAACAACCAATTTTCTTCTCTATAGTGTGAATAGTTGAAGGAGCTTTGTAAAAAATAACTAGTTCAAGTCCTCCACCTTGTAAAAACAATATTTTTCATGGCTCAAAAAGGTGACCAATTCCAATCCTTTGGTGTGAACACTATAGTGTCTTATGAAAGAGGTTCAATCTACACTAGTACTATAGATACATCCAAATAAGAATCTAACTTCAAACTATCTAGCTTGCATAATTCTAGTGGGAAATCAACTCTAGAAATAACTAGATTAAGTCTATTAATGTGAATACAAATTTGTTGAACCAATTTGGTTTTAACTAGTTCAAGCATCAATCAAGTGTGAAATGAGTATTATTTGATTAAGGTTGAAAAGCTTAATAGAAGCCTTATAGATGCTTATTATTATCAATAGGGGTGCTAATTTTCTTAGGGGGCATTTTTGACAAGATGATCTTGCAGCATACACTCAATGTACAACAAGTTTTGTATTCACATTCAAAAGAGGTGTAGTTTCATGGGTCTCTCAAATGCAGCCACGTAAGCCTCATCTACCATTGATGTTGAATATGTTGTTGCCACTTAGACGTGCCAAGAACCTATTAGGCTAACTCCTCTAGTGGGACTAGCCATTGCTAGAGATGTGCCTATTTTGTATAGTTATACTTAGAGTGCCATTGAGTTGGTATGAAATCCTATTTTTCATGTAGAATTAAAGCATGTTGAGGTGAAGCATCACTTCATCAAGGAAGTCCTAGAGGATAAGTGAATCGGGCTTTTCAAAATTCACACAAATGATAACCCTACAAATCTTCTCACAAAGAGATTACTTTTTAAGTGCTTTGCACACTGTAGGGTGCTAATGGCAATTGGACATTATCTTCACTATTTATTCTCCCTCAAAGGTACATTGGCCTTTAGTTGGGAGGCTATTGGGGTAAAGGCCAATGGAAAAAGGCCAGGCATGTATCCCTTGTACATGCACACACTATATAGCTATATATATAAGTGAAGATATAAAGAATAAGGGTAACAGAGTACACACAATAAAACTTCTTATGCTTGCACACACACACACACACACACACACACTCTCTCTCTCTCTCTCTCTCTCTCTCTCTCTCTCTCTCTCTCTCTCTCTCTCTCTCTCTCTCTCTCTCTCTCTCTCTCTCTCTCCATTGACTCTACATCCCACCATCACTTCCTCTCAAAGATATACTCTAGAAAAGGTGATCACATCTTATGTAGAACAATGCTATGCATGAATTTGACATGGTAGCTCCATAGTAGAGGTGTTCATAGATTATGTTGATGAATTTGGTGTGCATGTTTCCTTTTTAACAAATAATAAAAGGTTCAAGCCAATATTTTAAAGACAACTTCGAGACAAATCTTTACAATGACTCATGTCAATGTATCATGTAGTATCATACTCATGTTCCATGTAAACATGAATACTAACTATTGATTGCACCTCTGCCATGTGCAAGGTCCTATACAACTCCATGATGTGCTCATAAAGGCCATTTTAGGGTTCAACAAATGCTGAGAAGCATGTGTGACCATGTCCTTCTTAAAGAACCAACCATTCAACCTATGTCAAAAGTCCAATAGCAAAGTAGAGGTCAAGGATAGAACCTTTGTAATTGTGGAAGTATATGCATGGTAGTTCAACAAGAAGCTTTTAGGAAATTGAGAAGAAGAATTGGTGGTTGCACTTATCATTACAATAAGTGAGATACACCTATAACAATAGAAAATTGGTCAATGTATGATTAATTACATGATGGTCAATGTATTATTAATTATGTGAGATTATTTGGATGAGAATGTTACTGAAGCTAGGGAATATTCCATCATCTTGTTAAGGTTGTAGAGTTCGAATATGCCACTCTAGTCAATTTTGTGGTTCAAGAAAGTGCATCAATATAGGTAGGCCAAGACACAAACACACCATCATCTAGGGAGGCCTTTGAAAATTCTAGTAGTGGTAGGGTCATACAAGAGACTGCTTTGAGATTGACCCTACATCTATTCCACTCAATCTTATTACTAGACAACATTCTAAAATTGGGGAGTGGACCTCTATATACCATAGTGACCATCACAAAGGTAATTTGAGTCATCTTTGTAAAGAAGCCTTTTGTTATGTTTGCCTCATCATTTTTCCATTGCTATATGTAATTCCTAATTTTATGAATATTTGAAAGGACTTTCTACATTCTCTCACTACACTAGTGGTGTATTGATTTCCAAGTTATTTTGCATATGTTATTTTATTTTTCTACTATGCAACATATTTTGAGTGCTTTCATTTTCAAGAAAGAGATCATAAAGATTGAGGAGGAGGAGAAGATGCATCCACACGCTATCATTGAGCTTGTATTAATAGGTGAAAATTTAAGTCTCGGTCTCTCCATGTGGAGGGTTGTAGTACGCAAGTGGTTCTTTCTCTCTAGCTAACTTGTTGGCATGGTAGGTGAGGATATCATAGATGTAGCCCATCACTTCCTTCTATCAAGAAATTCCATTCAACAAGGACCCTTGTATCCACTAAAAACCCTTGTGTGAGAAGGAGGAATTGTCACTCACAAAACATCAAGATTAGGAGACCCCCATTGTAGCTATCTTCAGAACCAAAAAGAAGGGAGTTTGTTTATTGGGATGATTGTCAATATGAGGTCCTAAAAAGCCACAAGGATAGGTGCCATCATTCATAGCATCAAGATTTTGTAATTTTGGAGGATTAGATGCATATTACGTGATTGAATTAACAACAATATCCAAAACTACTAAAGATGTAGAGAATAGTTCAAGATCTTACTATGGGATGTTGGGTGGTGGTGGTTGTAATTGCTTCTAACATTTTTCATTTTTCTTGAAGAATTCTTACAATGTTTTTTCTTTTTTGCATAATGAATGACCTTCTAATTCTATGTTCTAGGCAAAGTGTAATTTATTTTTGAAATGTCATGCAAAGTGTAGACTCCAATAGACTAACCCCAGAGTGTGGTTCAAGGTGAAAAGTTCCCTATGTGTTTGTACTCCTAGCATCCCGCTTTGTGACATTTTCAATTTGTAGACCATAACTTGCAACTTTAATAGCATGAAATGCATGCCTTTATAGACATATCTTCCTTTAACTTCCTCATATTACCTTTCCCAAAATTAGTTCCAAGCAACAATCTAGTTTCTCACAAATGGATCTTACCATATTTAAAGAAAATAAGATCTTTGCTCAGTGCATCCTTATAGGTATCAAGAGTAGTTTTGGGCATGTTCTATGTTGTCATACCAAATACATCTATAAACAAACCCTTCTCAATTTTGAGGCCTTTATCCAATTGATCCTAAAGATCATCTTTTTAGATCTAACTTCGTAAACTTTAGTTGCAAATCCCACATTCCCTTTATTGATTCCTCCATCATGTCATCCTTATTTGGAGAGTACTAGCTCATTTGATTTGCAAGAAATGCTATCAATTCCAATTTTTTGGTATAAATCCTCAAGTATTTAGATATATCTCACCCTTTAGATCACTTCAGCTTATGTACAACTAATTGGAGCACATTTGTCACTACATCTCATGTCTATACATTCCATATGTCTACATAATCTGCCTCAAATCTGCCCATGTTTCCCATGATATTGAACTCTCACAATGGATTTTTTGCATTGAGTTCACCAAAATATATTAAGAGATTTTGCATGTTTGGCCAAGAAGATACTAGGTCTCAAATTGTGAGAGTTCTATGGAGAAAGAGTCAGATTTCATACCTTGATGAAGACAAGAGAAGATGATTTTAATTTATTGCAATCAACAAAGCACGTATATGACAACCTTGTAATCCATAAAAGAGGATACATCCAATAAAAGTAAGCATAAAGTTCAATTTTCAAGGCTTTCCCTATTTCATTATGAATAGTATGTAATATTTATAAACATTCCCATATGCATTTATGGATTAAGATCAATTCTATTATTGTATGAGAACATCCTTGCTCTTATTTGCATCAATTTAGCCCTTTATATTTAGCATAAAATAGCCTTGATATGGAGACTTAAAGCAACTTTGCTCTATGCATCCAATCAACATTGTTATGCCTCTTTTGATTTGGGATAGAAGTGTACCCCTCTATTAGAATAGTTAACACATGCTCTTAAACATAATAGTTGAGCCCTCTTTTTTTATAGTTTAGGCCTACTCTACATCGCAAAGATCAACCTGTTATGATTCAAAATAGCCATCTATTGTTTTGCTTGCTGACCATGATTATTCTATGTATTCTCCTTGTCTTCAAGCCCCAATTCAACCCTTGTCTTTCAATGTTTGCTATCCATGTTTGTCATTATCAAGATCTACCTTGTTTCCTCCTTCAAAACAACCCCAAAACTACATCTATTTAGCCATCATAATGAAGGATCGAAGTAACCCTAATATGAAAATCTTGATATTCATTTCGTACCCTTCTATCCATACTTATTGGAGCCTATAGCAGCTCACAATTTCTTAGCTTGATGGCACATGCATATTAGCCCCTAAAACCACATTGATCAGCCCCAAAATGTGCTAGTTTTTTTATGCTTTCATGATGCACATATGCTCCCTTGATCACCCTTTGTTGCTACCTGAAAAGTCATGCCTTCACTCTCCCAAAAATAACCCCTTTCCTATCCTTTGTACTCAAGGTTTCAAACCTTGGTTAATGTGTTTCAAACTTGAGAGATTTATAAGCATGAATACATTCATACTCATGACAAGCTATGTGCAATGAACATAAGGCACAATTCACTTGAGTTTTTATGTCCTGCCTTCGAAACCATGACAATGTTTTACTAATATTTATGCATTGCTAGGTGGTTTGGATATTAATGTTTGCTTTGCATGCAACATGAAAGATCATCAACTAAAATTACCATTATGGACACAAATATACAATGTCATAAATGCATGTGCTTTCAAACTTAATACCTTTCTAAAGGAAAATAGTTTTTATCATGAATGCAGAAAGTTTGGAAGAATAGCTCATCTTCTAAACTAAAATCCACAACCAATTAGAGAATTGCATTCAATAGGAATGGCTTTCAATAAAATATTTGCATTTGACACTAATGGATTTCGATAAAATATATATCCAGGATAAAGTTTCTATAGAGAGAACACTTCTCAATTAAAATATGTTGTTTAGAAATAATAGTCTTGACTTTCTTCTTCTCAGTCTTGGGGATGTGCATCTTGTACACCTTTAGCTAGACATTGAAAACTTCATCAAGGCTATTTAGCTCTTAAGGTTCAATTGAGATCTCGAGATACTTTGTATGGAGAGTCCTCTCATAAGATGTTTTTGAAATTTCTAAGAGAGAAGCACAATTCTTGAGAGAGAGAGAAATATACCCTTGTGAGGGATGAAGAGGGTATTATAGCTATCTTTCAAAGGGATTTGCCTTCAATAGGGAAAATTCAACTCAACTTGATTAAGGTTATGAGCAAAGGGTTAGTATACTTTTGGACCCGATGCAAGCCATGATAAGCAATGATTTAGCTACATTGGTTGATAGACCATTCATTAGAGAGATATTGAAGCATGCAATGCATAAGATGGGAAAATAATGGGCACGTGGGCTCAATGAGCTTTTTGCAAAATTGTATATTGTGCTTTAGGATAATTGTGTGGATCTTTTTTGTCAACTAATCAAATCATTTAGGATTTTAGGTATGATGCTTGATAGGGTTAACCAAGAATTAATAAAAGTTGTCCCAAAAAAATGATGTCAGGAGAAAGCTAGGCACTTTCAGCCTCTCACAATGATGAACATTCCATACAAGCTAATGGTTAAGGTGATTGCTCTCAAAATCAAGTTTATGTTACCCAACTCCTAAATAGTAGACAATATGATTTTATGCACTCTAGAAACATTTATGATGCTATCTTAGATTTATTAGTAAGACCTTGTCTTGGAGAGTAGCAAAGGAGTGTGATTTGCCTACAAATAACATTGAAAAAAGTGATAAATCACATATAAGAACAACCACTAAACATGTGTAGATGTCAAGCCAAAAATGTCAAGAAACACAAGGTCAAATGTGAAGATAAAGTGCGTGACAGCCTACAAGTGTAGCGGTTAGTGAGAAGTGTTTGTAATGTAGGTACATGTTAGCATGGCACCTAACATCAATGCACGCGTTGTTCATCTACTGCAACTATAACCCAACTAGTTCAATAGTAGCACGTGGACGATGACATGTAAGATCAATGCATCAAAGGACATGTAGTCAAACATAGATTACGCGTAACAATGAGTACTCATGTATCAGACAATTAAAAGTCGCCCTATCAACCAAGGGTGTAGGGACACAACACAGGTCTTGGCAATGATGTAGATCACCATGTAATAAGTGCAGGTGATTGACCAATGCAATGCCACATGACTGCACGATAAGAGGTTGGCTTTGAATAGATTTCAAGTGACCAAGTTTGTCATTTTCAATAGGTCTATGTAGAGCCCACTAGGATCACTTTTGTAGAAAATCGTGGACCCCGCTAAGTTGCTAGTCAGCATCTGAAATGTGAGCAAGACTTGTGCTTGTTGAGAGAGAGAGAGAGAGTACGAGAGAGATACACAAGACATGCTCCCAAAGAATGATTCATATTGATGTAGAGTTAGTATATATAGGTGAGACCCAAGTCAAGTGAGAGATGATATATATATAGTTGTAACATCCCCACTCAAACAAAGGTCTCTGGCTGCGAGTGAAAAAAACCCTTGGGGAGAACAAGGGAAAAACCCGAGCCCCTACACATACCTACGATACAAAAATGATTTACTATAAAGTTTTCTTGAATACAATGATACATGCCTCAATCAGTGAGACAAGAACTTGGAACAATGCCAAGTGCATGTCTTAATGAACTAAAGCGAGCTTCACTAAGAGCTTTTGTGAAGATGTCTGCAACCATTTGATCACTGGGACAATGCTCCACCATAATGGAACCTTTCTTGACTTCATGTCGAACATAATGATAATGAATAGCAATATGCTTTGATTTACTATGTTGTATATAGTCTTTAGTAAGACTAATAGCACTTTGGTTATCGCATCGAAGAGGTGTACTAGATGAAGGATGTCCCAAATCTGCAAGTAGTTGTTGAAGCCAAACTAGCTCGTGAGCTGCTAATGATGCAGCAACATATTCGGCCTCAGTTGTAGAAACCGCAACACATCGTTGTTTCTTGCTGGACCAAGAAACCAAACATCCATTTACAAAGAAACAATTCCCACTTGTAGATCCCATGGATAAGTGTGAACTTGCCCAATCAGCATCTGTATATCCAATAAGGTCAAGAGAAGTTGAAGAAGATGAAAAAAAATCCTCTCGACGACGATAAATAAGACCAAATTCCTTAGTACCCTTGAGGTACTTAAGAATACGTTTTGCAGCACTCCAATGAATAGTGGAAGGGGAAGAAAGATATTGTCCCAAAAAGTTAGCTGCAAATAAAATATCTGGTCTTGTGTTTAAACCAATAAATTGAAGACAACCAACAAGATTAGCAAAAGGTTGATGAATGGCTGATTCTTCATTGCGTGTTGTAGATGTACCCTTGGTAGAGCTCGAAAGAATGGGAGTGTTGGTAGAGTGCGCATTTGTCAACCCAAACTTCTTAACAATATCATTAATAAACTTTGACTGGCGAAGAAGAAGAATGCATTGTTGTCGGTGTCGTTGAACTTGAATACCCAAACAAGAATGTATCTCACCAAGATCCACCATTTCAAATGCAGTCGATAAAAGCTTCTTCATAGAATCCAAGAAAACAATATTATTTGACACAAGAATAGTATCATCAACATATAGAGCAAGAATAATAAAACATTTGTCCTCCCTTTTGATGTAAAGATTTGGGTCAGCAAAACATGCAACAAAACCTTTAGATATGAGGAACTGATCAATCTTAATATACTAAGCACGAGAGGCTTGCTTCAATCCATATAATGCACGATGAAGCTGGCATACAAGATACTCATTTCTTGCAATCATAAAACCTTCAGGTTGCTCCATATAGATTTCTTCTTCAAGATCTCCATTGAGAAAAGTCGTTTTAACATCCATTTGGTGAATTTCTAGATCAAATAGTGTTGCAAAAGCCAGAATCATACGAACAGTTGTGGAGCGCACAAAGGGAGAAAATGTTTCTTGATAATCTACTCCTGCAATCTGCGAGTAACCTTTTGCAACAAGTCGTGCTTTGAACTTATCAAACGAGCCATCAGCTTTGGTCTTGGTTTTATAAACCCATTTACATTTGATAGGAACACGATTTGGGGGGAGTTCAGTAAGAATCCATGTACCTTTTGAGATTAAAGAATCATACTCGGCTTGCATAGCTTCTTGCCATTGATCCCTTTGAGACGAATCGATAGCTTCCATGTACGATATTGGATCCTCTTGGACAGACATAGCATCATCAAAGACATCATATTCAATAGAATAGAATCCATGCTCTATCTCAATAGGAAGATTGACATAGATCTCCAAATTTTCATCAATCTTCTTTGGAGGTGAAGGAGGTTTATGATCATCAGAATTAGTAGACTCACAAAGCAAGTAAGGAAATGCACTAAGCAAAGACTGTGTATCATTTGAAACATCCGACGACCATGTGCCACCCATAGTCTTCTCATCAAATATAGCATCACGACTAATGATAACCTTTTGAGTAGAAGGATCATAAAATTTATAACCTTTGGAATGATCTGAATAACCAAGAGAAATAACCTTCAAACCTAGAGGATCCAACTTATGTCGAGTGTCCTTGGGTACATGAATATAAGCAATGCAGCCAAATGTGCGAAAGTGAGAGACTAAAGGTGTCTTCCCTGTCCAGATTGTTATAGGAATTTTACCAGCAGGTGCAGTTGTTGGAAGATGATATATTTAAAGTATAAATTGATCATTTTGAGAAAACTAAACATCAATTATTACTTGGCATAAATGTAGTGCCATCACTTGCTAACCTCAAGGTTAATAATTCAAGGCTCATGAATTGATACACATGTCTTTTGCAATCTTTTACCCCTTCTCATCTGTATCTATTTTGTAGTATTTTTAAACATAGTTCATTTTATCCATTGAGAGGTTTATGCAAAAGGGGTAAAAAGGAACACTCTTTACAACTGGAAGCAATGTGTCGCCCTCAAGCCTTGAAACTTTGTCCATCTTCACAATGTTCAAAGGTTATACCATTGGGTTGAACGTACTATGCATATTCTTTGGTATGTAATACTAATAATTGCTATGTTTGGTACTCCTGCCCGAATTCGATTAGATTACCAACATCGACTAGGAGTGATTGGGATTGCAAAATTAATCATGGTGAGCTCTACATTGCAAACGTGTCAAAAATGGCAAACTTGGCTGCTTGAAATCTATTCGGAGCTCCAAGAGTTTCACACACACACGCACTCACATTAAAAAAGGTAGGCAAGGTTCCACTAGAAGTAGGTTCTCACATCTTGTCACGTCTAATGTGAGAATATTGTCAATTGCAACCATAAAGAGAGGGTCATAGTAGTAACTCATCAAAAACAAAGTGTAGCACGATGGTGCACTAGCCAAAATAGCTTGCAGGCTCTGACACAACTTGATTGACATCATGGATCAATGATAGTGCAAATGCAAAAAGTTAGTCAAATCGATCATAGAATAAGTAGTAGTAGTTTGGACTGATAATAACATCAACACAAACATCGTCAACAACACTAATGTGGCAAATGCAAATCTACATACCATTAATCATGCATTAGTGAGAACAAGATCTCCATCACCAAACTGTAACATTTAATACCATGTCGAAAGAGTAAACACACAGTAGAATAAAGAAAGAATGCAATATCAATGAAAGAGACAATGTGCAAGATGTAACCAGGAATAGGAATCCATTATGATAAGAGTACAATGGTTGAGCACCAACTCATACACTCTACAAACTCCCTCTTTACACATTGAGCATTTGCAAGTACCTAAATGGATAATGGACCATAGCCACAATCCCCCTTTTTATAGACAGAAAATAAAGGAGTTGTCCTACCACAAAATATATTGGCCAATTACCAAACAAATAATAAAGAGAGTGCCATAATTAGGCAGTGGGTGCTTGTGAACATATGATATGACCACTTCTAATAGAGGTATATTCATTTTTCCAAACCAGTGATAAGGATGATAGAGCTAATAACAAGTTCTTCTCACACGTAGTATGGTTACAAATAGAGGGCTTTAAGGGGGATTTCTTCCTAGTTGGTACAAAGGACAACTCTCTAAACCTATAAGTGACAAGGGGCTATGTAGACAAATTTACTCTAATTTTTTAATCTTTAAAGCAATTGGCAATGCAATATAGCCTAATTGAAGTTGAGAGGGAATGTCTCTAGATAACCTTATTAAGGAAAAAGGAAGAATGGACAATTGATATATGTGCAAGAAAGAATAGCATATTAAGATGGTGGTCAACATGAGTAGGGAATCCAACAAGTGATTTAAAACAAAGAAACGGCTTTATGGTTTTTCTATAATCATTGGATTCAAAAAGTCAAACTATTTTCAAAAGAGAATGGATTTTCCAGGTATCTGAAGAATGTGAAAGGAGGCTCAAGAAAGTATGGCATGCTACTGCCTCACTTGAATTGAATTAGATTCTATGGACTAGACAATAAATTGCCTATAAATAATAGGATGAAATTTATGGGCATATCCACAACGTATCATTTTTGTAGGAGTACTAAAGAAATTACGAAGCATCGAGTCTAGGTTTGTAAAGAGGTCAAAAGTTGTTGGAGTTGGCTTATGAAAGGCAATGTATAAGTTTTGTATCCATCACACTTTGAGTGTAAGCAAGCTTTGCTTGGTGACTTAGGCAATATGAATGAACAATCTCACAAAGTATTAAGCAATTTAAGGGTTGTATTGTGTGGAACAATGTGGTTCTACAAGAATGAAGTGTTGTTTGGGAAGATTAGAAATAGGATGGGAACTCTAGGTTTAGGAATGCCTCTAGTCTTTTTTGAGATGCATTTTTTAATGTATTAGGCTAAAGAACCAACTAGGCACTCTGCACCTAGATTCTCTTGGTGCTTTGCTCCTGTGTTCTACTAGCGCTCCACACTGGAATTTGACCATCTATAAACTATATAGAGAGTTACCTCTTTTACACACACACACACACACACACACACACACACACACACACACACACACACACACACACACACACACACACACACACACACACACACACACACAATGATAATATATAAATATTAATATGTTAATGTGTGTGTGTGTGTATAGAGTTGATAGTTTTATACTACACTCAATCTTAGCCAACAGGCCGACTACACTTTCCAAGTCAACCCATCATGGCACAAGCAAATCAAAGTAAGAAAACCCTTTGTTTTATACTACTCTTCGTTCTCTCTAGCATTTCACTCACCTGTGCCCATGGACAGGCATGGGAGAGAAAGCACCTAGTCATTTGGGGTGGGTGCATAGCTGACATGTGGCCATTGAAAGTGCAATCACGGGTGATGCTTGGTGTGACCAGCCCCCCCTTGCCCCACCCGAAAACAGAAAAAGAAACCTTTCATTAAAGATAGTAGAAGACTCTTTTATGTTAGTTAAGATAATGTAAAGTTGATTTCATATCTATAAGAGATGTTGCGTATATATGAGACAATCTCATAATTTCTTACCTTCAAAAGAATATGAGGTTTCTTTTTAACCAAAAGTTACTACTCATGCGATTTGGTTCACAATTTAGACAATATTATTTGGCATGTGTAAGCCTGGATTTCATTTCCTTAGTACTCACCAAAAAAATTGTTATGACTTTTGTATTCAATCATAAAGTTGAGTTGGAAATTTTAATTTTAATAGAATTGGGAGGTTGGAAAATCTTGAATGCATTGGCTAGCATTATAACACGGCCCAAGTACAAAAGTGAACTTGAAGGTGGATTGCAAAACTTTGAAGAGATCCTTTAGAATTCTATAAGAAATGCTATAAAGAACATGAATATATCACTTCATGTCATCCTCATTAAAAATTTGCTCTCCTTTTAATAAATGCCAATCTACATTAGCAATAATGGATTCATAAAGTAACATGTTGACTTGTACAATGTTCAAGTTAAGCATCACATCAATGTGGTGTGATGATTCATGTAAAGGAGTGTGCAGCTTGTCTTACCTCTTTCCCTCTCTATTTTTGTGAAGTGACATGTCTTGTGGTTCACAAATCCAAGTATTGAGATCCATCATAGTTCATTTTCTAGTAGTCGTATTATTTGCACTTGTAGAGCCTACTTTATGCTCAACCAATTGGGGTCGCACTTTGATTCTCGATAATTAGAGCAATATTGAGGTTGGCTTGACTCATGTTAGGTTGACTCCCAACCACAAAACAAATTTGGATACCAAATCTCTTAGTTGACAGAGTTTTTGAGTTACTCTTATTATATCTATTGCAACTACTTATCATGTCTCACAAGCTCATTAATGGGACAATAAGGGGGGGACACACCTTCTTAAATGAAGGGAGCACACCATCATTTTAGGCTAATTTGGGTTGCAATAAACTTAGAAATGGGCAATTGACTTCACACTTTGGTGGCTTTCCTTGATGGATGCAACTTTGTTTGAGGTATGGATTTGTCTTAATGGTCTATCAGGCTAAGGGTGAGCCTTTGTAGATTAGGTGGACCACAAAATATGTGATCCACCAATCATTACAAACAAAGAGTTTAGGACTTTGATTGAAAGGACATCAAATTCCAATTTAAATTTTCAGCTCTGGTATGAGTAAAAGAGGCTGGTGCAGAAAGCCCTTCTCTATATAATTTAAGGTGATGAATAGAAGGTTCCATGAATTACTTCATTGAAAGTTGGGAGACGGCAGACATAACATATGATTACAAACTCTAATCATGCCATTGAGCATCTAGCTAAAGCATTACATAGCGCGGTGCAACACATTACCATGCCATAAGTTAAGCCACTCACGGGGCCATTTAAGCATGAAACATTTTGGTTCAAACTTATGCATGAATTGAACATTATCTTGTCATGCTATACTTTTTTGGACCCCACCCAATGAGGGCATCTTATGCTAAACGATCGTATACTCTCAACCATCGGTCGATGTTAGTATGTGATGGCCATAATAAAGACTAAGTTTCAACTTAAATGGCTACTAGGATAAGGGGGTCAATAATGCCCCCCAAAAGCCAAAGACACCCCACCCTAATGACAAATTTGCACAAAAGATGCATCTCTTTAGCCACTAAAAGCTATGATACAAATTTTCATGTATTATACATAAGCTTAATGTGACCCAAACAATTGGAGCCATGTAAATTGTTTAATATTTTGAATTTTGTGAACCTTAAAACACTCCATCCATAAGTGTCACTCTATTGGCCACTCACTCATTTGTGAATTCTATATTTATACCAGGTCAACTCGATAAAAATGATCAAAAATTAGCGCAAATATATTTATCTTGAGTGCTTTAGGAAGTGCTAATAAAGAAAATTATGTGATGGGTTTGAAAAAAGGAAAAGAAGAGACAATGGAAGACTTTTAGATGAGGGTCTATTGGCTCCTTTACACCGGGGGCAAAAGCCCTTAAGGCTTAAAAGCATTGGTTGTGGGAGATTCTCATCGTTTAAAAAAATGTAAGTCTCTCTTTTCCCCCTCCGTGAGAAAAAGCAAGATTCTCTTCCGTTTTGGCTTTCACGAGTCGCGCGGACGAGTTCCTTCTTTGTCCGTCCGCCTGTAATCATATCATAATACAAACAATGATGAAGAAAACGTATTCATAGAAGACCATGACAGATTCTTTCTCCACTCTGCTCTGACCATAGATTGATTCATTGCCCCTTCCATCATTCTCCCCATTGTTCCCCCCCTCCCCCTTGCATTCAGAGAATTTTTGCCAGTTATGGACGCTCAGGCACACCCCTCTGACTCCAATTGCTTCATTGATATCCTCCCTGCAGACTTGCTCGCTCGCTGCCTCCTGCACCTCCAATCTTTCAAGGATTTGGCTCTGTAAGTCTCCAACACCATTGCTCCTCATCAATTCTCCTTCTTTCCGTTGTCATATATGTTGTTATGTCTGGTTTGAAGTTTGGTGCGAATATCGTTATCTTGGTTGCCATGATATTAATTAATTTAATTCTTATTTTGGCTCCCGGGATACTTGTGAATTCAGTTGCTTCTGCTGTATTTACATGGTTTAAAGCTTGGTGTCATGTGCCAATCGTTCAGAATTTGCAAGGAGTGACTCCTTACGATCCTTATGAATTCCATTAGTTCTGTTTATACGGTTTCAGGATTGGTGCATGTTCCAATCATTTGGAATTTACAAGGAGTGGCAAGGACCTGTTGAAACCCATCAGAAAACAATGAAACCACCATTTCAGACAGAGCCTGTTACCCTGAAACGTCTAAGTGGACGTTTCAAAATTTTATGATCCTGCCTGTGTGTGGTTTGAATCCACGTAGTATGCTTGTGGACCGAATATTCAATTGCCTAGAATTTTGCACGCAATAAGTCAATTGTATTATATTTTCTTGGGATTATCTGCTAGGAATTTTTCGGCATTTCAGTTTCGAAGATTGCTTTGTACAGTGACCAATAACATGTGCAGCCAATCCACCTAAACATTCCCAGCAAAGATTCATTGCGTGATCAGGTAGAAAGGAGCACACATTCATTCTCTTGGAAGGGGAAACTGATTATTTATGCCTTTCACTTATTGACATACTGCTAGGGAAAAGGAGTGCAAATTTATTAGACTGGGAAAACTTGGAGATGAAGGTAGGCACAGTTTTGAATATTCACAGAATGGTGTTGCAGAAAAAGCCAATTTAGTGCCTAAATCTCAAGCCCAGCTCCAGATTGTAGAATAAAATTCTAGTACTGTAGAGTTTACAAAAAAAGATGAATGAAGTGGTCAATCTCTTCAAAAATCTTAGCTTGAATCTTTTAGGAGGAAACGGTGGATGGGGTAGAGGATATAAATTCCCCTATCAGACTAATGGAGGTGTTAATGATAATTAGGCTACTTCTGGTGGACGACACAAGGAGTGTGGAATTGTGTCACACTTTGCATTTTCCTTTTCATAGCATTGTGCTTTGTGATTTGGATGGTTGGCTTCCCAATGAAAACTGTTGCGTATGTGACAGCATGCAACCTTTTACATGGTCTCACCAAGTGGATCTCTTGGGCTTCCTTGCTCTATCCTCTGCTCAAGCAACTACTTCACTTATGGCAGCATTCCCTTGTCACAGAGAACATTGAATGTGGTCTAATACTTTGATTCCCTTGAAAAAGAATCAAAAGGAGTGGTCTAGTACTTCGAGTCCCTTGTCATCAAGATTTTTGAGGGTGGTCTAGTACTTTGGCTCCTTTGAAAAGGATTAGAAAAGAGCATTGCTTAGCCTTTTGTCTTGGGCTCAATTTTTGGGCATGAGAGGGGATGTTAACTACAGAAGTTTAGTTTAGAATCAATCCTTATTTATTGGCCAATTTATTCAGCTCTCATATAGCCCCCAAAAAATTAAAACCAAAGACTGAGAATTTTCGGCAGAACATATGTCTCAAAAAAGGGGACTAAGGGCGATGCCCACATGGTCCACATTCTTGAAACTTTCATCACTAGTTGCTTCTTTGCCCATCACTGGCCTTCAATGTCTGCCTGCTGAGCCATCAACTATTGCTGTTTGACCTGCCCTGCTGTCAAAGAGCAGCTTGTGCTGCCTTCTATACTGTCCATACCACTGAGTTTTTCTGTCCAGGATGTCATGCTACTGCTTTTGCTGTCAGATGCCAGTGCTGCTGCTATCATGGTGTCATTACATGCTAAATTGATGCAGTCTGCAGTCCTCCACCACTGCACAGCTGATTGGCACCCAAAATGAAGATTTTCATGCGATTGCGGCACAGACAGGTGGCTGGCTGCTCTTCTTCGGGATCCTATGAGTATGACACGTCAGCGGAGTGCATGAGGATCGAGATATGCAATGTTGTGTTTTGCACAGTGAGAGAGAGTGAGCATAGAGTAGAGAGTGAGAGATAGAGCACAAGACTCGATGTGGGTACAATCTCCAAGTACCACTTTAGGTTTTTGATTATATATATATATATATATAGTACATGTGCTAGGGTGCGTGTACACCCGAACACTGTAAAAGGTACGGTGACTCTTTATTCCCAACAACCTTCCACCTAAAGGCAATGTGCCTGAAGGTAGAAGAAAGAATTAGCTAAGTCTATGTATGTACAAAGTTGAAATACACATATACTATCCAATCCCCATCATCTGGCAGCAATGACCAAACCACTCTACTAGAAGACCCTTCGTGAGAAGGTCTGCAAGGTTATCGTTGGTACGTACCTTGACAAGCCCAATGCTCTTGTTGTCGAGTACATCCTTGATAAAATGATACTTCATTTGTATGTGTTGTCTGTGCATGAAAGAGAGGATTCTGTGCTAGCATGATAGTACTCTAACTATCACAGTGGAGGATAGGAACCTTTGTTATGCCAATCTCTCTCACCAGATGTGAAAGCCATAAAGCCTCCTTCATGTCTCAGTGGCAGCCACATACTCTGCCTCTGTAGTAGACAATGCAACACACTTTTGCAGCTAGGATATCCAAGAGACTACTCCCCTTGTGAACATGAACACATATCCTGAAGTAGACTTCTTGCAGTCGGGATGACCAGCATAGTTTGCATCCGTGAAGCCAACAACAAATGACTTTTGCTTCCCAAAGCAGATGCACAAGTCCTTTGTGCCCTTAAGGTATCTCATGATACCCTTTACTACTTCCCAATGCTTTTTGCCAGGATATGCCATGTACTTGCTAATCGCTCCCACAGCAAATGCAATGTCAGGATGTGTAGCAACCATAGTATACATCAAGCTACTAACAGTTGAAGCATAAGGAATCTTGGCCATCTCAACCTTTCCATCGTCAGATGTAGGACTGTCATCTACACTAAGTTTCACATATGGAGGCAACGGTACGCCAATGGCTTTCCCCCCTTCATATTGAAATGCTACAAGACCTTAGTAATATAATGTTGCTGTGACAAATAGAGAAGACCTTGTGATCTGTCCCCCTTGAGTATACACATACTAAGAATATGATTGGCCTCACTAAGATTCTTCATATTAAAGCTACTGTGTAGGCTTTGTTTCAAGGAGTCCAAAGCATGAACATCCCTACCTGCAATCATCATGTCATCCATATACAAAACCAATAGAGTAAGGCTCCCATTTGCTGCCTTCTTGGTGTATAAGCAGTGATCAACTTGAGATCTATGGAATCCCTAAGATTGCATAAATGTATCAAATTTATGATACCATTCTCGCGGTGCCTGTTTCAGCCCATACAAACTCTTGTTGAGTTTACATACCATGTGCTCTTTCCCCTTTGCAACAAAACCCTTAGGTTGTTACATATAGATCTCCTCATGTAGATCACCATATAAGGAAGCTGTTTTTGCATCCATCTGTATGAGTTTCATATCTTCAGATGTCTCTCTCCTGCAGGCTCCGTTTTTAGTCTTTCTCTCTCCTCACTGTTGTCTACATCAGATCCAGCTTCTCACTGCTGCGTTTGCTGGTGTTCGACATCCGGAGGCTGCCTTGCTGCGATTCAGGATTTGTCTGGAGTACGACACACTCTTCAGCTCACTACCCCTGCCCTGATCCTAGAGATACAGGAGTTCGAGGTTCAGTATTCATTCATTGCATAGTGTGTTTGTTGCATGAGCATCGTATTATTAGTAGTCATATCATTTCATTTATTCACTGTGTTCATTGTCTCTGAGTTACTCTAACCCTAACCCTAACTGTGTTCTTTTTATCAATCTGTGCTTTGTCGTACGGTTTCTGTTTATGTTTATGTGCACATTTATCCCTTTTCGGTCTTTTGGAGTAGTCGACTCTAAGATCCACCATATTCGTAGCATAACACATGGCAATTCTCCTAAAGGCAGTTTCCCTACCTTTGCTTGCTTGCTTGCTTTGCTTATCTTGCTAAGCCCACTGTTTTTTCTTTGCCTCTAATATATTCAACACATGATTGGGACATACACTCACTTTTATCATCCTTAGGCACTTATCCTCATCAGTGCGAGGGATTGGCTTGCTAGTTTTGTAAATAACTTGGGTTTAAAACTCTCTTTATATTTTCCTATCTGTCACTTAATCGGCCGCTGCTTCTATATTACTTATGTATTTTCAAAACACTTTTCAAAAAAAAAAAAAGAGAAAACAAAACAAACAAGTCCATTGTCGATTCCATCCGCCTTCGTAGGCCTTGGTAGGCCCTTGGGCAGTCGACGAGCACTCTTAGTCCGATGCCCTGACCTCTTTGGGGTGATCACTTGGGCTCCCTTGGTAAGATATCCATCGCCTCTGTAGTCTTGGTAGGCCACTAGGCAGACGACGTGTATCTTTTGTCCGATGCCCTGGCTGTTTTGGGGTGGGATGCCTTGGGGTAAATCAAAATTTAGGCTGGCCTACTTTTCTCGCCCTATTTTGGGCCTGAGAGGGGGTGTTGTGCTACGAAATGCACTTAGCCACTTAAACAACCCCAAAACATGCTTATTTTAGCCAAAATTCTAAAACGGAGAGCGGATCGAGAAAGTTAAGTGGGAGAGGATCTAGAACCCTAATTCTCTATAAATTGGCAGCTAGCTCTCCACTCTTTCACAATCTCGATTTTTGTAGGTTTCAGGTGTTAACAGCTTGCTACCCACACCCCGGTCACGGAGGAGGACATCTCAGCCCTTGCTGTCCATCACTGTTCCCTACAGTCTGGCGCCTGTTTTCAGCCCTCCACACGCTGATTGCTGTTGTTTCTGCCTGGCGACTGACTGTTGTTCATCTGCACTGCTGACAATCTGCCATGCCAGCAAACTGCTGCGTTTGCAGACTCTATCTGCCGCCCTGACAATTTTCTATCTCCTGTATGCACTCGTTGCAATCTTTTTCTCTCCTGCAGGCTGTCCTGCCTGCGTTTTCAGTCTTTCTCTCTCCTGCAGGCTCCATTTTTCGTCTTTCTTTCTCCTGCAGGCTGTCCTGTCTGCGTTTTTAGTCTTTTTCTCTCCTGGAGGCTCAGTTTTTAGTCTTTCTCTCTCCTCACTGCTGTCTACATCAGATCCAGTTTCTCACTGCTGTGTTTGCTGGTGTTCGACATCCGGAGGCTGCCTTGCTGCGATTCGGGATCCGTTCGGAGTTTGACACACTCTCCAGCTCATTACCCCTGCCCTGATCCTAGAGATACAGGAGTTCGAGGTTCGGTATTCATTCATTGCATAGTGTGTTTGCTACATGAGTTATCGTATTATTAGTAGTCATATCATTTCATTTATTCACTGTGTTCATTGTCTCTGAGTTACTCTAACCCTAACCCTAACTGTGTTCTTTTTATCAGTCTGTGCTTTGTCGTACGGTTTCTGTTTATGTTTATGTTCGCATTTATCCCTTTTCGGTCTTTTGGAGTGGTCGACTCTAGGATCCACCATATTTGTAGCATAACATATAGGAGTTTTTCTAAAGGCAGTTTCCCTATCCTTGCTTGCTTTGCTTGTCTTGCAAAGTCCACCATTTTTTTTTTTGCCTCTTATATATTCAACACGTGATTGGCACATACACTCAGTTTTATCATCCTTAGGCACTTATCCTCATTAGTGCGAGGGATTGGCTTGCTAGTTTTGTGAATAACTTGGGTTTAAAACTCTCTTTATCTTTTCCTATTTGTCACTTAATTGGCTGGCCTTGGGTAGCCGACGAGCACCCTTGGTCCGATGCCTTGACCTCTCTGGGGTGATCACTTGGGCTCCCTTGGTAAGATATCCATCGCCTCTGTAGTCTTGGTAGGCCACTGGGCAGTCGACGTGCACCTTTTGTCTGATGCCTTGGTTACTTTGGGGTGGGATGCCTTGGGGTAAATCAAAATTTAGGCTAGCCTACTTTTCTCACCCTATTTTGGGCTTGAGAGAGGGTGTTGTGCTAAGAAATGCACTTAGCCACTTAAACAGCCCCAAAACATGTTTATTTTAGGCTTAAATTTAGCCAAAACCCTAAAACGGGGAGCGGATCGAGAAAGTTAAGTGGGAGAGAATCTAGAACTCTAATTTTCTATAAATTGGTATCCGGCCCTCCACTCTTTTATAATCTCGTTTTTGCAGGTTTCAGGTGTTACGAGCTTGCTGCCCACACCTTGATCACGAAGGATATCTCAGCCCTTGTTGTCCATCAGTGTTCTTTATAGTTTGGCGCATGTTTCCAGCCCTTCGCACGCTGATTGTTGCTATTTTTGCCTAGTGATTGACTGCTATTCATTTGCATTGTTGTCGTACAGCCTGCCACATTAGCAAACTGCTGCGTTTGCAGGCTCCAGCTGCGGCCCTGACTGTATTTTCTCTCCTATCTGCACTCGCTACAGTCTTTTTCTCTCCTGTAGGTTGTCCTACCTGTGTTTTTAGTCTATCTCTGTCTTGCAAGCTGTCCTGCCTGTGTTTTTAGTCTTTCTCTATCTTGCAGACTCCATTTTAGTCTTTCTCTCTCTTGCAGGCTCCGTTTTTAGTCTTTCTCTATCGTCACTACTGTTGCATTAGATCTAGCTTCTCATTGCTGCGTTTGTTGGTGCTCGACATTCGGAGGCTGCCTTGCTGCGATTCAGGATCCGTTCGGAGTACAACACACTCTCCAGCTCATTACCCTTGCCCTGATCCTAGAGATATAGGAGTTCGAGGTTTAGTATTCATTCACTACATAGTGTGTTTGCTGCATGAGCATTGTATTATTAGTAGTCATATGCATTTATTCATTGTGTTCATTGTCTCTGAGTTACTCTAATCCTAACCCTAACTGTGTTCTTTTTATCAGTCCGTGCTTTGTCGTACGGTTTCTGTTTATGTTTCTGTGTTAGGGTATTTTTCTTTACAAGTTGCTCACTGTGGGACCTAGGTGCCCGATGTAGGGAGACTAGGAGCCCAAACTGCAAGGAGCAAGAAGGGAGAGAAGATGATGATGATGATAATGAAGAAGAGAAGATGGAGGAGGAGACAAGAGAGAAAGAAGAAGAAGACAAAGAAGGGCTGCGGAGCAGGCGGTAAGGCAGGTTGCGGGGGGAGTAGGAGTTGGAAGCTAGAGCAGGTATCGAAGGAGCCGCGGTGAGTCATAGCGGGAGATGGGCTAGTTAGGCGGGTGGGAGCTGCGCGAGAAGCGGGAACGGTGACTGTCTGTCTCTCGACAGCCTCGTCCCTGATAAGTAAGATGTCCTGGGGGCGTGGGGATGGCCGTCCCCTTGTGAGAAATCTGAACAGAGACGTCCCCTGTTCCACCTCTGCGTTCCGCACAGGCTTCCTGTTTCGGGATGGCGTTCCAGCGTCCCAAGGGCTTAGGATGGGCGTCCCTTATTACTATGCCTTGATATCATCTTGAAGACCCCATTTGAATTGGCTGATAAATTACTCCTCATGCCAAGTGAGGTCACAGATTAATTGCCTAAATTCAGATGCATAAGCAAAGGTAGGGCAGTTACCTTGTCATAGCTTCCACAATTTTGTTTTTGCTACTCGACCAGTTTCTGTATCTCCAAATGTGGAAGTGAGCTCACAAAGAAACACCTCATAGTTATGAAGTACTAGCATATTCTTTTCCAAGATTGGGATGAACCATGATAAAGATTAACCATAAGGCAAAGTCCCAATGAATCCTACCTTGGAAGCATCATATCTGGATACCTATCCGGGTTGCATACAGATATAGATCTTTACTTGTTGTAGGAATCCCTTGAACTTGGAACAGTCACCATCTAACTTCTCTGGCATGCTGATATTGGGATCTCTTGTTGGGGGTTGATAAACATGTGGAATCATTTGATCACTTCCTCTATTGTTGTGCAAGTCTCAGATCTAGTCTTGCATCTCTTGAAGCATAGGGCCTAGATGCATAGGGTGTTTTATTTGAATTTGCGCTTGTCGTTCATTCACGTCTTGAATTTGTTATTGGAGGTTTTGAAGGGAGGTCACAATCCTTTCAAGGGTTGCCTCCATGGTGCTCAATAGTGTTAGAAAGTAGTCTTGTCAAACTGTTATGGGAGCACTAGATTTTGCTCGAGAGACTAGAGTAGATGCACGATTTGTTACAAGAATTCTGATTACAAGATAATTCCACGTAGGGGCATAAGGTACAATGATAACAAGATATGGAAAATCCCACAACTCGGGACCATAGGTATAGATGATAGGAATCGATAGGATATGAAGGATCCCACAACTCAGGACCATAGGTATGGATACAAGATATTAGAATTACAAGATCTCCCTCGATGGGGACAAACAAGATACAAGATAGTACTAGCAAGATCTCATACTACAAGATTACAAGGTGACAAGACAGCAGGAGTATAATGGAAGACAAGACAAGACTAGATACCATGACTAGACAAGAACTAGAATGTGGAACTCGAAGTTACTTACTTGGAGGTCTCGACTCCTTGAGCTCTCAAGGCTAGCATTGGCAAGACTGAGAAGCTTTATAGCGAGCCCCTCCTTTTATAGGTGTTGGAGGGTCACTAAAGATCTTCTAGAATGTTCCATGATGACATCATTGATAATGCAAGTGATGACATGGCATATCCTCTAGAAGGTTCTATGATGACATGGCAAGGCTGGGTTCGCATGGCTGGCTTGAGGATGTCTTGTGAAGGGTGCATTCACATGGGGTGTGGATTCATATGGCACGAGCAAGAATTAATCCATACCCTTGATCATGGCATGTCCGTGACAGTCCAGCCCTTACCGACTATAGCCCTTCCTCCTCCAACACCTAGCAACTTGTGTACAACTGCTGCCTTGCTGCCCGGAGCCTTCAGCTTGATGTATTTGCTCTCTACCTATAGCCGCCAACAGTCTTCACATCATTGTTCTAGCTGCCTGTCCTGCATTTTCAGTCCCCCCTGGAGTGAGCTGATAGGTTGCTGCCCCTTCTGGCAACTATTGCAGCCTTGTGTATTGCTGTTCAGCATGCCGCTTGCATCATCCTCTGCCTCCTCTGTTGTTGCTTAGCTGTTTACAGCCTTTTGTGATTAGCATTCATCACTTTTCAGCACTTTGACATCTCCGATTCCTGGTTTCAGCACTTGGGATCCGTCTTTAGTGGATGTTACACTCCGACACTCGCTACTCTCCTCTTGAGAATTCTATACACTCTTTCTTTCATTTACTATATTGATTCATTCAATTGAAAGTTCTCTTCTTTCTCTATCTGTGTTTGTGTTTTTTGTGTTTTGAGTTTTGAGTTTTGTGTTTTGTGTTTAGGGTTTGAGTTTTGCACATGACTATCTAAGTCTTTGTGTTTCAATCGTGGTTGTACTTTCTATGTTTCCTCGATACAAACCCTAGCATATCTTCACAGGGTATTAGGGTCGGTGCTCTTGTAATGAGTATCTTGCAGATATTGTGGAGGCTTGGTTTTGTGTGAGGTATACAAACAACACGTAACTGTTTTATAATGTCTTAGATGCCTTCTTCTTAGGATGCCATGATATCTTATCAGGCTTCTACATCATTGGAGGCCTTGAGGAGATGTTATGGACTCTGCGAGGAAGACAATACCACACCTTCATCTTCACCTTCTTTTTCTTCTCCTGTTCTTGATTTCAATCACTTGATAGAGGAGTTTGAAAAGTACTTGCACATCATGTATATTTGAGCTTACACCCCTTCTATTGACTTTACTACTCCATTTGGACCGATTGGTAAGATTGATTACCTCTTTGATCACGGAGGACATACGATATTTGGGATGACTAGTGATCTATGTTCTTCATCTTAGCTGGACCCATTGTTAGGTTCCTACAATCCCTTTTAGTCATATGAATCAAAACCCTCTCCTATTTCTCATTTTGGTATGCAGGATCTAGATGATTTTCAATATGTAAACTTCAATAGAGGGGGCTCTCGAAATAGACATCCTTCATCAGGTATATTTACATATTCTCTTTAAACCACTCTTTTAAAATCCCTTCCATCCCACCCTCTTCTGATCCACACCTTGATTTCCTCTCTTCTTCATTCCAAAACCTCAGATTCACTCCACTTTCACATCCAACACCCTAGGAGTTGGATTCTCCATCTTCGCTCCTAGTATTTTCTCTTTCTCCACACCATATTCTATCTATTTGCACTTACTACCTCTTTGCACCATGGTACATCATCAGGGGGAACGACACCCTTTAACATTGTGCCTTTCACATACCCACAAGTGAGCACTTCTTTTCACCTCGGGACAGCTGTGATGGGCATTCCCTTCACTACCCCAGCCACTCACCTCCCCCTTCATGGACCTTCTAGACACAGGGATTTCCATCCTTTGCTTATGGTGCATCGTCACACTCTTTGATGGGTCACTCCCACATAGGGATTTTTATCCTTTGCTCCATGTATTCCCATTCCTTCTCCATGAGCTACTCATGCGGAAACCAAGCCCATGCCTAGTGAGTCCATTCCCACATTTGGATCTAGTTTTGGGTATAAGAGGGGTTGTTGAGTTAAAAATTCATTAACCACTAATTAGCTCTTTAAAGCAGCCCCAAAAAAATAAATTACCAAAATTTTCATTAAACGGGGAGCAACTCTAGAGAGTTTGCGTGTCCCACATGCAAAATCCTAAGTTTGGAGGATCCTTCCACGTCTATAAATAGATAGGTTGTCCACCATTTAGCCCATCCTTGTGTGTAGATCTCTGGTGTCTATGTGCAGAACCATTAGCTCCCATCTACCGGCTGTCGGTTGCAGCCCTTTCTCCTCTAGCACCTGGCAACTTGTCTAAAGCTGCCGTCTTGCTACTTGGAGCCTTCAGCCTGCTTCATTTTCTCTCTACCTATAGCCTTCAATAGTCCATGTCATCGTTCCAGCTTCCTGCCTTGCGTTTTCAGCCCATGGAGCCAACTGACAGGAGTTTTGCGTTTTGTGTTTAGTGTTTGAGTTTTGCATGTCCTATTTGAGTCTTTGTGTTTTAGTTGTGGTTGTACTTTCTATGTTTTCTCAATGCAAACCCTAGCATATCTTCACATGTGGGCTAGTTGTTGAATTGGTACATCTAGGTCTTGTGGATTGAATTCTTTTAACATAGATATGTTGTGTTAGAAGTGGTGCAGCAATGGAA
The DNA here is from genome assembly GCF_053477565.2 of Lygodium microphyllum. Classification (NCBI taxonomy): domain Eukaryota; kingdom Viridiplantae; phylum Streptophyta; class Polypodiopsida; order Schizaeales; family Lygodiaceae; genus Lygodium; species Lygodium microphyllum. The sequence goes on from NC_141159.1 coordinate 43,312,265, forward strand.
GTGTAAACATAAGCTGTAATAAATTGCTGAAACACAAGATAAAAGAGAAAGGGAAAGAAAGAACACAATACGGATGATAACTTAGATGTATGCTCGGGAAATGGAATCCATATATCAGATATGAGACTGTCGCATACAACTGTGAGTCACAGGCTGCGTGGGCACTAGCATTGGCTCCTCTCTCCACGGGACGTCTAGGTGGTGAACTGAACTAACTGAGGAGGAGGAGCCCATAATATATATAGGCATGAATAATGCCATAAAATATGTCAAGTCGGCCAGCATTTAATGCTGGCTGGCTAGCAATAAATACCCAATATGACCATAAAATGACACAATAAAAAATACCTAAATAATATGCCCAAGCCTTTATAGGTTAGACTCACACATGAGCTGACATACTCTACTAACACTCTCTCTCAGATCATGGGTGATCTGATACAATACAATGGTACAATGAGACACGAGCACATACTACAAAAACATGAGCACAGACTACAAAAACCAAGAGTTCACATATAATATAACCCAAAATCTGACCAAAAGAAGACAAAAACTGTTGTAAAAAATAACAAAATCAATCAAAAACTACCAAAAACAGCAAAAATGGCCTGAAGGTACAGTTGCCTAGTAGAAAGGAGTCAGAAACACCAAAATGCAGGCTGAGTATGGCCACAAATAGGCTGGGAAACTGTCGCAGCAGCTTGAAAACTGAAAACGCAGGTAGCAGAGGGGTTGTAGACAGTAGGTGATGGCAAATCTACAGAAAACGCAGGGAAAACAGATCGCTTGTATGGAGTAGCAATCACTTGATCAGTGAGGGTGAAAATAGTCTTAAAATCAGCAAGAAAACACAACAGGAGCACAAATCCTAAAATTTGATACCATGTCAAAAGTGGTGCAGCATTGGAAGCGTAAACATAAGCTGTTATAAACTACTGAAATACAAGACAAAAGAGAAAGGGAAAGAAAGAACACAATACAAATGAGAAAGCATTGGCTCCTCTCTCCATAGGACCTCTAGGTGGTGAACTAAACTAACTGAGGAGGAGGAGCCCATAATATATATAGGCATGAATAATGCCATAAATATGTTAGGTCGACCTAATATGCCCAAGCCTCTGCAATTCAAACTCACACATGAGCTGATATACTCTACTAACATGTTGTGGCTTGTACATGAACTTTCTTGTACATGTGTCACAGGGACGTGTATTTTTGATTTAGTTATTAATCAATTGCACAAATGTGAGATGCACATGTGTTGTGCAAAAGTCAATTAAGTCACAATGGCGAGTCAAGGACCCTGAGAAGTCAGTGGGTATCAAAGGCAAAAGTTGTAATAAGTTGTAGTTGATAAGTACTAGGTGGTACTACCTAGTGACAGATTTTGGTCTAGATAATTTATTAGCCATTAATGTCATGACATTAGAAACTAGGCATTAATTAGTTAATTAATGCAAATTCAAGGGCTAATAAATGCTTAGGATCAATTGAATGAGAAATTGGCCTAGCTAATTTAATTGTTGGTTAGCACAATTATTTTTCTAAGTGAGAATCAATAATTAAATTAAATTTTGGAATTAATATTCTGAATTTTACTTTAATTAGGCTAAAACTTGTTGGAAAATGTATTTAGAAGGTTGCCACTTGGCAAAACATGCCCATGCAAAAAAGAGAAAGGCTATTAGAGGTTGGTGGAGACTTGTTCCAATATTGTGGAGGTTAGGAGAGGAGGAGAGAGAGCTACTACTATAAATTTTCAATCATTAGTGATCAGCACAGCCATTGGAGGATATCAAAGAGCTGCCCCTAGCTGATAAAGAGGCTATTGGAAGTAGGTGACAGCCCTTGTAGGGTTGTCTATAAGCACTTGGTAGCAATTCAGGGCCCCACAAGGGTAGTCGATTGTATGTGGGGCTTTTGTTGATGGTGGATTGTAGTCAATCAACTATTCACAGTAGGGTAGCATTAAACTTCAGCCAATTTTGGCAATGAAACTCTAAAATTTCGGTCTCTAGCTTCCCCTCTATTCTCCCAGTCAATTCATTGCTTGCCTCAAGAGATCTTAGCCAAATTTAGTCCTACCGGGTGTAATTGAAGAATTTTTGCTGCTAAACCCTAATAGAAATTAGGTTTTATTAGCACACTGGGAAGAGTGCTAAAAAATTGGGGGCTAGTACTTGAAATTCAGTAGTTGAAGTATTGGTGATTTCAGAGAATCTCAAGAGGCTAGCTAGGCAACATTAAGTTTGGGGTAGAATTTGTCTTCCAAGGAGCAAATTGAAGGCCAATACCAAAGCAAACCAGGGGGCAAATTGGTTTGAAGGCTTGTTGGTTGCTTTAGACAGCAAGATGTATTGAAGATTGAAGGACATCAAGCCAGATCTCAGTGTAGTTCAACCTTTCGAAATACAAGTTAAAGAAATACTGCAAGGGCACTGGTTTTGAGGCCAACCGGGTGTCCAATGTCCAAGATTGATTGGTAGCATTTGTATTTCAGACTTCAGTTTATGTGAATTTTATGCTTGCTGTGATTAGTGCTTAATCAAGTTATTTACCACCCTATCCGAGAAGGATTGGCTGGTTTCAGCATGTTGATAAAACAGAAATTCCTTTGGAAATATGGGAGGCAATGCATTGTGGCATGTGTGCTCCAAACTAGTTATCTTTACTCGAGTTCCTATGGAGGTTGGAGGCTTTGGAGGGTTTGAATCTAGAGAGGTTCATAATTCAGGCAGACATCATAATCGGGCAGCTGACCATACAAGCCTTCACTTAGGATCCAATGTTGCTCATCATCATGCACCCATGGGGCGCACACCCCTGAGGTGAGATTTCAGTAAGCAGGCATACATCATCAAAACTTTGGGCCTTCCCAAGGTTGGTGGCAAGCAGGTTGGCAAACTTGTCTTCTACTTCTTGGCATGGAATGCTGATGACATTGTCAAAGGCATTGGCTTTGGGCTTTGATGGAAATTGTTGTATTTAATGCATGCAGTCTCATAGAAGTACAATTCCATTTCTCTTTATTTATTTATTTTGATTTGTAAATTGATTTTTCTTAAATGAATAAAAATGTTCTAGCTTGTTCTGGCTGAAATATAATACAGTTTTAATCCTTGAGTTTAAATGACAGTTTGTTTGTTGCTATTTTAGATATACTATTTCCGTAAGTATTTTCTCTCAAATGTGTTTCTTTTCATCCAGGGCAAGTGAAGTCTGCAGAAAGTGGAGAGAGGGAGTAAGGCAAGCTCTTTTGTATAGAGAAACACTCAGTTTTTCTGGTTCAAAAATGGATGATAAATGTGTGGCCCAACTAGTGGAAGGTGCTCACAGACTTCGGGAACTCGATATGTGAGTATTCTGAAAGTTGTGTTGCTGTGTCACAAAATAGTTCATATAAGATGTACATGAACCATGCCGTGTGAAGCATGCATGCTCTCTATTCAAAGGAGAGCTCAACTATAACTTAAATCATGATTTAGAATCGTCCAAAATTATACATAACTGAAAATCGTGATTTAAACTAACTCTGAATCTGAACCACTCTTTTCTGGGTGGAGAATAACAGTTAATGATCTGATTTTGTAGGTATTGATGCTCAGTCCATCAAAAATATTAATTGACTGCCTGACTTAACCCACATTTGTTTATAACACCATGACAGATTGGTTATCTCATTGGCAGCAATGAAAAATTTGATGCTAATATTTGTCTGACCGTCACTTGAGCTTATATTAATTGGTTATCTGATGGTGTGCAGCTCATTTACAAGTCGAGGCTGCCACATCACTGACACTGTGTTGGCCAGAATATCAAAGGCAATCTGCTGTCCAAATTTGATTTCCATTTCACTCTGGGGTGTAACTGCAGTAACAGATGACGGTGTCATACAACTGGTAACCTATTTAGCTTAATATACTCAAGTGCATGCACCACAACAGTCAGAAACTTTCATATTTAAAACAGAAGTTATTGTTGCTAACCGAAGGAAAATCCAGCTTTTATTCACTGCTTGCACGTATTTGCAACAGCATTCATCATGTTGAAGCTACTTAGACAACTATACTGTGTGACTGCTACTGAAGTCATAAAAGGCCTCAATATTTCCTTCTAGCCTTCTTAAAGAGAGTCTATTCACAGGACTTTTTATTGTATTTAGAGCTAGCTGAATGGTGTGCATTTGTTTGTGATCACTTCATTGATACTCACTATTGCTGCAAAATCCTGAGAGAAAATGTGGTTTTTTATGCAGGTGTCCAGAGCTCTCTCCCTGCAGCACCTGAACGTTGGAGGCACATTTATCACAGATAGATCTCTTTTTGCTATTGCAAATCACTGCCAGAAGCTCAAGGTTCGTTCTTGGAACTTTGGATTTGATTTCTTTTATTTCTGGACCAGAGTCATTCCAAATAGTATAACAGGAATGCTATGGTAATGGGAGAGTAATAGCTGGGATGAGGCGTGAACTTAGTTAATGCTGTTACAGGTTCTGAACCTATGGGGATGTCGACGCCTGACTGAAGATGGGCTTGCTGCTCTTGGCACTGGGTGCCCAAGCTTGTACTCTATCAATGTCTGGGGATTACCAATTTCAAGGAATTTCTATGAGTATCTGTTGACCCTGAAACCCCATCTTCAGTTAACTGGATCTGTGAAACTTACTGCAGTTAATCTTCCACAGTGGCAAGTTGCTCATTGATGCTTGAAACTCGTCCAAGAAGTCTCTGTCAAAAAATTTGTCGGTCATTCCAAGCTCCACTCTTCTTAAAGCATGAAGAGTATGGAAGCCCTGATTTTTTAATTCCTCTGTGATATGATAATGGGTTCATGACAAATGTCAAGAACTGTTGTATATTTTTGTTGTATACTGTGCAAGCATGTAAAATTGTTTATAGATCTTGATACTTCAGAAGAGTTGTTTTTCATTTTAAAAGCAACTCCTATATTTATGGAACATGTGCAGCAAGTTTGTTGGCATGCCTTATGCCATAGTGAATAGTTTGGGCCACATTTTTCTCAGCCTTTTTTGCATTTCACCCTTGCCTCCTTCAGTTATCCCTCAAATCAGTCTACTAACCTCTAGTAAGCATTCTCAAGAAGTGAGGAGAAGAAGAGATTTTATTGTTGATTTGAGTGTCTTTCCTTTTATTGCTACTTAAAAATTTATGGTAATATTGTGACGTGTGGGTTGTTATGCCAAGTCAGCAAGGTAGTTCTAACCATCAGCTGCTATAAATAAAGGTGGAAACAAGAGAGCTAGACACGCTCAGTTCAGTTCCAAGTCTCTCTCTTTCTCTCTCTCTCTGATGACAGGTCCATCACATCTTGGGCAACTAACTCATCCTTCTTCTTCTGTCTGTTTCTTTGGCTTTGGCAATGGATTTTGCCTTTGATTACATGATAGTCTCTGTCTTTTCTGCAATCGGTTTCCTGAGATAGAGAGAGAACTGCATAGTTTTGGATATCAAAGGTTAATAGGTGTGATTATCAATAATCTCAGCTCCGAAAGGATTACTCATCAGGCCCTCTGCATATTCAACCCCTCACATCCCTGGAGATTTTGGTTGTGGTGTTACCTTGCCACACAGAGAAGTCTAACGCATCATGCCTGCCACTGCCCCTTCATGAGTCGCTGAGGTAGCAATCTCCTTCCAACTCGTTCTTGCCCTCACCCAGCTCCCATAAAGGCATTTCTAGCCTGTGCTTTCTCAAGCTCGCTCTCTTTGAGCCGGAGCCATGGATATCTTAAGTTTTGAAACCTGTCAGGTAGCATAGTTCATAAGCCTTTTGGTGCTGTATGTATTGTGCTGGTGGCTGCCAAGGAAGCCGTGAAACGCACTGAACAGCTCAAACAAATTAGTGAAGAGTATATTCCTGGATCTTAGAAGCTTGGTTTACCACAGAAGACCAGATCCTGTTGCATGTGGGCCTAGATGCCACCATCAAGCATGATTTTTCTTAGCTGCACTTAGATTGTGGGCACTTTCAGCTCGTCAGGCGAAGCTATTCAAACAGAAGCAGATATGAATGGGATAGTGATTGGTAGCAAGCCGTTATGTTGCACCTGTACTGACAACGGAGGAAAGGAGGGCCAGACTTCCAGCTCAGTTTGCTCATTTGCACTCCTCGGTGGGTATCTGTGGGGGTGACCATAGTTCCCCAGCCATGCCACAGCAAATATTTTATGGCCACCAGAATGGTTTTTCTTAGCTGCACTCAGATTGTGGATACTCAAGGTCAGAGTATTAAGGGCCCATATTTTGTTACTTTCAGCTTTTCAGGTGAATGGGATAGTGGTTGGTAGCAATCCGCTATGTTCCATCTGCATGGACAATGGAGGAAAGAAGGGCAAGACTTCCAGCTCAGTTTGGTCACTTACACTCAGTGGGTATCTTTGGGGGTGGGCCAACTAGTTTGCCTTCTTTCCATCCCATAGCTATGCGGGAGCAAATATTTTATGGCCACCATCAGCATTACAACCATACCACTCAGCTACTATACACCCTGGCTATGATGGTCAAAACCATGAGGACCAAAGTGCAGAACCTAGTTCTGATACTGAATATTCTCATGTGGATCCTTATGCATCAGTTCTAGAGGGCATTTGTATTCAGAAAAAACAAGCTCCAGATGTAGTCATTTTTATTGGGCTGATCACGCTTGATGATACCAAGGTTCCCCATGCTTCAAAGGCAACATGCAGGATGTTATGCATTTTTTGAAGGGTTAAAAGCATGTATTGAGCAGCCCTTAGCACAAACTGCCAGCCTAGTGGTGACAAGAGCAACTTTACCTCGATTCCCTCATCCTACAGACACTCACTTCCCTGGCTTTCAGCAGCAACAGAGTCATTTGAAAAAAAGTAATCACAAGCTGTTTGATTCCTGCAATGAATCATTCCTGTTTCACACACTTGTGCAGATCCAAAGAGCTTGAAGCAGTATGAAACAGCAGATATATCGGACTCCAATCATATCTTTAAACACAAGGCCAAGTCTGGCACTTACAAGACATTCCCTCAGCAAATACGATATCTAGAGCTATTATGTACTTTCATTTTGATGGGTTCCAACTGTCTGGGATTGACAAAATAATCAGATCATAGGGAATGATGATAACTATGTCCAGGCTTTCAAACATATGGCTATACTTGATGATGGTTATGCCCCATCCAGCTCTTTTCAGCTCACCAAATGTAGAGGAACAACAAGTTGCAGGTTTTTGGACAGTAGCATGCAGATGTCTTTATTTGTATTCAATGGTTTACAGCTTTTAGATAGCTAGAAAGTCCACACAGTCAGCTCCTGAAGAAATAGGCAGTACTCATGCCAAACTTCTTTTTGGAAAAGGAAATATCTTGCAGAAAATAGAGAGCGTTAGCCAATAGAAGCTCATGAAGATCATCCATTCCTTGTGTAAGCCATTGCATCAGGATAGTGACCTAATGCAAGGCCCAACCTTGAGATTGCCTTGACATGATGTGCATGAGTTGACCTAACCAACCCACTTTGTGACATCCATAGTTAGCATGTTGTTATCCCTTTTCAGTTGTTTCAAGTTGTGTTCAGGACATTCTGATCCTGATGTCATATTGCTTCAGCCCCTATATAATGGCCTTCCCCCCACAAGGTATTGGAAGTGACTGAGCCAAAGTTGTGTCCAAGTCCAAAGTAAAAAAGATGGGCATCTTTTTTCCTTAAAGGGGGGAGGTGTGATGTGTGGGATGTTATGCCAAGTCATCAAGGTAGTTGTAACCATCAGCTGCTTTAAAGAAAAGTAGAAACAAGAGGGCTAGACACACTCAGTTGAGTTCAAACTCACTCTCTCTAAATGGGGATGCCAACTCTCACCTACTCTATTTGGCCTTTATATTGATGAGAAATCAAGCTACATTGATGGACTTGCAGGGGAGGGAGCTGGCATGGGGGCATTGATACCCATATTACTGCATGCCGATGACACTCCTCTCCAGCACACTAGAGGGGTTGCAGCACCACCTAGATGCTCTACAGACCTTTTGTCAGGACAGGGATCTCATAGTGAACCTTGGGAAAACCAAGGTTATGGTGTTTAACACTCCCAGTGGATTTGGCAGTCACTACCCCATTTCACATATGGAGAGGAGATGGTGGAGGTGGTCCAGAGATATGTTTACTTGGGGATTACATTTTCAGGGCTGAGATTTACTTTGAGGAGAGTAGCTAAGAATAGATTGACACGAGGCTATACGGCTCTAGGGTTGATAGAGAGCCAGTGAGCACGCATACGTTTTCAGGAGCCTTGGGTGAAGCTCAAGATCTTTTACACGTTTTCAGGAGCCTTGGGTGAAGCTCAAGATCTTTTACACTTTGGCCACACTAGCACTTGTGTATAGGGTCCACATATGGGGATGGAGCCTATACAACATGAGGAGAGCCACACAGGATCAACCACTACCCAGGGGGGAAGGAGATATATGAGGGGTGGGAGTAGATAGAGAGACCCCTAGTACTGATGATTTCACGGATGATATGGAGTAAGCCCTCTGTACCACATGAGATTATCATGGTAGAGAATGAAGCACCACCCATAGTGGCAGAGGCCCTCTTCTAGACAACGACTTTCTTGCATAGGCTCTGGACCTTGCTGAGATGGAGATACTCCTGATTCACACTAGAGTTTGCCTAGATAGCTAGCATTATAGGAGGATATTGAGTGTTGGTATACTCAGATAGAGGCATGGTTACGGCTACATGGATTATGCATGGATCATCTCCTACCACTACAGAACAACTTGGGTTGCCCTCCTTGGAGCTCAACTGAGAGGAGCTGAACCACATCATTAGGATGGAAATTATTCAGCCACACACAACCAAGACATGGGTGACACCTATTGAGGATTTGAGGACAAAGATGGCTTTCTTCTGGAATCATCTTCTGCACATATCCCTTGATGGCTTGTTGTTCACCGGAGATACATGGATGCACACATGACTCATGGTGTATGATGTGTCATAGGATAGCTTTGTACATCCTTACACCAGTTCCGGTTCAAGACAAGTAGATATGGTGCAGACTCCCTCCGCCTGGAGGATAGGATTTGCCAGCTTTGTTAGCTCGAGTCAGAGACATGCCCAGTGTACTACGAGATCCGAGGGCACTTCCATTGCTTGTTTAGATGGACACTGTCTAGGGGGATGGATTTCCCAGATTAGAAATGTTTCGGGCTCTTCTTACTAGAGCTATGCTGCCACAGAGAGCACCTCTTACGGACCTGTGGGTAGAGACATGGAACCACACACCAATACACATTCACACAGTTCTACAGAGCATTGACTACTCCCTCCACCACAGAGCCCCCATCGGATCAACTGGCGGCCCCACTATGGGGGACCACACTACACAACCATAGAGAGATGTAGAGCATGTTTCCCACAACTAGCTAGTCTACGCCCTAGGGGATACTACATCATCATCAGGGGGACCCTACCTCGTTGCTTTAGTCTCTCTATTCTAGATAGACCCATGAGAGATATATTGGGATGAGGGTGCCTCCTGAGCAGTTCCACATTGTATCTAGGTTAGATATCATTTTCAGCTCATCAACTATGTATTGTTTATTACAGGTGCAGCTACAACTTGGATACCACACCTTGTCTAACCTACTAGTGGTGTCTCTCCACAATCTTCTCCAAGCACCCATTTCCTCAATACCGATAATTCTTTCAATAATTGAACATTGAGATCCCTTACCTCCTCTGGTACATGACTATGAAGAACCAATGGAGCAATCCTCTAACTATGTAATGCCTAAGTATGCACAAACACTCACATATGTTTGCACAAAAGACTATGTACAATTCGGGTCTTAAGTGTGGGAAGGCACTCTAGCTTGCTTGGCTATCTCCCAAACCAATGATATAGGTATGTGCATAAAAAAGAAGACTAGCACTTTCCCCTAAGGAGAGAATGTACAAGAGGTTTTTCCATTACATGTACAAAAGATTGAAAGGATTTTCATGCCATCACCTCTTTTCCAACATGAACTCACCTTGTTTCTACATCCTTGAAACCAACATCTTGTCCTTCGATGATAGCCCATCATTGGAAATTACAAGTCAAGACACCATGGATATCATAATTTTTAGTAGCTTTGTCACCCGTCAGCAATTTACCAATTATTAAGAAGCATCGATCTCATAAATAACTACAAAGATTCCTTTGAGGGCAATACTTTGAGGTACCTATCACCCACATCTTTGATGCAAGATGGGGTGTACCACCTATGGCATTGAGTGCCATGGGAATAGCTCTCATCTAGAAGGGGGGAGGGGGTAATATTAATTGTGAATGGGACCATAGTGCAAGTCAAGCAAGACATGACCATTATACTAGAGATCCAACCTGGAAAAAGAACTAGGGTGCCTTAGTGAGTTGAAGGTTAGCAATCCTTTATTAATATGCAAATTATCTTTTAATATCCACCAAAGAAAATTTATTAGCAACCATCTCCCAACCTCAAGCTCTTCACCATGAGGCTTGACTACATGTAAAGAGGCATCAAGTTGCACAAGCACCATGTTAGACTTGCTAGACAACAACCCCTTGTCTAATATTAAGCTTATGCATTTTGCCACAAAATTTTCATCAAACAAGCACCATTGAACTTGTATATGTTGATATTATTCAATGGATCATAGTCCATGTAATGTTCACCAAAAAAATCCTCTCGTCTTGAGAACAAAACTTGAGCTAAGGCTCTCTATCTATCTTGAGAATTGTGGCACAACCTAATTCCTCAAACATTCTTAGAAATAAACTTGAGCACATTGGCACAAAACCTTTCCTACACCCAAGGCGATCTTCCTTATAGGTCCTTTATTCTCTTCCATGTTACTATGAAAGAATCATGCCAAGATCTCAAAGATAATATGTGGGTTCTATTATCGTGCCTTGATAATCTTGACACCCAGACTATCAAATAATCTTTTTTTATTTTATTTATTTTTGGTTATAGAAGGAAAACATAAGCATACACCCAAAATTAAAGAATTTTTTAAAAAGAAAAGCTTAAATGTTTGAAAGCTTTTAGGCTTTTCAAGTTTGTAAACTACAAAAGCTTTAAAAAGCTTAAAGGAAACCTTTGAATGTTGGGAAGCCTTAAGCCTATATAAAAGGGGGAGAGTTAACTAGTATGGGCCTTTCTCTTTATTATGAAATTTGTCTCTTATTTGAGGAGAGAGGAAGGTCATACACAAGTGTGTGGAGACGTTGGTGGATGAAGATGAGTGACCGGGGACATGATGCTGCCTAGGGTCAAGTGGGATAACACATGCAAATATCATTTATTTGTCTTTTTAACACCTATCCATAAGCAGGAGTCGGGTTGATAGATGGAAATTCCAAATGGTGCCAGGCATTTTTGACATGTGGTTGTGATATTTCAGTTTTGAGACATGCGCCTCATGTAGGAGAGATATCCTCATACATGAAACATGTTCTCACTTTCGATTTTGAGTCCTCGAGTGGAATTTTATGTGGCAAGGGGCATGTTTGCCATCTAATAACTAAGGGGAAGCAAGGGGCAACTTGGTAAAATAGAGGAAAAAGCAAAAACGTGAGGAGTTTTTTAAAAGGAAAAAAGAAAAGGGGAGAGGGTCCGACACAAGACAATCAACGTATGAGAGAGAGAGAGAGAGAGAGAGAGAGAGAGAGAGAGAGAGAGAGAGAGAGAGAGAGAGAGGACTCTTACAGTCTGAAGAGAAGGGAGAAATCTAAAGAAATAGGCCATGAAATTGAAGTTATTGGAGCCGTGGAGCATGATGATAGGGCTGTTGAAGCCAATGGGCTGATGCAAGTTATCAGTTTTCAAATGATGGTAATAAGAGTCTTTCTTTTGTCTTGTTTTCTTCTATTGCTGCATGGAGAAAAGAGTATGTAGATCTGTTTTGATGTATGGATGAGTGAGAGACAATAGAGGGTTGTTCTTCATCGTGTTGAGAGTAATGTATGTTAGTTGTTTGCGTGAGGTTTTCCGTCAACAGAGATGAATGGAAGTAAAGGATCTCTACATCTGAAACTGGATATGTGGTAGAGAATATGTATTATGGATGGATGTTGAATGCACGGACTCGAGTTAGTGGAAATTTGGAAGGATTTGTAGTCAGGAAAATGAAGAATTAGAGCTCATAACATTTGAAGCTCCCGTAACTCTTCATCAATGCAAGATATGCTGAGATGTATCTATTGGTATGCCGAAATGATAATCTAAAATCAAAGAGAGTGTCCTCCTGTTTGCAAGTTTGTGCTTATTAGAGTAGAGAAGTTATGTGTTTGCTGTATAGAGTAGCGGTAAATTCAGGGACTGCAGGTTGTGCAGAGATGTTTCAGGACAACAAATCAAAGAATTTGGCTCTAAGTTGCTCTAGAGAGTTCTAGATTGGAAAGAGAGCTACAAATTTCCTTTTTGAAGCTTGGTGATCCGAGACTTGGTTAGAAAGTTATGAGTTGTTTTATGCAGTGCTCTATGAGGCAATTTTTGTACTCTATGAGGAAACATGTGGATTCATCAACATCTATGTCACCAACTTGGTTTCCCATGAAAGTTATCATGATTATCCATTGCTATATTAGTGTAAACTCTGGTTTGATGCAGTAATGGAATATCTACAATAGTGAAATGCTTCTAGTAGTTAAATTTGCATGAAAATTCATCGTATAAAGCTTTGGGTTACCTTTGTTTTGGTTTGTATCTATGTGTGCTCTGAGAAAAGAAGAGCATAAAGGATCTACAACTGGTTTTGCACTGCTTGAGACAACCACGCTTTGTGGCAGTTGCTACATGGGGTTGCCATCCCTAAAAAATAGGAGTTGTGTGAATTTGAAAGCTTGTGTTGTTAGAGTCTTAGCCATGGTTGTTTCTGCATTAGATTCTCTCTAAAAATGGTAAATTTTGAGCTTGAAGATTTAAGCTGCTTAAGTGTTGAGTTAAAGTCTCATGAGTGATTAGAAATATTTGAGCATGTGTTCAATGGTGTTGTTTCGTGGGTTTTGTTGATGGGGAGATCTTTAGTCTTTATCCTGTGGTGTTGTCTTGGGGGTTGTTAGAGGCCACAGACTACCCAATTCACCTACCAACGTGTATGTCAGTTTCTCAGTCATTGCGTTTGCAAGCTAAAAGGTTAGATTCAAATCTTCATCATTCGTTTTTTTAGGGATTAGTTTAAACAATATTGTACTTCATCTTTTTAGTTTATTAAGGTTAGATTCAAATCTTTGTCATTAGTTCTTTTTAGCTTTAGTAAATAGTAGTGAAATGAAAATGATCTTTTGAATGTACAATGAAAATGAAAGCGTAATGAATTTTTGCACGTACTGCAAAAAATGAAAACTTAAAACTTTAACAAACGGGATATTTTGAATGGACATGGGAATGGCTCCTTCTCCCATAATTATTTAATTACGAAGAGATTTGTGCCCATTTTTTAACATGTTATATAACATGTTTTCTTATTTTATTTATTTTTAAAAAATAGTTTGAAGTACTATTATTGTTTATTGATTTTATTTATTTATTTTATTAGAATAATTATTAAGAATAAATAAATCATCATCCTTGCGCATCAAAATAATAAACTATCTTTTAAAATAAAATTCTGAGGTATAACATGTTTTTTCGTAAACATAAAAACATATTGTTCTCATTAGTATCGATAGATGTTATGAAGCAAAAAAGTCACAAAGACATCCTTCAGGACTTCTAGAAAAAGGAAAACTATAGCTTCTAGATAAACACTACTAAAACCGTTTGCTACAACTTAGTACGACATAGAAAAATTCGAATCATCTTGGGTGACAGAATATGAAAGCATCATTGGAAGACTAACAATGTGTGCATCCTGTGGTATAGTCACAATGCAACATCATGCTATCAACTCACAAAAGAACGATCCATCTATAGAAGAAATACAAGTTACAATGCCTTTGTCAACCACTATTCTCATCCTTGCATGCCAACAACATGGAGTCAAATGATAACTAAATGTTGGCCATGTCTTGTGAAGAAAGAGAGAAACAAACATGTGGTGTTGCTCTTACCAAACCAGACAAAACAAATTCTCAGCTTTACAGCTTCAACTTTTGAGCATAATTGATACATCCATCTCGGTCTACAAAACGACAAGAGCGATTGTGAATGGAACCTTGAACTGTCAATCTATTCTCGATAACCCTCTAGTCTCTTGGAATGATGGTTCGCTTTCACAACCATCTACTAGAATTGGCTTGACTACATCCAATATTGCGGATGTGTTTGCTTTCAACTTGCTACATAATCCATTGATTTAGAAGTACATGGCTATAACAGAACATCCACATCCAAGGACATGGCTTTGTATCCTAAAAAAGTAATCCATTGAAAGGATTATAGAGTTCCATCTTGAAAGCTCTCCATTCGACCCAATGCTCCAAGCAAATCATGAGAATGAAAGATGTTATAGTTTGCTTCAAAATGTAGTTGAGCCAAGTCGATGATAGGCATTGCAAAGAGCGAATCAGCATGAGTTCACATGCATCATATTACGGAATAGTAATCGTGTCGTTGAAAAAACAATGATGTTCAGGACAAATGGCTTACCTATAAGAACCTCACCTTGCCTAGATATCACCTTGAAAAATGTAGTGTTTTCATTCTTATTCTCACTTGGCCATGGTGTCTACAACCAAAAGAAATGTGAATGTTCAAAATCATGATCAATTGCTCGAACTACATATGCATATATATTCTCCTTTCAATATCCTCCATGTATTCAAACATTGCAAAAACTTATCTACAAACATACTTCACTTCGAAACATGACACATGTCTAAACACCATCAGTAAAACTGTTACATAACAAACATACAAGAACTACATATAGAACTTCAAAATCCTTTATTGAGCTGCACATGTCAACTTAGTTCTCCATTTAGTTAGTTATAGCATTAGATGACAGCTATTTTGGGACTTAGGAAATTCTTAGACGTTTCAAATGTAACATTTTGGTCTCATTGGCTGATTTGGCCTTTTATAGAAGTTAATATAACTCTCTCTCTCTCTCTCTCTCTCTCTCTCTCTCTCTCTCTCTCTCTCTCTCTCTCTCTCTCTCTCTCTCTCTCTCTCTCTCTCTCTCTCTCTCTCTCTCTCTATGCGTGATAGGTCAGTGTATTGTTGAAAGCAACAAAAAAATGGAGATGATGTAAGTTGGCATACCTTTGTAGCTATTTGCAATTTAGCATAAATTAGATAAAATAAAAAGAAGGATAAAATGTTTTTTGAGTGCATTATATGAAGAGTAGTTGTGGT
The DNA here is from genome assembly GCF_053477565.2 of Lygodium microphyllum. NCBI lineage: Eukaryota > Viridiplantae > Streptophyta > Polypodiopsida > Schizaeales > Lygodiaceae > Lygodium > Lygodium microphyllum. Next base: position 43,327,593 of record NC_141159.1, read on the forward strand.
TGCATATGCGTGGTGCATTAATCATAACAATCATCAATTGCTACAAGCATGAAAATTGTTCCCTTCAGTGTCAGTGTTAGAACCTTCACAAAGACCAACACAGTTGCATCTAATGAATATTACATTTGTCAGTATGATCTAACAACAAATCATATTCAAAACCACTATGTGACACTTAATTCAACTACGTCATCATATTCAATGCATAAACAACTTTGTAATATGATTGGTATCAGCCAAATTAATTATTTAAGAGATTGGTATCACCCATGGTTGCACAGATATTCACGCATATTGGTGGCATGTGTTGAATTCCACAAGGCCTCTTAAAACATCACAATCATTTTTTCTTACTTATTTGATTGACTCTTGGCAGCAAATTCTTTGCTTTATAGTGTGGTGTCCTCCTAATCTCCGAAAGGAGGCTAATTTGTTTTAGGTAGAAGTGTTGGCCACTTCCAGGTTGTGTGATTGGCTAGATAAATATCTACATTGAGATAAATTCAATTGAATGACTCAATTAGGGATGTAGGTGGTGAGTGATGCTATCATATTCCTAGGTGGTCTCCTCTTTATTTCTTATGTCACATGCATGAGTACTTTTGGGTACCTAGAGACTATAGCCACATATGGTCCACCTTGTAGGAGTAGCTTGAGTGATGTAATCCTTTGTGTGGTCTTTAGTCCACTTTCCCTTGGGAAGATTGGATGCTTGTAAAACCTGATGACTTTCAAAAAAGGTCGGCTAATAAGATCTACCATAAGTTGCTAGAGAATAAGAGATGGGTTACTAAGAAAACCAATAAAGTTTGGCATGCTCAAGCTAGCAAGAGTGAAGTGGTAGGACAGATTTCTTCAATTGTGGAGGTGCAAGATTTCTTATCAAGGGAAAGTGTTTATATGGAGACTGCTTATCAGAGGACTTCATGTTGGGTATGTGCTATGTGGCCGCAAGATTTCATGTGGTAGATGTATCTCTTGTACTACATTTAAGGAGATGCCGATTAACACTATATTAGGAAATTTGGAAATTCTCATATAGTTTGGGAATTTCCAATCTAGTTAATTTTTGGCCACATGATCAAATCTTGTCCCTGTACTTGAAAGTGGAGTCTACCCTAATTACTATATAGGTTGTCTTTCCAAGTCCCACTTTGAAGCATGGGTTAAGATTTAGCCACATGGCCAAATCTTTACCCCTTATTTGAAAGTGGGACTTGGGAGATTTCCAAATTCTCTAATATGGTGTTGCTTCATCTCTTCATCTCCTAGTGTCTAGCAGGATAGACTTGGAGCTTTGTTTCCCATGTGCAAACCTCTGTGACTCAATAATAGTTCTTGGGTCTTGGGCAATATGCATTCTTCATCCACTTTACAATCAGTTCATCCATGCCTTTTCCATTTTCTCAGATGGACAGCTCTTTGGCATATTTGACACACTCCTAATGCCTTCATTTTTTATTCAACATTAGGTATTCATGGTCATGTGGACCGTGTTTGAGGATTACTAGGGATTGCTGTTATGGAAGATCTCTTTCATGGTTTCGGTAGACCTCGTCCTTCTTGATGTGGCTGCTCCTTAGTTGGGGACATTTTTCAATCTACTCCTATTATGCAACTGCCATGATGTTTGTATTAGGTTTTGGTAGCCTTTTGACTTTACTTGTGAATTGTTAGGATATTTTATGGTTGGCTAAAAGGCTTGATGTAAATACTATTACTTATTTAATCTAAGATTCTTCACAAAAGAGAGAGAGAATTACCTATTACAAATAGAGAGAGAGAGAGAGAGAGAGAGCATACATGTGATCCCAGCTTGTTTTGGCACTAGCGGCCTCAGTTAGTAGAATGAAAAAGTTGTTGTGGCATTCACAGCCTATAATTGAGGATCTATGGCAATCATGCCTTGTAGTAGAGGTTGTGCACTGTAGCATAGTGTAGGTGCATATCTAGTTGAGACTAGGTAGCTAGTTGGGTAATCACTTCCTTTGAATCATTGTTTTGTTGGGCAGGCATTAGCTGATGAGACTTTCATGATATTGAAAGTGGAGAAGGATAACCTCTGTAAGGCTTTGGATGCTTGGGATTTATTTGTGCATGCTTTGGGCCTTCATATTAATGCCGCTAAATCATCTCTCATTAGTTGTATTGAATTAGATTTTCAAGCCTTACGGTGGTAGGATGTGGTGATTCTACGTGACAATATCGTGTGGCATCTAGGTTACCCTTTGTGTGTTGAAATTCCACCTAAAAATTTGTTACAATGGATCTTTCAAAAGCTAGAAGATAAGTTTGGTTATTAGTGGAAATCTTAGGCCTAGCCATTTCATGTGTCTCAAAGTAGCACAGAGTATTATGCTACCCATGCTTATCTATTTTGTGTTGCTTTTGTCTTGGATTAGGATTACTTTGGACGACCTTACTAGGCATATCCGCTTCATGTTGTGGATAAATGGTTCAATGCATGCTAGCATAACTTGGATTTCTTAGAATTAGGTGGTGGGTTGTTTTGGATGTTGAGATTCGCATGGTTGCTCTCTGTTAGTCACTTTTTCAAGAAATGTGTGTTGATCATCACTCGTGGATTTCTATTGTTTGATTTTTTATTGAAGACTAAGGATTGTTGTATAATAATATTAAAGTTTAGGGTCTGGTGGCACATACTCAACAATAATTTCTAGTTTTCAACATCTTCTATTTTGGTAGAGTGGCCTTACATCTTCTATTTTTTAGATCCCTCATGGGACCTGTAATCTATGGGGCAAGATCTCAATGCAATCGCAAGATCAACAATCCTTCCCCAAGTCAATTTTGATCAATCCTTGGTAGGATTGGGAGCTCATGGGTTAGGAGTTTGGAGGAGGCAACTTGGTTAACTAGAGATATAACCTTATGATCAGAGATCTCCATTGGTTGGTGACTAAAGCCAATGCTATTTGGGGATGACATAAACCTAAGGCATGGTGGAAATTGATTGTCATGGAAGGATGTCTCAATAAGAACCTAAGACATGGTGGAAATTAATTGCCATGGAAGGGTGGCTCAATAAGACTCTATTCAAAAGCAAATGTATTATTTGGAGAATGTTGATAGGGGGTATGCCCTTGTTGTTGGCTCTTTCCAAGCAGTGATGTATTTCAAAATGGCAAATTTTGCTTTTGTATTATCAGTGTGGAGTCTTCCTACCATAGATTTATTTCATGCTTATCAACTAGGAAATTTTTTTCCTCTTGTTTATTGTGGTCGGGCCTTTGATGCACCCATCCGATTGGGTCCTTCATAAGGTAAAATATTCCACTCTTACGCAACCACACATGGAGATCTTCTTTCAATTTCTTAGATTTGGGGATTGTTAGCACAATTGGGTCACCTGGAATGCATTCATTTTTAATTTTGCATTTGGGGTCTAAAGTCACATTGCTAAGCTCAAGGGTCTTCTCCCCATTGGTAGTTTGATCTTTTTTACCATGTTGATATTCTTCCCATATGTGATTTCATTCTAGGCATACAACAATTCCTTCCGATACTTTACTATGACTCTTGCACTTCACGTGTGATTTGTATAGCTACTCATTATGAGAGAGAGAGAGAGAGAGAGAGAGAGAGAGAGAGAGAGAGAGAGAGAGAGAGAGAGAGAGAGAGAGAGAGAGAGAGAGAGAGAGAGAGAGAGAGAGAGAGAGAGAGAGAGAGAGAGAGAGAGAGAGAGAGATAGGTTATAAATATGTTAGCACTACCTAGCATATTTTTTTTTTCTTTGTTAAGAATTATAGCTTTTCTTCCTTGAGGAAAGAGCATTTGATCAATGCATCTAATTGGGACAATGTATCTTGAGGTATTGTGTAAAAATAGCCATGTAATGGACCCTCAAAATAAAAATATCAAATGGTACAACAAAGTTTTAATCTATACAAGTCCCGAGTGATGTTTACTGTCTATAATTTCTCCTATTCATGTGAAGAACAATTATGCATAAAGAAACTACCTACTCTATTGTGACCTTTGCATTTCTCATGTTATATATATATATATATATATATATATAGAGAGAGAGAGAGAGAGAGAGAGGGAGAGAGAGAGAGAGAGATGTTAGATATGCTCAATGCCCCACCCTCATAAGGTGCCACCAATGATCCATGGTGCTCAAAGTTATAAGGCCCCCATTATGAGGAGAAGCCATATGTGAGCCCAAATATTGGTTGAGTCTCTTGACTTGTATGTCAGATGAGGTCTATGTGACTGGATGGCAAAAAGGTGACTATTGTGGGTCTAACCTTTGGGTTAGACAGAGTAGTTAAGTTGGTAGCAACTCGAGGCACATTGCATCAAGTTGCGAGGTAAAGGGAATATTCCCCAGCCGACTAGTGGAGGCTCATATGGTAGGTCAGTCAAGTTGACCTAACCGCCTTTGCAAGCTATAAAAGCTAAACCCCTTCACAACCATCTATCATCTATCTTTCATCCAGTTAGAGTTGTTCCAGCTAGCCTTAAGCTCTTCACCTATCTTTTGTCTAGATCGCCATCTAAGCTTCACAATGGAAGCGCACAGGTGGTATCAGCTGTTTGGAGCTAAAGATTTTTTTAAAATTCTCCTCTTATCTATTGTGTACTCTCTATCTCTTTCTTAGATTTTGTTTGCTGCGCCCTTGTAATTTTTGAGAGAGAGAGAGAGAGAGAGAGAGAGAGAGAGAGAGAGAGAGAGAGAGAGAGAGAGAGAGAGAGAGAGAGAGAGAGAGAGAGAGAGAGAGAGAGAGAGAGTATGTGTGTGTGCGTGTGCATGTGCGTATGTGTTGCTCAACGTCTTGGGACCATTGGATACTCGTATTAGTTTAGAAACTGAACACACAAAATCCTGGAGCTATCTCTCACCTAGCCACTTGCATGGGGATCGAAACTTGTTTATAGTGAGCATTGCATAATATACCACCAATCATGATAAACACATGCACAAGCTCCATGACTCAAGTGAATGCTCCTTCCTTAACCCTCTACGACCTTCACATACGAAAGAATGAGCATGGGCATGGCAAGAGAGAGTTCTTGGAGAGAAAAATAGTAGAGCTTCACCCTCTTGGTCCCTTACTCTCACTCACTCACTCTCTCTCTCTCTCTCTCTCTCTCTCTCTCTCTCTCTCTCTCTCTCTCTCTCTCTCTCTCTCTCTCTCTCTCTCTCTCTCTCTCTCTCTCTCTCTCTCTTGCTCTCAATATCTCACTCTCACCCTCTCTCTCTCTTACAAAGAAAGCAAGAAGGCAAGTGCACAAAGTTTGCACAAGCTTATTCTATTCATTCTCAACCTTTTTATACACTTTTTTAGGGTTAAGGTTTTTCCATCCCTCTTGGGCATCGAGCCCACTTTTGGGCCAAAAGATTGGTCATCTATTATTGCATGCTTTTCCTATGGTGAGAACGAACTAGAACCTTTACAGTTTTTCTTCGAAAGCCTATGCTATCATTACAACTTGCACGGGATTGAGGATTTACATGATAAACCAATACAATTATTGCAATCTTTTAGCAATTGAAATATGCAAGTGCTTCATGCATATTATGTTGTGGCTAATAATATGAAAAATTGGGCTCCTTCTTTGTGCTTGCTTGCACATTGCACACTGCTTACTTCTTGCAGTTAACATTATCCCCCTCCTCGACGAGTGCCAGTCCCATGGCACTCTCAGTCTCGTAGGTGACATGCTTTAGCTTGCACCAAAGACATGGATCCTAGGGACCGTCGTGTGTTGTTCTTGGAGGATTTCTTCGGATTTTGATGGCATAGAAGCTTCTTGTTGTAACATAAGTTGTGGTTGGAGTGGTGGTAGGTGTCTTGGTCACTAAAGTTGGTAGTATTCTTTGGGATTCTCTTGGTGGGTTTCTATAGTGATTATCTCTTGGCAAGTTTCCATGGCGAGTCAAAGGACAGAAGTGTTGGGTTGAGGATTACTCCTTGGGATCTTCAATACCTACAATTAAAAAACCTATCGTGCAGTTTCTCCTTAGGGGACAGTGCTAGTCTTTTTGTCATGCACATGACATTTTGTTTGGTGGTTTAAGAGACCACAAGCGGACCTAAAGTGTTATCCTGCACTTGAGGACCCAAACCATGCATAGGTTATGGCGTAGAAATTATGTGAGTGCATGTAAATGCTTAGGTATTACTTAGTTAGAAGATAACCTCTCTATTTCCTAAAGAGAAGGGAAAAAGTGTTATGGCTGTGACTGAAATTACACTTGAAGAAGATTTTGAAGACATCATTAGCATGCTGGATAATATGTATCGTAGTTGAATGGTGATTGGGGACATTTTGATGTGATAGAAATAAGGGAATGTATAAGTGACCTAGGGTGATAAGTCTAATGATAGGCAAGGCATGTTTCTTAGGTATGTCATGCCCTTGTTTGACGTGCCTTGAGTGAGTGTGGGAGGAATGAATAAAAGGGCTAGGGGATTAGGGATGGAGTCGACGACCGAGGCCACCAGACACACCTAATTTGAGAACCCCTAGGTGTAGTTCAATGTTTGTGTGTGCATTTGTTTTTTTTTTCCTTTGGAATAATGAAACATTGTCGTATCATGGGGCTTTTAGCCTTGCAAGAGAGATCTGAGGGATAGTGAAGATTTGGAAGGTTGAGAAGTACTACACATTGAGTAAGAGGTGTTTGATCCTTAAGTCTCGATTTGCCATTGGGAAGAACCTATTGTTGGTGATGAAGCATTTGAAGTTTTTGAGAGATGATTGAACACCATAGTAGTTGTTGCGCTAGAATAGTTTGAAGTTTGAGAGATGATTGAGCTTGAGGTAGCAAATGAGGTTCAAATTTGCCTCTTTGATGTTGGATTTATTCTTATGTTCCCTTGGAGTTTATTGAAAGTCCTACACATCCATGTCTTCAGTCTCTCTTGTGTCCATGAGGTCTTTCATAGCTTGTTGACTTGTTGCTCCTTTATTACTACTTTAAGCATATCATTTGCCACCTATTTGTTTGCATTCACTTGATAAAACTTGAGAGCACATGTAGTTGAGTTCAAAAAGGACTTAAATTTTTTTTAGAATTGTTGTTTAACATCACTTACCAGTTCGTGCTTCTCCTTGCTCCCTCCCCACACAAAAATTATAGTAATGCTTTTGAGTATTGTAGGGATACCAATAGTATGGTATGCATGGATTTTTTGATTTTTTGGTTTGTTTTTTGTTTTGGTTTTAGTTGTTTTTTCTGTAAATTTTATTGTGTATAAAATTGTAACGTACAAGTGTTGTGAATTATGGTACAAGGTTACTCTACCAAGATGTGAGCCATTGATAGAAACGAGGATTGTATTAGCGTGCAGTGCATGTGTCAAGAAATTGTGGTAATACTGCCAGTAGGGTTAGATATGCTACAACATCAAGTATGGCACCTCCTTGATTTGATCTACTTACAACTTTGAGCTCTTCTTTTGTGAGGATTTTGTCGACTAAGGGATAGTCTAAGACAACTAGTGTGACTCCTCATACTATGGCAAGTACTTGGAGGGAAGTCAAAGCTATGTATGTTGGGTCATTTTAGGATTTCCATATGGCTTGTCTTTGCTCTGAAATGGTCATGAGTTGACTTCTAAGTTTAGCAGTTGAGGCTCTCATAGTATACCATACTTGCTCAAATGAGCTTCCATCCTCTACTTTCTCTTCGAATGCTAACAATTCCTCAATGAGTTGGGGGCACAATGCATTAGGGAATCTGGGGACCAAACAATGTTCCTCAACTTCTTGAGTAGGGATGAGTCTTAAAAGATCATCTAGGTGATCACCATATTCCTCTCTGAGGCGTTTTTGCTCTTCCCAAGATAGTGGACATGCTAATAATTCCTCAAATTTCTTAGGTAGGATTTCAACATTAGCTGGGCATAAATACGAGCAAGAAATGCAATTTTATCACTTAATTCATTAACACAAGCATGCATTGTTTGATTTTTCTTTTGGGAAATTTCCATTACAATGCCCTTTAATTTTCTTCAATAGTGCAAGTTAGGTTTCAACTGAGATGATCACTTTGGTCGGGTTGAGCTTGACTTGAGAGTTGTTGACTCACTTGGGCTTATTGCTTTTGTGCTAGTATCACTCTTTTTCGAGGCATTAGGAGTATGCTCCTTGGGGAGTTGGTGGGTTTAGTCACAACTGGAAGTGTGATTGTTTTTGTTCCACATCTTGATGGAAAGTATTAATTACTAAATTAGTGGGTTTGGCATTGGTAGTAGTTGACGGCAACTGCTATTTTAGATCATTGTTGGTTGGAAAGGACTCTTGGCATACAATTTGTCAAAATTCTATTAGTAATGGCCTCCAGACTAGATATGTATTTTATTATAGAAGGTCCAAACTTCAAGACATTATTCTCTTTGGAGCAAAGTTTTCCTTTAATTTCCACCTCAATAACTAGATGAGAGATCTCCTAGAATTATTGTTAGAGAAATAGTAAATCTAAATTATAACTAAAATAGTCAAAATTATTGTGAAAAAATATTAGCAAATCAAATTCTAAAAAAATAATAATGGATTCATTGACTTGATAATAAAAAATCAAAACACTTAGTAAATAAATTATAGTAACTAATTGGAAATAATAATTAAATTACATGTTCATTAGTCAAGAAAAATGCTAAACACATAATACTTGTGACCAGTCCTTTGATAGGGAAATAAATCCTTGGCAAGCATCGTGCATGGTGATAGGCACAGAAGGAACTCAATTAGAAGAGAGGGGTCACACAGTGTATTTAGCCTACTCTAGGGCCATAGTATCAAATGATGGATACCAAGAGGAAGGAGAATTTTGGGATGAAGAGGAAGTATCCCTATAGTCTCCTTTGGAGATTGGTTTATGGAAAATGTTTTTAATGTTATTGTAGAAAAGGTGTTATTGTAGAAAAGGTGGAAGTATCCCTATAGTCTCATTTGGAGATTGGTTTATGGAAAATGTTTTTAATGTTATTGTAGAAAAGGTTTTTGTCACTATTTTTATGTCATAATAGTGTGAAATGAACATTGTGGAATGGGCTAATAAATGTTTTTAATGTTATTGTAGAAAAGGTGTTATTGTAGAAAATGTTTGTCACTATTTTTATGTCATAATAGTGTGAAATGAACATTGTGAAATGGGCTAATAAATGAAGTAGTTTGCATATGTCTCATAGTGTGGTAGGGCTTAATTAAACAACTACGCACGTCATGTGCATGTATTGAAAGCACGTGGATAGTCATCACAAAAAATGATGGTGTTCGATGGATGGGTAAACCCGATTAGTCATGTGCTTTCACAAAGAAGGAAGTAGAAATAGGGATGAATGACAACTTCCTAGGATCATTGTCATAGATCCCAACTAAGCATTGTTTTAGGGGACTATATATGTGATTATGCATTATAGCTCCTCTTCATCTTTGACTCTCTTTGAACCAAGTGTGATGCTTAGTTTTCTCTCAGCTGGGTTTGGTTGCAAAGTGACCTTTATTGGTTAGGTGTTAGATTACTAATAGAGATCTTGAAGTCATAAGTCCCTCAAGTCAATCCTAGTGGGTCAAGACTAAACATTTTATTGTGAGGTAGGCTTGAAAGTCACTTGACTAACTAAATTTGTAAGTCCCAAGGGGTTTAGATGTGAAAGATGTGGGATCTAGAGCATGGCAGTGAGTTATGGTGGATGGAAGGAGAAGTGTGGACTCATGATGGAGAAGACAAAGACACTGTTTGTTACACAAGTGAATTAGGTTCCAAGATTGAGACTTGGACTCATAAACACAATCTTGTGTATGTGGACAATGACACTAACACTTCACTGAAAAGAAAAGAGTACAATCATTGCATTAAGAAAAGGAAGCAAGTACAATGCTTTATAGGAAAGTAGGAAACTACAGTAGGCACCACTGTGCATATGGGATAGGTAAGCCTGCATGTCCTGGGCCCTGAAGCTCCATACAAAGAGGTTGTTTAGTGAGTGTGATTGCTGAATCTCAACACCCCTCCTCAATCACAACTAGAAAGGCACAAAGTGTGTAGAGGTTGTAATGAGAACCACCTGCAAAGTGTGGGCACACCACAAACATGGTAGACACCAGAGGCTGTCACAGAAAAGGCTAAGTGTGGGCACCAAAACATGATGGACATCGAGAGGCTGTAACAGGGGCCTCACAAAGTGTACAGGGACTGTAATGCCAAGTTACATAAGGATTTTACAAAGCTTATGGAAGGAAGCATTAGGGCAAGGAAATACAAGGCTTTTAAAGTAGTCTATCAGAGTAATGAGAGTAGAAGGACTAATGAGTCTTGTCCTTCCGATCCTGGTGGTCTTCATCTTCATCTTCATCTTCATCTTTTGGTCCATGGTCTTCTTCTTCTTTCATAGCAAGATAGGGCTTTTGGGACCTCTTCCTAGCATGACAAAACTTCTTAGTGTGTCCGATCCTTTTGCAGAAGTCACAGAAGAGCGGTTCCTTTTTGCCTTTGTATTTGTTGTTTACATATAACATTTGTTCATCCTTTGAAGTGCTAGGCTCTTCTTTGCTTTTAAGTTTCTTTTCTTCCTCTAGCAGAGAGGCTTTAATATCAACAAGTTGAGGATTAGGCATATTGGTTAGAGTGGTTGATACATTATCATAGGCAGGAGGTAGACTTTTTAACAAGACACCAATACAAACATCTTCATCCACTTTTAGCTTTATCCCTCAAGTTGAGTAAGCAGGCTTTCCATGTAGTTCAGATGGGATGCCAGGGATGTATGAGGCTTCATATCAAGTCGAAAAAATTCAATTAATCGACCATACTTAGACGACTTTGATTGTGCACCAAATAAGGTATCCAATTTATCCCAAGTGACATGGGACGTGTCACAGGCATCCACATGATGGATGTAGCTATCGTCCAATTCCAGTTTAATGATAGCTTGTGCCTTGTCATCATTCTTCTGCCAAGTAACTGCAAGGTCCGCATCTCGAGGTTTCTTCTCTTTGCCATTTGTGATGGCCCAAAGACCCTTCTTCATCAGGATGAGCTTGATGCGGGTTTGCCAAGTGTGAAACCCCACTCCTTTGAATCGAGCATTTGGAGAGTCTTTTCCCATGTTGAGGTTGCAAGATCATCAACAAATCAACTCCAAAATTCTGAGATTTTATCAATGGAAGAGCAAATTACAATGTGTCAAGAGATACAGGTAATGACAGTGTGAAAACACACTATGTCTCTGCTGTTGAGTTTGAATCCTCTTGTTCGGGATCATTTGGTCGTTCTTCAATCTTTTCAGGTCCTTCCCCTCCTTGATTTGGTGCTGGGACAGTGGATCAGAGTGGGCTTTAGCTTGGTTTAGTAGCAGGAGTAAGAAAATGAAAGAAAAAATGAGTTTGGAAGATTTTGGCTATGGTGGAATTAGGGTTTTTGAGACAGGGGCCTGGTTTTTTAGCTGTCGTGACCTCAATACTTGATCATTTTCAAAAAAATTTACATGTTTAGGAAGCTTATGTCATGGGCTATCAAAGCCCCATGGAGATCGTCTAGATCGCGGGCTGTACGATGCACGCAGGGCACTCGATCAGATTCGGTGCAGTTCAGGACAGGTGCAGTCGATTTCTGTAATGCCACGGCCAAAGAGCAACAATGTCATCAGTTATTATGATAGAGAGTTGCGCCTAGTGTTGGGGAATATCTTCCAAGAAGAGGTCATAGGCTGATTTGACATGTAGAGGGAGATCTCAGCCCTCTATCAGAGGTATGTCCAGGATGGCTATTGTGGCCATAGGACAGAAACACAGAAGAATGACAATGCTGGAGCTATAGGAGCCCAATGTTGGATTGTTATGCAATAGAGGGAAGCTCATGGAGTTTAGGAACAATCCTCCATAAGAGAGCTTGAGGAGATATTGCCTGGTTCAAGAGATCTAAGAGCTCAAAGGCAGGTAGGTGCAGGTTTGGCTATGGCTGCCAAACAGGGTAGTGAGAAAAAAAAAGAGTAGAAGATGAAGTCTTGAGCTGAATTGAGCTCAAGCTGAGCTAGATGAAAGTGAAATGGAGCTGAAGGAGTAGTTCCATGCCCGTCTGTGCTCTGATACCATGTGAAAGATGCGGGATCTAGAGCATGGCAGTGAGTTATGGTGGATGGAAGGAGAAGTGTGGACTCATGATGGAGAAGACAAAGACACTGTTTGTTACACAAGTGAATTAGGTTCCAAGATTGAGACTTGGACTCATAAACACAATCTTGTGTATGTGGACAATGACACTGACACTCCACTGAAAAGAAAAGAGTACAATCATTGCATTAAGAAAAGGAAGCAAGTACAATGCTTTATAGGAAAGTAGGAAACTGCAGTAGGCACCACTGTGCATATGGGATAGGTAAGCCTGCATGTCCTTGGCCCTGAAGCTCCATACAAAGAGGCTATTTAGTGAGTGTGATTGCTGAATCTCAACATTAGACACATTGCTACTCAAGATAGACATTTGAATGATTGCCAAACATCCTCTTCCTTGGCTTGGGGTATGTCAAAATCATCATAAATACCAAAAGTAAGTCATCCCATGATGATTATACATTACAAATATGCCACCTACATGGAAGGTGCTGTAGCCATGAGGTCAATAAATAACCTTGTAAATTTAAAAGAAAATAGCATGGAGCTTGTCAATTCATACCTACCTTAGGGGTTGCTACCAAGACCTCAAACTGAACTTAAGCCTATAACCAACAATTCCTCATTTTAATTATAATATTTTTTAAAGAACATGACATGGATATTCTAGGATCCAATGATTAAAATGAGAGGCTTTGTCCATCAAGCTAACTTGCTTGACTCAATATCATCATTTGGTTTGAAGTCATTAAAAATGATAGTTCTATCAATCCAGAGTGCTTGCATGAATATTTTCATATTGCAAACATGATGAGAGAGAGAGAGAGAGAGAGAGATCACTCCACTAGCTTTTTGGCTAAGTTAGTTTTACTGACTAGTTTCTCAAAGTTTTGCAAGATTTGGAGCTCAAGATCACCTATGCTCCAAATGGTGGGTTGTAGATCGTACTCCCTACACTATTCCATAGTAAAGGAAATCTTATCTTTATTGATATGGTCATTAATTAGGGAAGGTAACTCATCAATGATCTACATTGATGGAGCTAGAAGTCCTACCATTTGCACATTTACAACTATATATTACTATGAGAATTATGGAAAATTAAATATACTTGGAAGGATAACTTTGATATGGCCCCTACTCTTGTCAAGATTGTGGGAGAGAAGGAAGGAGTCTCGCTTGAAGCTTTCTTGCTTGCACAATGGGGGAAGACACACAAGGGTGGAGGCTGAAAACAGTTTTCCTCTTCTTAGTTGTGTAAGCCAAAAGAACTCAAGTACAAAGAAATAGAAGAACCCTCTATGTGGGTCTCAAACCAAACTCAACTAACTAAGGTGGCATACTAACTGAGCCACGAACTAGAGTAGATAAGGATAGCTATCATGTAGCTATTATTCATGGGTGGTGTACCAACCGCATCTGCAACTGACAAGTCGGTGACATAAATACACAACCGTCACCCTGGCGTATCACGAGTGGAGCTCGATATCTCAACACTCCCCCTCGAGCTCAATCCCAATTCCTGCACACCAAGCATGTCTCTGAACTTGCGTAGCTTCTCTGCGCCCAATGCCTTCGTGAATATGTCAGCTACCTGATCCTCTGTGCTGACATAAACTAGATCAATAAGACCTAGTAAAACCCTCTCTCGCACATAGTGATAATGCACCTCAATGTGCTTTGTTCTAGCATGATAGACTGGGTTATTTGCCAAGTGTATACTACTCATGTTGTCACAATAAATGACAACTGGTCCATCTGTAGACTGATGCATATCATAAAGTAGCTTATGCAACCAAGCTACCTCACATGCAGCCATTGCTGCACCCCTGTACTTAGCCTCTGTGCTCGACAAGGCAACTGTAGGCTGTTTCTTGCTGCTCCAAGTGACTGCAGCACTCCCAAAAGAGAACACATATCCACTGGTAGATCGTCTATCAGAAATACTACCAGCCCAATCAGCATCAGTGTATCCATGCAACTGTATCTGAACCCCAGTCTCATAAAATAGTCCATACTGCAATGTGGACTTCACATACCTGAGTATGCGTCTAGCCGCATCCAAATGTGGTTTCCTTGGAGCCTGCATAAACTGACTTACCAATCCAACAACATAGCTCAAATCTGACCTGGTAATAGTCATATAAATCAAACTTCCTACTATGCGTCTGTACATAGTAGGGTCTTCTAGAAGCTCACCTGCATCTGTGCTCAGCTTCACATTCTGCTCCAAAGGATTTGAAATAGGCTTACAGCCTGTCATCCCATATTTGGACAGCATGTCCAATCCATACTGCCTCTGCAAGAGCTGTATCCCACTTGGTGATCTAATCACCTCAATGCCCAAGAAATAACGCAGCTCTCCCAAATCCTTCATCTCAAACTTCTGCTTCAATAGCATTTTCACATGAAGGATATCTTCATCACTGTCACCTGTCATAATCAAATCATCAACATAAATGACAAGTAGCATAATACCTTTCTCTGTTTTTCTCACATAAAGTGAGAAATCTGCCTTGGAAATCTGAAAGCCAATAGTGACAAGATACTGTCCTATCTTGTCAGACCATGCTCTAGGTGCTTGCTTCAAGCCATACAAGGCTTTCTTCAACCTACAAACAAACTCAGGATGAACAGCATGCACATAACCTGGTGGCTGCTCCATATAGAACTCTTCTTGCAAATCACCATGCAAGAAGGCATTCTTTACATCCATCTGATGTAAAGAACATCCCTTTGATGCAGCCATAGCAATGACCGCTCTTACGGTTGCCATCCTTGCAACCGGACTAAATGTTTCTTCATAGTCAATACCATATGTTTGTGCATACCCCTTGACTACTAATCTTGCCTTGTATCTGTTCACAGAACCATCTGCATTGTGCTTCACCTTATAAATCCACTTACAGCCAATTGCATTTTTACCTTTAGGCAAAGGTACCAATTCCCATGTAGCATTTGCTTCCAAGGCATTCATTTCTTCATCCATGGCTTTCTCCCATTTTTCTTTTCCCATGGCTTCCTCAAAAGAAGTGGGTTCTGGTTCCTATATCACTTTAACCATATATGCATAGTGAATGGCTGTAAATCCATCATATTTCAGCCTATCCACAGGATACCTAGCTCTCGTAGACCTACGCAAAGTGGGTTCACTCCCAGGTGCTCTCAAAACATCCCTGGTCTTCCTTACTCTAGGTGTAACAATAGAAGGAATACCCAACTCATCATCGATGCTCTGTTCTGAGCCACTGGATTCACCATCCACATAAGAGTGACCTGCATTCACATCAAACATGGGCTGATCAACCTTCTCTTTTCCTTTTCGTGATACCTGCATACCACTATCTGCATTACTTTGAGAAGATTCTCCTGATCTCAATCTGCCTGTCCATGGCGAAGAATGTGAACTACTACTAGAGGACGCTCCAGGTCCACTAATATTTTGTGACTGCTGCTGTGAATTTTGTGCAGCATTACCATTTTGTGCATCTACATCATCAATCACATTTACTGGTTTATACCAGCTACTCATCTCATCAAAAACAACATCTCTGCTCACTATAAACTTACGAGTAGAAGGGTTATAGCATCTATATCCTTTTTGCTGCAGAGAGTAACCAATAAAGATGCACTTCTCAGCTTTTGGATCCAACTTGGATCTCAACTCATCTGGCACATGTACATAGGCAATGCAACCAAAAATTTTCAAGTGAGAAATATCTGGTTTCCTACCAGTATACCTCTCCTCTGGAGTCATTCCATTTATTGCTGCAGTGGGAGTCCTGTTCATTATGTAGACTGCTGTAGCAACTGCTTTAGCCCAATAAAAATCTGGCAAGTCTTTTTCATTGAGCATGGCACAAGATACCTCTCCAATATGCATGTTTTTCCTTTCTGCAATTCCATTTTGTTGTGGGGTATGACTGCATGAATATTGCTGCTTTATGCCATGCTCCTGCAGGAACCTTGCAAACTCATTTGAGAGGTACTCTCCCCCTCCATCTGACCTTAGGCATTTTATCTGCAGGCCTGTTTCTTTTTCAACCATCGCTTTAAGAGTTTTGAAATGCCCAAAAACTTCACTTTTCTTTTTCATAAAATACACCCAAACTTTTCTGCTATAGTCATCAATAAAACTGACAAAATAATGACAGCCTCCAAGAGATGCAGCTTTAGTTATCCACACATCAGAGTGGATTAATTCCAATGGCTTCTTACTCTCTTGAACATGTTTAGGAAATGGTTTCCTTGCCTGTTTTCCAAATTGACAGGCTTCACATACCTTATGCATTTTTGCAACCTTGAATTTCGGCAAACCTGCAACAATATTTTGGGCCTGCATTGATTTAAGTCGTTGTACATTAACATGACCAATGCGTTTATGCCATATATCAATATCTGCAACTACACCGGTCCCATGTGCAAACATTGCTGCACTCAATTCAGACATGTCTGCATCCAATGTAAACATTCTGCCCTTCTTCTTTCCTTTTGCTATCAAGCGACCTTTATTTTTCATATCCTCAACAAAGCATCCATGAGGATTAAATCTGACCTGCAAGCCCTGTTCAACCATTTGACCAACAGAAACCAGATTCTTGGTGATATTCGGGACATGAAATACATCGGACATGTATTTCTTTTTCCCATCCTGCATAGACAAGGGAATTTTTCCAATCTGCACAATAGGATGTGCAGTATCATCACCAGTCTCCACAAATCCTGGTTTTTCCATTTTCCTTGCATTCTCCATCCATTCTGCATGACATGTCATGTGGTTTGATGCACCTGAGTCAACATACCATACATCATTGCTTTCTTCTGCATTTGTCACAGAATTGTTCATGTGCTGCACCATAAACAGATGCTCATTTCTGTCATCACCCTGTCTACTAGAGGATGCATAATTTTCTTGTTGCAGTTTTCCATTCATGATGTCATTCTGCTTTTTATAGCAGTCTTTAGCCATATGACCCATTTTACCACAATAGTAGCATTCAACATTACTGTTTGCATTTTGGCCTCTTTGCCATCCACCACGACCTCTTTGGCTCCCCCTGCCTCTAGAGTTACCACGTCCTCCTCCATAGGACTGGTTTTCTTGAGTTTGCTGCATATTCTGATTTCTACCACGGCCTCCATATCGGCCTCCTCTACCTCTGCCTCTACCTCTTCCAGCATTTGAGTAGAAGACAGCTTCTTTTGAAGTTCCTCCTGAAGAAGATGCACCACCATTTCTTTGCTCCTCAGAAATTAGAAGAGCAATCAGCTCCTCAAAATCAGGAAATCTTTCACGAACTGAAATGGATGTCCGAAACTGTGCATAATCCTTTCCTAGACCATTCAAGGTCACAGAAATTAAATCATCATCTTCCACTGGGGACCCAATGGAAGCAAGTGCATCTGCAATCTTCTTCACCTTCATGTGGTAGTCGTTGATGCTCATATTTTCTCTTTGCACATTGTGCAACTCTTGCTTGAGCTGCATTTTCCTGGCTTGCGTATTTCTGCTATACATTTTTGACAAAGTATCCCATGCCTCCTTTGGCGTACTTGCATCCTGAATATGCACAATCATAGAGTCTGAAATGCTAATAGACAGCCAATACATAACTTTCCTGGCTCTCTCATGCCATGCTTTAAATGCCTGCATTTGCTGTTGATTGGGAACATCAGGAAGAACTGGTTCTTCTTCATTTCCTGCAACAAATTCCCAATATCCTTTTCCCATAAGGAAATTCGTCATTTTAAACTTCCATGCTTGGAAGTTGTTCTTGTCAAGCTTTTCAGTGACAATCTGTGAAAGAGAATCAGATGCCATTACAGAAGACTGCAAAAAATTCTGTCACTGCAAAAACCACAGCTTTACCCTCACAAGGGAAAATCTGCAAAACTGGCGAAAGTGGTATTTGACCACATAGTTACTTCCTAGTGACGATTTTGCATCAACAGGCAACAGGGATGATTCTGTAACTCCCAATGTCTCTGCGCACAAGCATACAATGCAATTTTTACAGTAACTATTCACCGACCTGTAGAACAGTGGCTGCACAGCATAAAACTGGGCCTTTTCCTGAGTGCGTGCAGAAAACTTCCGCCTTCAAAACAGGCCCCGAAATGGCCTCAAATCAAAAAAACAAGGTCGCCATGGGCTAAAGCCCTTTCCCGCAGCGTATACTACCCTCTTGCTTCACCGCGAAGGGCGTCTCAACCTGAGACAATGCACTCCTGCACTTTCCGCCTGTGCTACCTGCAGAGATCTGCTCCCAAAATAGAAAATGAAAGCAACACTGCTCCTCTTACCAGAACACCGCGATCTTGGCTTGCTTTCTTGAGCTCCTTACCACGAACAAGGCTCTGATACCATGTCAAGATTGTGGGAGAGAAGGAAGGAGTCTCGCTTGAAGCTTTCTTGCTTGCACAATGGGGGAAGACACACAAGGGTGGAGGCTGAAAACAGTTTTCCTCTTCTTAGTTGTGTAAGCCAAAAGAACTCAAGTACAAAGAAATAGAAGAACCCTCTATGTGGGTCTCAAACCAAACTCAACTAACTAAGGTGGCATACTAACTGAGCCACGAACTAGAGTAGATAAGGATAGCTATCATGTAGCTATTATTCATGGGTGGTGTACCAACCGCATCTGCAACTGACAAGTCGGTGACATAAATACACAACGGTCACCCTGGCGTATTACGAGTGGAGCTCGATATCTTAACAACTCTATCACAATTACTTGGATATTGAATTGGTCCACAACATTCTTGTCAACATTTCTAGGTCTAGTGTTAGCTTTGTTGATGTCAAGGTCGGCCTTTTGAACTTCTTTCATTTTTTTTACCCCTAGTAACTACTCTAACATCATTAGAAGAAGAATTCTTCACTAATTAGAAGAATATCTACCAAACTAACCCTAGTAGATGGCATCTCCTCAAGAGTGGCTTTACCCCTTTGCAAAATCTGCTTAGGGCCATCCCTTTGGGGGTTTTCATCATTTTCATGATGATTCATTGGCCTAGGTTGTTGATTGTTGTACTAGAGTGAATTCATTCTATTAAGCATGTGTTGGCCGTATGCCTTGACTTTCCACATATATCATACTTTGCATGTGGACAATTTTGCAAAAGGTGCTGACTGCCTCACCACTTACAACCAAATCTTGATAGGCATGTATTATAAGGATTTCTTATGTTTATTAAATTCTATTGGCATTTGAAAAAAATTAACATCTAATACAATCTAATAGAATTGCTAAGTGATCATGTCAGTATTGTGCTTCATCATATTCTTTACTTCTAAAATATTAGATATACAGAAGACTTATAACCAGTAGCCTTAGACACTATCCTCCCGGAAGTATTTGTGATTTGCTTGGGCATCATTGATGCTTTGATGTATATGCTTGAGCTTTAATTTCTCACATTACATTGCAAATTCACTTCTAATGGGAGACACTTGTACTTTTGATAGAGGTTGGTCCTTTGAGATAGTGGGACTCTTGGTTCGTTTATATGCTCTCTTGTATGCTATTGGATGTAGTTACCTCCACTTGTGGGATGATTTGATTCTATATGCGTTGGACATCTGTACTTACCTCTGTCAATAGTTTTTCAATTATGTATATTATTATTAGATGAATGGCTTATTGACAATTTGAGTTTATGACAGTCTTTGGTATTGGTGGCCTTTGCTTAATCACTACTAATTGTATTCTTTGTATCCCGATTACTACTTAGATATGCCTAGAAATAGTAGCTTGCATTCTTGGCTATTTTTCCACAGTTGGATTAACATATATAGCCATCTTTATTTTAGCATTGTTGTAATTATAGTTTTAAGCATTGTCTTATAGAGTAGACATTGTACTTTAGTAATCTATTGCTTATAGTTGGTGGAGAGCTCCAAACATTGGTCTTTCCTCCCATTTTGCCTATAAATCCCCTCTTATATTGTCATTATCTAAAAAAAATGATTTTAATGTTGTGGCACCTAAGGATGATGTTTGATAGATATGGGAGAATATATGTAATATTTATGATATGAAAGTTTCACTTTACAAATGTATTGGTTGAAATAGCTCATGGATCTTTGCATGAAGGAAGGGACTAGTGTGCTTGCATATTTGAATGAGTTTCACTCAATTTTCAGCTAGTTGACTTTGCAAGGCATTGAGTTTAAGGATAATCTCCCTCCCTTATTCTTGCTTGTGGCACTTTCCAAGTCATGGGGCACTTTTCATACTACCATGTATACTAATATGCCTAAGGATAGTTTGAAACTTTGAGATGTTGAGGGTGCCTTACTCATAGAGGAGATAAATAAAAATAATGCGGACCTATTCTTTACTTCTCATGAATTGATTATTGGGGGTAGACATGATGATAAGAGTAGTAATGATTGTTGTGGTAGAGACTCACAGAGGTCTCAATTTCGCAATAGTCTTGTAGTAAGTCCCATGGTCATAAGGCCTCTCTTGCATGTTATTATTGTGGAAAGCATGGTCATATTAGGCCATAGTGCCATAATATACATCGAGAAAGGCAAGGGAAAAGTGCAAGATAAGTTTGATGATCGTAGCATTGTTCCTAGTAAGTCCAGTGTAAAAATTGAGGAGATAAATGCCCTAAAGCAGTCTAATGATGATTACATCTTGATAGCTTCTTCTCTAAATACTAGTCAGTTGATTGATGCCTTGTCCATTTTTTCTTAGTATTAGTTGCTTGATTTGGGGGCTTTTTTCATGTTACCCTATATAAGGATTGGTTTCATTCCTATTGCAGCATCATAGGTTCTATGAGACCAAGAAATGACTTACATTGGATATTATTGGCATTGGTGATGTTAGATTACAATTTGCTTCAAGCAACACTTTGTTTTGCATAATGTATGTCATGTTTCGGCTTTGATAAAAGCCTACTCTCTACTAGACAATTGGATGATGTAAGGTATCATGTATCTTTCAGTGACTCCGCATGAAATATTACCGATGGGAATATTGTCTTTGCTCAAGGTGCCAAGGCTAGCAACCTCTATCAATTGCTTGTATCTAAATCTATTGACCATGTTTTGGATGTGGTGGCTAGCATACTATATGTATCTTTATGGCACCATCACCTTGGGTATATGTCCTTTAAAGGAATGGAAATGTTCTCTTGTTTGCAATATCTTTCGCCCCTTGACTTACAAATGTTTTGATTCATGTAATCATTGTCTTTATGGTGACAGGTAGACACACGATTCTCATAAGAATTTTGGCATTATCTGTATGGGTGAGCCTATTGCTCTTGTTTATTCTTATGTATGTGGTCCCATGCCCTATCAATCAGTAGATGGTACAAAGTACTTTGTGAGTTTCATTGATGATTATTCACATAAGGTTTGGGCATTTCCCATAAAGTATAAATCAAATATATTGGCTACCTTTTAGCATTGGCTTGCTCTTGTTGAGAATGAGTCTAGGTATAGGCTGAAATACCTAAGGTTAGATAATGGGGGTGAATATTTGAGGGGAGCTACGGAGCTCTACCCCGAGACCTACGGACCTCTTATTGATCAAGCGTTTCAAGCCGAGCAGTCATGGACACCTCTCACATAGCCGACGCACAATGCCTACCTTACGGGTGTAGTGAGCTTACCTCCATGCCGATCGAGTTACCTCCTCTCCTGCACACTCCGATAGCTCCACGATCCAAGTGCAAGCTTCAAGCAAGCTCCATCCTCAAGCTCCATGCTCCAAGCTCCATAGCCGCAAGCAAGAGAAGAGAGGAGAAGAGAAGAGAAGAAGAGACGAGAAGATGGAGAGCTTCTCCTCCCCGGTCCCTCACCCTCACACACTCACTCCCTCATACTCTCACGCTCCCTCTCTCAATCACAAGCTCAAGCAAGCAAGAAGAACAAGAAGAAGAAGAAGAAGAGGAGAGCCACTTTTGGCCACACACAAGAATGAGCTTCTCATTCACTTTTCAACTTTATATACAAAACCATAAATCCCTTTTGGGCGGTCATCCCCTTATCTCCTTTTTACATGGCCGATCGTGGCCTAGGCCCTTTTTCCCATTATCCTCCTATCTTCCTAGCTTCCTTCCTACCGCCCATCTACCTTTACAAATTGCACGGGTGAGAGCCTAACGCTCCTTAAATTAAATCACGATGCGCTTGCACTCTTTTACAGAATTATTGACTTGCGCTTTTCCTTGTGCATCTTTCTCTCTTATTTTTGGGACTTTTTTGTGCTTCTTGTGTTTCCAGATTTTCCGTGTGCGCCTTTGTCTTCTGTTTCACTTTTCCTTGGCCTTTTTCTTTTGCTTTAGTTTTTCCAGATTTTCCACCTTGTTCATCTGACAATTAACATTATCCCCCTCCTAAACAAGTGCTAGTCCCTTGGCACTCATCGTCGTAGGTAGTAGGCTTAGGCCTGCACTAAAGACGTGGGTAGAAGGGACATTGATGGTTGCCGTGGAGGAGTGTTGATGGTAGTGTGGAGGAAGGTTATTGGGGGCATGTTCGTGGCCTAGGTGGCTAGTGGTAGGATTGTTAGAGGTGGTGGCAGGGTTGTTCTTTGTTAGGGATTGCACTAATGGCCAGCACAAGTGTTGGTTTGCTGGGGATTCTGCACATGAAGATTCTTGGTGGGCTTGCAGGATGATAAAGGATAAGAGTTCATTATTGGGTGTCGATGAAGAGCGAATGACACTTTCATTGGAGTCTTCAATACCTACAATTGAAAACCTCTCATAGGTGGTCTCTCCCTAGGGGTAGTGCTAGTCTTCTCTATCGTACACAAGATATGGTTCAATTAGTTTGGGAGACAGGTCGAACTCTAAGCAAGCTGAGAGTATTGTCCTACACTTGAGGACCCAAACTATGTATATATTTCCGCGCAGATATTATATGAGTGCTCGTACATACTTAGATATTACATAGTTAGAAGACCGTGGGTTGGTTTCTCGTAACAATGTGTGGATGAAGCAAAGTTGTCCATGTTGAGAAGAAGTACACGTTAAGGTGTATGAGACATCCTTTGCATTGTGACTGCACGACGTAGCATAATTGAACACAAGGACACCGCACTTTCGGTAGCTGGGAGCTATTGGACTAGCTTGATGAGGACGGTATACTTTTCATGGCCATTCATGCGGTGCTTACAATAATTGATTGCAATTGTATTAAGGCAGAGTGCAAGAGGGAATCGTGCGAATGGGTCAGGGTGACAGGTCTAACCATAGGTGAGGCAAGCTCCCTAGGTATGTCCTGCCCTTGATGTGCCTTGAACAATTGTGGGTGATGCTAAAGGGCTAGGGGACTAGGGACGGAGCCAGCCGACCAAGGTCACTGGACATGCCTAATTTGAGGACCCCTAGGTGCTGTGCTGTAATCGTGGGTGCTTCGTATCTTTTTCTTCTTTTCTTTTCTTTTTTCCTTTTTCGTTTTCTTTTTCTTCTACTTTTTTCTTTTCTTTTTTCTCTTTTTTTTTGACTTGCTTGAGTACAACCATTGCAATATGTTAAGGCTATCAACCTTTCAATGGGTTGGGGAATGTCAAGCTTCGAAGGATCAGGAAATGGATATTACAGTGATGATTGTGCCCTAGCCTTGTTGTTAGAGAAGCAGTCATTGAGATGGGGAGATACACTTGAGATATTGCAACCCTCTTTGGAACGTGTGATGTTGGTACAATTGGGGTGACAGCTGCCGTGAGTGCCCGACGTAGAGTGTAACCCAGAAAGAGGAAGTGGTTAAGATCATGCTTTGGGCCATGCGATGTGGACACTCGCACAGGTGATTTTTGCTTTCGGCAACGTGGCTTTGTCACGATCTTTGTGGGGTCGGTGGTCTTGCGGTGACTTGGGCATTGAAAACTTTTGCATAAAGATCTGTGTCATCCTGCATCCACTTGTCACTTCATGAGAGTACATGCACGGCATATGCCGCAACTATAATAAACCAGTGCAACGCAAGGAGACATCACTTATCTGAATTCCATGGTGTTGACTTAGATACTTATCACCTGCGCTTGATTAGCTTTTTCTTTTGCTAAAGACCTGAAATATATTAAACACAAATATAAAAAGTTTGTACAATCGGGGAACATGTCAGTACTTAACCATTTAAAGACAAAAAGCCATGGCCAAGTAGCATTTGATAAGCCTTTTATACAACATGGGGCTACTCTATTTGTACGAGGCAGGGCGAGTCTGGGTGGTCGGGTGATTGAGGTTGTGCTGGTGAGAGGCTCCTGTGAGGTTGGGTAGGGGAGATGTCTTGAGCTGCCCTCTCCTCTTTTGAGCACTGGTGTCCGAGCGTCTAGTGGGAGCCTGTACAACCGGTGTTGCCATGCCCCATGTGCTCCCTTGAGCCCTCATCCTCTTGGCTTGGGGGTTTTCAGCCCGCATCCTGGGCGGTGTTGCTTGGGGCCTCGTTTCTTTGCATATCTTTTAAGGGTAGGTACATAGCGTTCTGGCAGAGGAGCTTGTGCTACATGCTCCCTTCGACGACGGATAGCGTCCTTGCAAGCCAGCTGCATTGGGTGCTCCATATCGGCTACCGTAGGGGGACTTGCAAAATGCAAACCAAGGAATAGGCCCTGAGGCAGGATAAAACTATTCACATGGAAGGGATTATATAGTGGGTTATCAAGCGCATATGACAAGGAGGGGAGAGGTGAAGCATGTAGTGTTTGTTGTAGAGGGATAGCCCCCATGATGATGTTTGTTTTGCCTCCAGCCATTAGCAAATCTTGGCTTATGCTAAGTTATGTGGACTGGTTGTCATGGAGTGGGGCAGGGCTCATCCTTAGAAGGATAGACCAGAAAGGGGGAAAGGTGTATAGAAAGGGATGGTACCCCGTCTACACCATCAGAGTTGTTGGTCAAGGCTTGTTATGGTTGTAATGAGGGTTGCATGCCCTTCACTTGGAGGTGGGAATGGTCACACAACTTCCAAATGTGTGATGAGAGGAGGACCTGAGGAGCTCAGCCTGTCAAAACCAACTCTTCTCCCTGCGCTTGACTATCATTGCTTGTGTGTGTTGATGTTGTCTATACAGGGTTACAAAAATCATTGTTTATTTATATACATATTTACGAATCCATGTCACTTCACGAGGATAAAAGCCAATTGTTAAACTATGGATTGTACTGAAGTGTGGCACACGCATCTAGTACTCGTGGTAGCTTACTCAATACCGATAGATATTTTGCAACATCGAGTAGCATGGAACCTTGTCCGAGTCTACTGGCAACATGTAACTCCTCCTCAGTGAGAACCTTATCAAACAAAGAGTTCTCTTGGCTAGTTTCAACTAAGTCCGTACCCCAAATGGCATTCAGCACTCGAGCCACATAGGTTGGGTCTCTTTGAGACCACCATTTGGCCAATCGCTCCTCTGAGACTGTCATGATCTGGGCTCCTACTTCGGCCATTGCAATGCGGTTTTCACACCAATGTTGTTCAAATTGACTTTGACCCTTTGATTGTCGCTTTAGTTGCTCTATCTCTAAGAGATTTGATTGGCAGATCACATCATTGAATGTTACAGTTAAGCGTAGTTCGCCGGCTTCCTCATCAGAGATGAGTCGCATGCGTTCATGCAGGAGCCTGTTATAGTACTCATCAAGATGTTCTTGCTTTTCCCAGGATAAGGGAAATGGCAAGTATTCTTCAAGCTACTCTTTAGGGAATGCACCCATGTCTGCTAGGACATAAACACGTGCAAAGACTTTGAGCTTAACATCCAACTCGGTTAAGCATTCTGCGACACTTCTATGTTCAACGAGGGCTTGCTCTCTTGCTGTCTCATGCAAGGTTCTAGGAGTTTGCCTAGGCTTTAGCATAGCTGGGGGCTCAGGCCTAGACGAGCAAGATTGGTCAACGATAGGATTTCTTATGCTCTTGGGGTTTCCATGTTTCTCTTGAGGCTTCGTTATTGTGTCATGGTTCTCCTTGGATGTGACTGGTATAAATTTGTCACCCTGTTGTGACATCGTTGTATCCACTCTTGATTGGTCAATGTGAGTTCTGTTGTCGGTGGATTGAGTGTTGCAAGCAATTATTGATGGTAACGACTGCTTTGATTTTTCAGAGTACACGGATGTGTTTGAGGTTTCACCGCTATTAGGAGAGGCATCAATGGGATCATTGGTGGAGGGACTCGATGCTTTATTTTTCAGCTCTCCAACGCTCTTGGTGTCAATGTTCTTGGGGTCCACAACCACCTGTAACTGATGTTGTTTTCATTGTTTTTTCCTCTTTTTCTTGGTTAGTGAAGGTGTATCTCTCAACGACTCAGGACCCTGGACTAGGTCAACTGTTGATGTGCTTGGTTGGGCCTCAGCATTCTCTTTCTCTAGTGTGTCCTTATGGGACATAGTCGTGGCCTGTTGAATAGCCTCACTAGGTTGTGAGGGTACAACTGCCTCCCTTTTTGAAGAGTCTAGCTCTTCCCTTTTGTTTAACTCCTCCATCCTAGACTTCAGGCGCTTTGGAAGTGCTGGATTTTTCAATGAAGTTGGTTGCGACACCTCCTCCAGAGGTAAACTACTAGGACACGTTCCGCAAGGGGCATTGCACGGCCAAGGGCTGTGACTGCTGTGATCCCTAATTGGAAGTAGTAGCAGCTAGTTCAGTGGACTTGCTACTATTGGTGGATTGCAATTTCAAGTCCTTAGGTCAATTGAAAGTGGTCGTGTCTTTTGTTCCCCTTAGAGCATTCACTTGCATAGATCGAGTATCAATTGAGCTAGCCACGGTGGGTTGCACATGCATATCCTTAGGTTGAGAGCTGAGGGGGGTGTCGTGTCCTACCTCTTGGACATTTGGAAGCTATGATGTAGGTAGAGATTGGGATTGAGTAGCCACACTTGACGACTGTTGTGCTTCCTGTGTCCGTTTAGGGAAGAAAGTGTAGGAGACTTGGGACTTCTAAGTGGCTTTGACACTGGCTGGGAGATTTTCTCGTGGTTATTAGATGATTTTGCTATTTGCTTTGTTGAGCATTTAACCTTGCCATGAGCAATGTTGAGCCTATGATGCCTGCTATTCTCTGTCAAGATTGTGGGAGAGAAGGAAGGAGTCTCACTTGTAGCTTTCTTGCTTGCACAATGGGGAAATACACACAGAGGTGGAGGCTGAAAAAATAGTTTTCCTCTTCTTAGTTGTGTAAGCCAAAAGAACTCTTGTACAAAGAAATAGAAGAACCCTATATATGGATCTCAAACCAAACTCAACTAACTAAGGTGGCATACTAACTGAGCCACGAACTAGAGTAGATAAGGATAGCTATCATGTAGCTATTATTCATGGGCGGTGTACCAACCGCGTCTGCAACTGATAAGTCGGTGACATAAATACACAACGGTCACCCTGGCGTATCACGAGTGGAGCTCGATATCTCAACATTCTCTTGGGGAATCAAAGGCTCCTTGGGCACTAGTAGCTTTTGCGTATCCTCAACGATTACATCTGATATCTGCTTGTCAAGCACGCTAGGCTGAGGATCTACCCTTCGATTGGTCCCGTTTGGTTTCTTGATTTTGACCATGAGGGGCTCGGTCACTCCACTGTTGTTGACTCGAGACTTGGTTTTTCATTTAGATCTCCTCCTACACTTCTTTGCTCTTGATACGATTTGGCCTTTAGTCGACAAGGGAGGCTTAGCACAAGGGGTTTTGGCACCCAAATCCATCGGTTACCTGTGTAATACACTTGAGCATGTAGCAATGCTTTGGATATCCATCATGGCGTTGTGCTGACCCTCCATCGATGCCTTCGTCTATAAGGCTTGGGCTTCTTTTGGGGTCTTCTATGATATTTGTAAGTCAAAAGCCCGTCCTTGGCATTGTCTCTTGACCTTCTTGTTTCAGGCATGGCCTCACTCACTGGTTCTCATTGTTCAACCTATGCTTGTATCAACTCTTCCAACAAGTCCTTGCTCTCGTTAGCAGGCTTGACTGTTATGTCAGCACCCTCCTTGCCTTTCCCTCGAGGTTCGATGAGGTCACCCTTGCTAAAGGTTGTGATTATCCTCACACTCAGTAGTGTCAGGTGTATCCTCTGTGCTACATAGTCGGCCTCACACTTGGTCGCCCTTTTGAAGGGTCTTCCTAGGAGGGTTTCCTTCCTGTAAGTAGCACTATTTGGAGAAACATGAAATAGGATAGGCAAGCTTTCAGTTTCAATTTTCGCAGGGATTTTGCACTTCCCTATGAGTGCTTGTGGGTGTCCCCCATAAGGGCTAAGAGTTGCATTAGTCGGTGTGATCTCTAGTTGGCCTAGTAGGGTCCATGATTCATAGGTCAAGATATTAAAATATGCTCCTTTATCAATCAGAGCATCGATAGTATGCTCTCTTTTCGCTGTGAGTTTGACCCTAAGATAAGTAGGTGGTACTATGTCTTCATCTTCCGGGTCTTGGCTTGTAAATTTAAGCCTTCTAATAAATGCCCTTGAGTCTCCAACTATACGACCAGATGTGAATTCTCCACTGATGTCTTGGATCGTCAGTGCAGTGCTATTCAAGGAGCATCTATCATCAAGACTGTCATATCTAGTCCTCCTCGCAATTGCAGCTTGATGTTCTTGATTTCTACTTTGACTAGATGCAGTGCGTATGCAATACATATGTGTTTTTGCAGTGTGGCCTTTTTGCCCTTGTTGGCTAGATTGGCCCATTAATGTTCTAGGGTCTCTATTTCTCTCTGTTCGGGTAGGGGCTTTTGGTTGCTTTTTTGCAAGTGAGAATCCATGCTCGTGTAGAGCCATTTCTAGACTAGGGTCCAATTTGGAGGACCTGTCATGACACACATTTTCTCTCCAACCTACTTGGGGGAGGTGTGGAGGGGGCAGAGCCCCCTTTGTGGGGGTTCGGGGTGGGGCAGTCCCCCCCTCGGCCCGCAGGGTTGTTACAGTAAATGCCATACGTGAATTGAAAGACCATTTATAGCCAAATTTTGAACTACTTGCTCTAAATTTCAACCAAATGAACGATCTATGATATGGTTTCGGCTCTATATGGTCTCTCGGCCAGTTTCAAGATCTCACACTCTACAGGTGGTCCGATTGTGAAAATTGGATAGGGTGGATTGTGGGACTTGGACAAGGTGGTCCCATTGTGGGACTCAGACAGTCCGATTTCTACTTGGTCTGATTTTCCTAGTCGGATAAGGGTGGTCCGATTTTTGAAGTGGTTCGATTTTCGAAATGATCCGATTCTGGGAGTCGGATCGAAAAAGTGGCGTGATTTTCGAAGCGGTTCGATTTTTGGAGTCGGATTGGAAAAGTGGTCCGATTTTTGGAGCAGTCCGATTCTGGGAGTCGGATTGGAAAAGAGGTCCAATTTTCGGAGCGATCCAATTCTGGGACTCGGACTGGCTGGTTCGATGGCACGAACGACGGCCCGCAGGTTGCACGTGATGCTTCAAGGTCAACACCTACTCCACGGAATCATGCCGTGCCTTCCAAATAGGTGCAAAACAATACAAGGAACTGCCAGGCATACCTGAAATCACTGTGGTGCTCGAATCGATTGGCACTTCAGAGGTCTCCCCGCAGCTCTCTCTCTCTCACTCTCTCCCTAGCTCTCAAGCTCACTCTCTTCTCAGAAGGCAGAATGTCAAATGTGATCTTTCCTGGTTCCCTGGGCCTCTTATTGCCCCATCCCAGTCTGCTGTAACCTCAGAAATTAATCCCCCACACTCTTCCAGCCAGAAATCTGAATCTGTGCCCCTATTTCCCTCTTTCTTGCAGCAACAGAACCCTTTTGTTTTCCTTCTTTTTCCTATCCTAATCTTACCTAATGCAATAGAAATAAAAAACAGAGATAGAGATGGATGGTCCTACTCTAATATTCAATAACAAATCAAAATACTTACTTGCTCCAAGGATTAAAATCTCCTAAATCTCCTAACTATCTCGAGCATCGGTTTGGGTGCAAACCCTACTTCTATGCTCGATTCGATGCGCGTGGCGCTCAAGGATCGATTCCGTCGTTCCCGGCAATGGAACCAAAATGGAGGGGAACTACGGAGCTCTACTCTGAGACCTATAGAACGCTTATTGATCAAGCGTTTCAAGATGAGCGGCCATGGCTACCTCTCACATAGCCGACGTGCAATGCCTACCTTACAGGTGTAGTGAGCTTACCTCCATGCCGATCGAGTTACCTCCTCTCCTGCGCACTCTGGTAGCTCCATGATCCAAGTGCAAGCTTCAAGCAAGCTCCATCCTCAAGCTCCATGCTCCAAGCTCCATAGCTGCAAGCAAGACAAGAGAAGGGAAGAGAAGAGAAGAAGAGAGGATAAGATAGAGAGCTTCTCCTCCCCGGTCCCTCACCCTCACACACTCACTCCCTCACACTCCCACACTCCCTCTCTCAAGCACAAGCTTAAGCAAGCAAGCAAGAAGAAGAAGAAGAAGAAGAAGAAGAAGAAGAAGAAGAAGAAGAGAGCCACTTTTGGCCACACACAAGAATGAGCTTCTCATTCACTTTTTAACTTTATATACAAAACCCTAAATCCCTTTTGGGCGGTCATCCCCTTATCCCCTTTTTACATGGTAGGCCGTGGCCTAGGTCCTTTTTCCCATTGTCCTCCTATCTTCCTAGCTTCCTTCCTACCGCCCATCTACCTTTACAAATTGCACGGGTGAGAGCCTGGGGTGAGAGCCCGACGCTCCTTAAATTAAATCACGATGCGCTTGCACTCTTTTACAAAATTATTGACTTGCGCTTTTCCTTGTGCATCTTTCTCCCTTATTTGCGACTTTTCTGCGCTTCTTGTGTTTCTAGATTTTCCTTGTGCGCCTTTGTCTTCCGTTTCACTTTTCCTTGGTCTTTTTCTTCTGCTTTAGCTTTTCCAGATTTTCCACCTTGTTCGTTTGACAGTTAACAAATATGTATTTAAAAAATTTTAGTAGTTTACGATGAGTAGGATAACCATATTTTGCTTAGCTAGGGAAGCTTACAATAGCATTTATGGATTGAGGTAGTTACTGGTGTCATATACTTAAATAAACAGATTTGCATGTATTGCTATTGGTTGTAAGGTTGCAAAGGAGGTATGGTTTGAAAATCCTCCATCATATGCTTATTTGCATTTTAGATATAAGGATTTTTGCCATGTTTCCAAGGACAAACACAATAAGTTGGATCCTAAATCAATGAAATGCATCTTTCTTGGTTATGGGGATACATGTGAGATGGGATATCACTTATGGGATCTATAGGCTAGGAAGATCATCCATATCCATGATGTTGTTTTCCATGAGAAGAAGATGCATAAGCAGCCTGAGTAGGTAGTTGAGGTACATAGAGTGATAGTTTAGGAGGAGCATGTTGAGATGTCGAGCTCTATATGAGCTGGTATTTGCTACATGACTTGGTGATGTGGCACGATATTATTCACTAGCGTGTTAGGTGATCAATATGAGGATAGCTAGTGATTCTATAGCTAGACTATACCTACATAGCCCATCCTTATCCTTGGTTACACCACATTCATTGTGTTACATCTTCTTTTCTTAGCGGGTTCCTACACCCACGTAGTCTATCCTTGGTTATGGCACATTCATTGTGCCACATCTTCTTTTCTTAGAAGGTTCATACTTAGTGAGCACATGTATATATATTGTGGTACTTTTATATTAGTCTTTCATCATGTTGTAGACTTAGTTATTTTTTGTAAAAGAAGTAGATTTCATCCCTATCTCTTTATGTTCTCAAATCTCCATTACTTTTGTGTATGTGTGCTCTTGAGTGCTTCACCTCTCTCTCCTCTTGTCTATTTTCATGGTATCAGAGCCATCTCATGGATGCATGAAGCTTGATTTAAGCCTAAGGTGAATGCGTTAGAGTAGGAAGCAAGCAATGGGTAAGACACTCTTCCACCTTGCTCTGTCTTAGGTTATAGCCATAGGAGGCTCCTGAGGCTAGTAGGGGCCTACAATCTCCAATTGCAATGAAACTTGGTGAGCAAGAAAAATAGTGTATATATTGTAAATGAGCCCTTTGGGTCTTTTCCACTATGTTTTTTTGCATTTGAGGTCATTTCGGCCTCTGTTCTAGACCTATAGTGGTTTGAACAATAATTTTTGGATATACTACATTTTTGGCTATATTGATTGTTTAGAAGTATACAAGTTACTAATTTTGAGTCTATAAGGTTTTAATTTTTTGCTGGGTTGCAAACACAAAAGGCATTTGTATGCAGATTGCAGTTGTTGTGCAGTCAATGAAAAAGGCTATGTGTTTAGTTATGGTGCACTTGGTATCAACTTGCTTGTAGATTGCAAGTTTTTGCAAGTATTTATGTTTTGTTAAAATATATGACAACTTCAACCTGATTGTTAGCGAGAAGTTTGATAAGAACAATTTTCCTACATGGGAGTTCAAATGATAAATTTCTTGAATGGCAAAGGTGTTTGGAATTACATTGAAGGAGGCATGGCAATAACACCTGAAGTTCCTGCACCAAAATGCTATTGCAAGAAAGAACAGTTAAAGGCTAAGAAAGATTGAGAGCAAAATTTGATGCATAGTAAATTCATGTATTGCATATTTGTCAATGTCATAGATAGCATGATGGGCTTCAAAGGTTATGTGCAAGGTTTGTGCAAGGTATATGGGAGAAATGGTCACCAAGAGCAAGACTGGTAGAATAAAGGAAACTAAGGTGCAAAACTACAAGTTTGGATACATCAACAAATATTGTTGGAATTAAAAGGCAAACATTATACAAGAATCTTCACCATCTTATGAAGGAAGTTTTGAAGGTATTTTGTAAAATTTTCCTACACTCTAGTTGACACTACATGAGCTAGAGGCCTTGCAAGCATTCAAGGGGGAAACTCTATCCTTAGGTGTAGTTACCTAAAGGGTAAGCTACCACCAAGGGGGGTTGTTAAAACGTATGGTGCTAGAGGTTGTGCTACAAGCATGTGTAAAATGTTGTATCCCATAAGCAAAAGGAGGGAAGTGTATCTAAGTTAGAAAGCTACCAAAGAATGTACTTGCAACCGTCAAATCAAACAATTCTCTTTCATGTCATTATGGTTTTATTATTGTACTTGTACTTTTCCCTATATTCTACTCTTATCTTCTTATCTAAACCATGTTTTGCAACAACTAATATAAGCAAGGACGTCATCACCTTCTTTAGGAGACTTGATAATACCTTCCCCTCGTTCATCCAAAGCTACTATAGACTTGACCTCGATCTCTTATATGAAAATATGGCCAATGCTATGAGGTCTCTGCCCTACTTGTGGGAGAAATTTGAGTTCATCTTCATTAAAAACCCCTCGATCCAAAGAGCTCATGGGAAAAAACCATTATAGGACACCTCATAACCTCTTTTAAACACAATTGTGTAGAAACAATACTATATGATCATGCTAATTTAGACCATCTCACACATGAAAGGGAAGTGGAACCCAAGAGGAAGAAGCTTGGTGGTGAGAGCTATGGCGGATGGAGAGCAAGAGCCAAGAGAGAGAGAGAGACTCAAAAGTGGAAACTCCAACCACCACAATGTGTGGCCAGGCCTTTCTTTATTCAAACTGTCACTAAAAGAATAAAGAATAAGTGACTGTGATGGGCGCCCGTCACCTGTAGTGTGCAGTGGCGGGTACTGTCAGTGTAGTAATACACGGGAGGATAGACGGAGGCGCCTTTACCCCCAACAACCTCCCACTTAAAGGTGAATCTGCCCCAGTGAGAGAGAAAAAGAAAAGATAATACAACATGTACACATGTACAATAAGATGAGAAAAAAGATGTCATCTCATCCAATGCCCATCAATCTCTTGAGGAAGGCAAAGCGCTCGGTAGTGAGGCTCTTTGTGAGCAAGTCTGCAAGATTCTGCTCAGTTTTAATCTTGATAAGGTCAACTGACCTGTCCTCAACAACCTCGCGAATGAAGTGATACCTTACCTCAATATGTTTCATCTTCGCATGGAAGATTGGATTCTTGGCCAACTGAATGGCACTCATACAATCCAAATGAAGTGTAGGCATAGCATCTGTCATACCAAGGTCTACAATCAAATGGCCTAACCAGATAGCCTCCTTGCAAGCCTCTGTGGCTGCAATATACTCGACCTCTATAGTAGAAAGGGCCGTACAATTCTATGCCTTGGACATCCAAGAGAAGTGAACACATATCCAAAAGTGGACTTCCTACTATCTGCATGTCCTGCATAATCAAAGTCAGTGTACCCCATGACTCCTAACAAAGACACATATTTGTTGTGCCCTTCAAGTACTTCATGATACCCTTCACGGCATCCCAATGTTTCTTGCCAGGTGTAGCCATATAACGTGCCACAACCCCAACTGCAAAAGCAATATCTGGATGGGTGGCTATCATGGCATACATAAGACTATCCACGATGGATGCATAGGGAATCTTGGCCATCTCGGCCCTCTGCTCATCTACTGTGGACAATCAACATGTGAAACCCTCACATGAGAAAGTAATGGACATCCAATAGGCTTAACATCCTGCATACGAAAGCACTCAAGGACTTTATGAATGTACTCCTTCTGTGATAGACAAAGTAGTCCCTGAGATCTATCGTGCGTAATGTGCATACCAAGTATATGAGAGGCATGTCCCAGATCTATCATCTCAAAGCACTTCTTGAGCTAATCCTTAAGAGCATCTAGCTCCTCATGAGCTGTCCCTACTAAAAGCATGTCATCCAAATAGAGTACCAAAATCAGTAA
Source organism: Lygodium microphyllum (assembly GCF_053477565.2). Classification (NCBI taxonomy): domain Eukaryota; kingdom Viridiplantae; phylum Streptophyta; class Polypodiopsida; order Schizaeales; family Lygodiaceae; genus Lygodium; species Lygodium microphyllum. The sequence goes on from NC_141159.1 coordinate 43,362,396, forward strand.
AGAACTATCATGGGCTTTCTTCGTGTACAAGCACAGATCCATAGCACTGCGACTGTAGCCATGTGACTGCATAAATGCATCAAAATTATGGTACCATTCCATAGGTGCCTACTTCAAGCCATATAGACTCTTCTTTAGCTTGCACACTAGGTGTTCCCTACCAGGGTCTGCAAAGTCCTTAGGTTGCTCCATGTAAATCTCATCATGCAAGTCTCCTTGTAAAAACTCTGTCTTGACATCCATGTGGTACAAGTCCAGGTCAAGCTATCCAACCAAGGCCAAGACTAAGCGTAGGGTGGTCATCTTGACCACAAGAGAAAAGACTTCATCAAATTCAATGCCATGCTCTTGCTTAAAACCCTTAGCAACCAATTGAGCCTTGTATGTCGACTTGGGGTGTCTAAGGGTACTTTTCAGCTTGTACACCCTCTTACATGGCAAAGCCTTCTTACCATGAGGCAAGGAAACCAAATCCCAAATATGATTCTTATGCAATGAGTCAAGCTCAAGCTGCATAACCCTCTCCCAAGAGTGATAATCACCTCTATGCATAGCCTCATCACAAGTGAGAGGCTCTCCTACATCTGTAACCAGTACATAATCCACAGAGGGTGCAAAATGGTCAGGAGATTGTCTATCTCTAGTAGAACGCCTCAACCCGGGCTCTGCCACCTGACCAACATCCTGTCAAACATCAACATATCTAGCATCTAGGCCATGAGCATCAGGTGATGCTACATGCTCTCTAGCTGAATGGGAGCAAGTGGCTTCTCCTAAAAGATAACTCTACGTACCTCAACAACTTTCTTAGGCTGCATATGCATTTTGTCCTCATGAAAGATGACATCATGGCTGTGGATCACTTTCCGTGCCTACGGATCCCATAGATGGTAACCCATCTCTCCTGCATCTCCATAGCCAATGAAAATTCATTCGACACTTTTAGGATCCAACTTATTGCATTTGTCCTTGGGCACATAGCAAAATGCATCACATCCAAAGACACACAAATGATCATAAGAGGGGGGCTTTCCTACCCATACCTCCTATGCAACCTGAAAGTCAATGCCACTACTAGGTGACCTATTAATGAGAGGCTCAAAAGTGTTGCGATAAGCCAGCTTGGCTAAGCATGCTACAGACCCTTTCCTGAATGGTCCTATTCATGCATTCAATCATACCATTCTGGGTTGAGGTGTAAGGGGTGGTTAATTGATGCTTAATACCCCGCTCATCACAAAACTGCTCAAAAGCACGTGATACATACTCACCCCAATTATCTGACTTTAGGCCTTTTAGCCTTTTCCCAGACTAGTTCTCTGCCAATGCAAGCCAACGTTGAAATGTGTTTAAGACATCAGATTTTCTCTTTATGGGATAAGCCCAAACCTTACGTGAGTAATCATCTATGAAAGTAACAAAGTACTTTGCCCCACCAAGTGGCTGACAGAGCATGGGCCCACATACATCTGAGCGCACAAGAGCCAAGGGCTCACCCATGCATTTCTTACCACACTTTTTATTTGTATTTCTAGTCTGCCTGCCATACAAACAATGACACAAGTATCAAAATGCGAAGAGTCAAAAGGTGGAAGATGCTGCAAAGAATGGGGCATTTTCATTCCTTTAAGAGACATATGCCCCAAACGAGCATGCCAAAGGGATACATGGGAAATAGAACCCACAAACAAAACATGATCTAATGTAGATCCAGATACAAGTAAGGGATAGAGGCTACTAGACTTGGCACCTTTTGCAAGCACAAGCCTGCCACGAGTAATCTTCCATGCAGAGTCTCCAAAAGACACAAAAATACCCTACCTCATCAAGCTGTCTAGCTGGCATAAGGCTGCGAGTCAACGCATGTACATGGCGTACATCATGCAAAACAAAAGAACTGCTAGAAGAAAACTGTAGCCTAACATCTCCAATGCCCACAATGTCAAGAGACATGTCATCACCAAGATGCACAGAACCAAACATGGTACGATAGGTATGAAACCAATCTTTAGAGGGTGTCACATGAAAGGATGCACCCAAATCCAAGAGCCAGCACTGCGCATACATAGAATGTATCTCAGAAGCCTGTAAGGCATCACATGAAGAAGCTGCAAGTATGTAATCATCATCTGAATCAATGGCCTGCATGACATTAACCTCTTCTATCTTCACACTGGACTTTGCAAGTACAATATTGCGCTTAGAAAACTTTTCCTGCACTTTTTCTTTTTCCTTTTTCTTGTGCTTGCCATCATGAATCTTATGGCACTGCAGCCTAATATGTTATGCTTTCCCACAATAATGGCACGTAAGATCAGACTTCCATCCACAGGACTTACTGTGACCACGTGACTTGGACTTGGACTTCTGAGAGTCCCTACCCTTATGATCATTATCATGTCTGCCATGTCTGCCACCTCTAACGGTCAATGCATGTGAAGAGCTAGAAGCATCATTGTTTCTCCTGTTGATTTCCTCAGTCAATAAAGCACTCTCAACATCTTTGATTTTCAACCCATCAAGCTTGTTTGTGCATATGGCAGTATGGAAGACATCCCATGATTCATGCAAGGTGCCAAGCAGAAACAACGGGTGCAAGTTGTCTTTGAACTCAATACCCTATGACAACAGACTCTTCATGATATAATGAAACTGATTGAAATGAGATGAAAGGGAGGTCCCCTCCTTCATGAGAAGGCCCATTAACTGCTTCAACCAATACATCTGTGACGTAGGACTCTGCTACACATAGAGCTCCTGAATCTTCTCCCATAAATCCCATGCACTCTGATTTTCATCTTCAACAACATTATGATGGACCTCTTTTGAAAGTGACAAAATAATGGTAGACTTGCATAGCTCATCAACTTCCATCCAAACATCATCATCCATATCCTCAAGTTTAACACCCTTTAAATGCAAGGGTTTAATCTGTAATTTCTGCACCAAAACCTACCATATCTGGGACTTCCAATACCCATAGTTGGTAGCATCCAACTTGGCAATGTTAAAGAGAGCTGTGTCTTTCATATGACCAGTCATACTGTCCAAATCAAAGCAAAAAAGAAAAATTGCAAGTTTTTGTAATTAGCAAAAAAGCACTAAAACCACTGCTAAAACTGGCTGAAAGAGTGGATATCACCAAGAGAAGCACATGTCCACCAAATATGACCAAGATAACATCCAATAGTAAGCATTACCCTCATAGAAGTGCAACTACTAGGTAGCAAGATACATCCAACAATGAGTGTTAAGGGGCAAGAAGGTACCAAGAACTGTCAAACCATTAACCTGTCAGGCAAGAGACATCTCATAGGTCTAGAAGTCATGCATGTAATGGGTCTCGGGGCAAGAGAAGAGACCAAGAACAAGCACAACTGATAGAGCAAGAAGCTCAATGCATAACCATCCAAGACGCATAAAAAACTGACAAACTTGTGACTGAAATCAGTGTCTGCCCCAATAGGCGTATCAAATCAGCCCACTACAGACTAACTGTAGACATAAAGCTCTCAAGAGAGAAAATGCATGTAATTGTCCCACAAGCTCAAGCTCAAGTGTAAATAAGACTCTGTGTACATCCAAATATACCAGGAGGCTCCCACTGGAAGTAAAGTCAGATGCAAAGAGAGCAAGCAATGCTCGAATACAGTGAATACATAGCATCAGACATGCCAAATCCCAATAGGGTACATCTAGAGCATAAATCCCAACTTATCTCAGACCCGTAAAGCATAAGCCTGAAAGCATTCAAAGAGCATGTAATTGACAACCAAATGTAATGCCCAATAGATCCAAAATGCTCAAATACATCTGAAGACGAAGCTCCAAGTAACTCTCAAGCATGGGCAAACCAAGTGGCATCCATATCTGACCAAAGCATAAATGCAAGAAGCCTAAATGTCAAGCAGTGACAATAGGCATAAACCGGTCCAAAGCATGCCAACTGAAGCCAAATGCTAGTGATGATGACCAAGGTGAAGCCTATTCCAATCTCAAAAGCATTTTGGAACTAAGAAGAAGCATTTGACAATCTCCAAATACATCGTTATGATCATTCAAACCTCCAGTAAGCACCCCGTATCCATGAATCAATGCATACACCAAGTAAATGAGCTTCAGCCCACTATATTACAACATGAAATTTACTATTAGATGAAGCTCAAACGGTGCTCAAATCTACTCCAAATGAGTCCCAAAGCATAGACATAGCATCCCATAACATCTAGGCATCATCAGGCATCAATAGGCATCAAACAGGCAATGCCAAGAAGCATCAAACAGTAAATGTCAAGTGTTGCCATATTTTGACAGTCATGGGACTGTGTATATAGCAAGGGCTAAAGGGGGAAGCACTCGAATCGACCACCGAGAGCCAAGCACTAATGTTGGGGAGTCCAACAATTATCGAGAAGATTGCCAAGAGTGCAGAGAAGCCAAGGAAGAGTAGGGAAATGCTAGGAGCAAGTCAGCCTAGTCCCCTAAAAATGCACCGCAATTTGTGCTAGATGTTCCTGGGGGCTGGGGGGTCTTCAACAATTCTCGGGTGCACTTGGCAATGTCGAGGGGGCTCCAATGCAACCGGGAAGAAGCCAATGAAGGTCCAGAAGCTCAGGGAGGAGGTGGGAGATCAAAACATACCTGCAAATGAAGGTGTCATGGTTGCCATTGAAGCTCGGGTTGAAGCTCTTCAAATTCGAGCTAAAGAGAATGTCGGGCAAGCTCCAATGCCTTTGCTCTAATACCAGTTGAAAGGGAAGTGGAACCTAGGAGGAAGAATCTTGGTGGTGAGAGCTATGGCAGATGGAGAGCAAGAGCCAAGAGAGAGAGAGAGACTCAAAAGCGGAAACTCCAACCACCACAATGTGTGGCCAGGCCTTCCTTTATTCAAACTGTCACTAAAAGAATAAAGAATAAATGATTGTAACGGGTGCCCACCACCTGCAGTGTGCAGTGGCGGGACTGTCGGTGTAGTAATACACGGGCAGCTAGGCGAAGGCGCCTTTGCCCCCAACAGCACAATCCCAATCCACCTTCTTGCAAAAATGGTTGACCTTGTGTGCCCAATGGGAAAGGGTCACCTGTGAGATTATCACCAATGTTGAACGATATCACACTATCAAGATTACTAAATACAATCAGACCTGGGTCACATATATGATGCCTATGGCTACTCGCCCTAACCCAAAATTAACTATTGAAGAATAACATTGTGCTCTATCCTTATCTAGACTGGACTAAGGAAGAGCTTCATATTGCTTGCAAAATAGGTTCAAGAAATTTTCTAATGGAAATTCAGACCTACATAACACATGTCAATGTACACCCACATGATATGCACCATTATATGCCATTTGAGTATAACCCTCACTTTTATGGCTTGTTGCTACCCCATTAATTGTGTATTATAGGAAACACATTATAACTTAATTTGGCACACCTTGGAACTAATATATCCACAAATCACTCCTCACAATTCTAGGAAGTATTACATTCAATTAGGTGGAAGGAGGGACCTTCGAACTTGAAACAAACCCAAACTCAAAAATCAAAAGTAAAATTTTATGCATAAGCTAAAATAGTTGTAGTAACAAGAAATGCATTTTCCTTGACTCTCACCATTATGTACTATGTTTGCTCCCTTGAAATAGCAAGACAAGGAGAGAAAGTCATGTAGGAGAGGATTAGCAAGCCTCAGCCAAAAGAAGACCATGCCAAATATAATTTGAAGATGGAAATCGAGTTATATTGTCACTTACATTACCGTTGGATTCATAACCTAGCTAAAATAGTGGCCAAGCATCCAAAACCAAAAGAGTTGATGGATAGATGTAGACTGAAGGCATATATGGAACGTTTGAAGGGGAGGTGGTTTATCAAGTTCTTTACTACGTACAATCCTAATAGGAATAATGGACTAATCATGGTGGAGACTACTAATGGGTGACATCATGTTAAAAGGTCACTCCAACTAGATGTGGTGAACACAACTTTGAACCTGCTAGAGAGAAAAAAAAGAGGAAATACCGAGGAGCAAGAAAAATGTCTACACAAGATTAGGCATGAACAAGAAAAAGTTATTCATTAATAATGTTATGAGCATAGAAAACATCCCAAACCCAACTAGAAGAATCCAAGCTAAGCTAATACATGTGATGTTCTTTGGCACCAAGTATAACTCTATAATGAGTAGAATCTGGGTGCAAATGTTGGAGGGCATAATAGTACGAACCATGGACAAAAGAGTTCCCAATTTTTACATCAAGAAAATCATTCATGACATAGCCAAGATACTAAGCATAGGACTACAATGCCTAAAGAATTTAAACCTACACTAACAATGAGCAAGAAAGTAGAAAGGAAAAAGGCTACAACCAATGCTATGCTACTAGGCTTCTTGTAGTTAGGGGAGGCCATCAAAGGTTCACGAGCAAAAAAGGTGTCAGCATCCTTAAATCCTCTGGTTGTGTTAAAGTAGGAAGTGCCTTCCATGCTTAAAGGAACATCAAAGCAAAGATCTCTAGAGGATCTAGGGGAAGAGGAGATAAGGAAATAGCAATAGGAAGCCAAATAAGTTGTAAGAAAACTTACAAATATGCAACAAAAGCTCAAGGCATAGCAAGAATCCCATAAGAAAATACCAAGCTAAGCCTCCATGAGAAGTCAAAGGAGGTGAGTCAGTAGGAATGCATAGCAGCATAGATCTATCAAACTTAAGCATTAGAACAACCACTAGAGGAGAGAAGCAAAAGACTCTAGGATCCAAATTGAGTTGGAATCAAAGCTGAGAAACAACAAGAGGAAGCACCACTAAAGCTACCAAGATCAACTACCTCTGAGGAGGGAGGAAGAAAAAAGAGCATTATTAAAATAGAAAATCTTAAATAAGGAAAGGTCACATCTGAGGACAAGAAAGCTATAGAAAAAGAAAAGAAGAATTCACAAAGAAGGAAAGAATTTAAAAAACAAAGAGCTTCACTTGCACCAGCCTCTTACTCTCCCCCACACACATGCACACACACACACACACACACACACACACACACACTCTCTCTCTCTCTCTCTCTCTCTCTCTCTCTCTCTCTCTCTCTCTCTCTCTCTCTCTCTCTCTCTCTCTCTCTCTCTCTCTCTCTCTCTCTCTCTCTCTCTCAAGCATGATGAAGAAGCAAGAAGCAAAAAGAGAGCTTCAAAATATTTCACATCACAAGTGAACCTTAGGTATCCTACCCTTGATGGACCCTAATGTTGTGTGGTGGAAGAAGGGGTAGGGGGTTACGAATACAGTCTATTGATGACCAATAGCCGAGGCCACAAGACATGTCCAGTTGGGCCCCTAGGTGATGTGAAAATGGGTGCATATATGCTACATCAATTTTATTTTATTTTGTTTTGTTTCTTTTTCTTTAGTATGTTCTTTTCTTTCTTGTTTCCTCCCCTTTTATGTTGTTAGAGGAAGTGGGTTCAAAGATTTTTCCGTGTGATCCAAGAAAATCACCAAAAAAAAATATTTTTCTAACACTTTGTTGATTTTTTGTACATTTGGAGGTTTGAAATAAAGAAGAGGGTGGAAACAACCTCTTGGGAAATCCAATAAATCACTGGATGGAAATATTTCATGGACCGGTTTACCAAGGGGGGGTGAAGAGTAAAGATCAATGGAGGAAGGTGAAGGGAAAATGTGTAATGTGAAAAGAAAATACATGAAATGGATTTGGAGCCATCCAAAGGGCATGTGAGGCTCATAATGTCATGGCTTTGGAGCCTTATAATAATTCAAACAAATGGGACCCTTCTTGGAAGCATTAGTGGAAGAAAAATTAGGTATATGATTTTGTAAGATTTTTTAAAAATACTTCCACTCCGATCCAAAAAAAAAATTCAACATAAAAGTTGTAGCGCGTGAGCTAAAGTTTTGGTTGGTATTTTTTTATAATTTTTTGGAGCTACGAGTCAAAAGATATAGCCAAATTGATGGACGCCAACTTTTTCCAACTACAGTGGAGACCACCTCCCAACTTTATACACACCCACACTTTCTTCCCCACACTTAACACTTCCATAAAACATCATTCATTAGACTCCCAACCCTTTCCATTCTCTTCTCCTCTCTTTCAAGCTAATAAACCATTAGAATTACCCTCCTAAATTACCCTCAAATCATCATTAATTGTATGAATTCTCACTACTCTCACTCCATTATTGCTAGATATGATCTTATTTTATGAAGATTCTCTATATTTTTTTACAGCAGAGCTCTTGGACTCAAGATATGGGGGGGAGAATTGAGACAACTCACCTATAATGGAACTTGATTAAGTACAAAATTGGTCAACAAAACATCTAGATTGAGCTTCCACATTGGTAGAATCGCCTTAATGCAGCTTTGGTGGTGTTAATTCCTATTCTATCTTAACTTCCTCCCTAAACACCCTCAAGGCCTATATAAAGAGGCCTTCTCCTTTGTAATTTGCAAGAGAGAGCCAAGAGGCCTTCTTCAGTCCTATTGAGCCTTCCCCATTCTCTCTCATGAGCTTATGTAGTTCATTCCCTTACTATAGCTTATGCATGCTCTATAGTGTAATAAGCCCATGCTATTGGTGTCTATATTTTGTATATTGGTTATGTCTTGAGGGTTCTCTATCTCTTGTGCCCTCTTAAGTTTTATTGATTCATCTATTTTTTATAGTTCTCTCTCTCTCTCTCTCTCTCTCTCTCTCTCTCTCTCTCTCTCTCTCTCTCAGTTTTCCTCTCTTTTCCCTCACAAACTCCTCTCCCTCTTGCATAGCATCCTAGTATGCTCTTCCATGACTAGGTGGTGCCCTTACCTCATTCACTTTGTGGCAAAAGGGAGTTTGGCATAGTATAGAGTCTGCCATACCGAATTTCCTTCATCATAAATTAGTGCCCCCACTAAGGACATTCTCATTCACAATTCTCTACCTCCTTATGTGGGACGATACAACACATAGTGGTGCATCCTCTACAACAAGTGATCCAAGTGGCTCTTCTCCAACGCCTTCACCAACTCTTTTTGAAGCTGGTCGAAGTCCATGACTCCCACAATGGTCTCCCAAGGGAGCCCAAGAAAGGAAGTATGACTACCGGATGACGGCACATATGCGGGTAAAAGGTGTTCAACTTAGAAATTCCATTCTCTCACAACATAAAAAATCATGTTGCCATCAATTGCTAGGTTTTCATCATTGTGGTGTGTGTTTTGCAAACAAAGTGAAGGCCCTTTCGGGAGGTTCTCGTCTCCAAATCATCAAATCTCTCTCTCTCTCTAGCCTAATCCACATCAAAGGAGGACAACTATGCATGAACAGTGTGGAGTTTTGTAGAGGTGCAAAGTATGGAGACTACCTTCAACTATTGCTCGAAGGTTGGGTGTGGTTGAAAAGGTGGCCATCACACCTTATAAAATATATGTCGCCAAGGATGGACACACTAAGGCAAGAATAATCACTGGTGAGAAAATTCTCTATATAGCAAAGTTGGTGGGTTCTAGAAAGAAACACTCTAGGGAAAATCCTTTATAATTCAAGAAAGTGCATTCCCTCTACTCCCTTAAGTAGTCTCCACTTATGAATAATAATAATGGCCCAAATTTCTACACCTTCCACTCTATATAAAACATCCGAGTTAATGTATGCATCAGTAGGAAGATTTTCTTCCAGCAGCGTCTTGTCATGTACTTTGGGATTGATGAAAGATTAAGGGAGATTATTGTATCACCAGAACCTATAATCTTCCCAATGCTAGACTACAATGCATCCTTCAACGTACATGTCTTTATTTTATTATAATAGTTTCTCATAAATCACCGCGAGTTGTATGGACCAATCCAACCTCTTGCTATGCAAACTGTGCATATTGTAGCCAGCACAAAGCTTAGATTCCAAGGCATTATTAGAAGCATATTGGGCCTAGACGTCTAGCTAAAAATCATTGCATCTGTGAACCCATTCATCCTTCCCCTCATAAAATACAACTTAAGTCTAGACGTATTCATCTTTGTACTCTACTAAGGCAACATGGCATTCCAAGATACTTTGGGCGCAATGGGAAAAATGCAGTGGATTTTTTGGACAACCTTGAGATGGCCTTCCTTGTCTCTTGGAGGGATGATGAAGCATTAAAGTTAAGGGCTTTTCCTCTGGTGCTCAAGGAAGAACCTAGAATATGGTTCCAAACTCTAAATCCGACCCAAAGAGCTGAATAGGAGGGATTGAAGGCAGCTTTCGTGCAGAGATTTTAACAAACTAACTTAGCTGAAGAGTTATGGCAATGGCTTTTGGCCCTCCATCAAAGTAATCCTTATGGTTATGCAACTTATGAGGAAGGGTTTTTGAAGCTTTGGGGACAGTTGTCAGACTCACTAAATCCTGGTGAGAGAGCTCCAAACTACCTTCAAAAGGATCGATTTATTTTAGGTTTGTACCCATTGCTCAGGGAGAAGGTAAAGGTGAAATTTTCAAACACTTTTGAAGATGCTTTGAGAATCACTAGGGAAAATAATCGAAAGATTCTCTACCAAGCCCAAGCTAGCCAAGCAATTTTGGGAAACAATATCACAACTATGGAGGCCTCTCAAGTTCCCCCAAATGTATCTAATTCACCAAGCCTTGTTAGAGGTCAAGAAGACATGATCCAACAAATAAACAATCTTTCTAATCAACTAGAGGGTTTGAGAGTGAATCTTGTGCAAGGTGCAAGAAGACCTATCGAGGGGAATGGTGAGAATCGACCACAAATGTGGCAACAAGCAAGGGAGATGTTGTATTACAACTGTGGAGAAAATGGGCATGGCATGTACAATTGTCCTCACCCTAAAAGATAGGATCACCCTGCCAGAGGTCCTCGACAACAAGTAAGCCCTCCTCGTACTAGGACTCAAGAGTAAGAGCAGTCATGATACCTGCAATTTTACAACCACCTTATGTTCAAGCTGAAACCCCTGTTGTTCAACCAAATGTTAATATCATAAAAATAGAGGAGGTGGTCAGGGATAGAAGGCTCCAAGAAGAAATAGCGAGAGGTAAAATGAAGGTAGATGTAGTAGAGACCATGCCTATCAAGTGGGTACGTATCCAAACTAAGGCAAGCAAGGAAGCAATCAATGAGGCAAGTACATCACGGGCACCTAGAGATGAAGGGAAGAAGAGAAAGACTCGAACTAGGTTTAAAATTAATATCTCCGACTTCCCTTTGGGTTCTCAAACACAACCTTATGATCTGATAGCAGATGTGAGCTCTCAAGGGCCAAAAATTCCTTGGCCACAACTACTTCATGCCTCTCCAAAGCTACGACGACAATGGTCAAAAATGGTAAGCACAAGGGCAAGGCAATGTAAAATGGTTAGTGCAATCAAGGCATATGGCCTCAAAGATATAGTGCATTTAGTGGAGGCTCAAATCAAAGGTCAATGGATTCGAAAAACATACATCGATAGTGGAGCAAAGGTTTGTGTCATGATAGAAAAGCTTATGCATCAATTAGGCTTAGAAGTAATGGAGTCCTCAACCTTTAGGGCAAAGATAGCCAACAATGATGCGATCTCATGTGTGGGTGTAGTGAAAGCTTTGAGAGTTTCTTTTTTTGGAATCACTGCAGCAGTGGATGTTTATGTGATGCCAGTAAAGGGAGAAGGATATCCCCTCATCCTAGGGGGACCTTGGCTTATGGGCATCGGAGCTAGGCAAGATTGGGCAAAAGGGGATCTAGAGTTGAGGCTACGTAAGGTGGGTGGCCTCGATCAAAAGGTGGTTTACAACTTGAAGAGTGGGCGTCAAGAGAACCCTGAACTAGAAACGTCTGCCGATGAGTGGAGCTCAAGTGGATGTTCCATCGGTAGAAGAGAAAGAAAGTTCAAGTGGAGAGAGTGATAGCACTCTCAAAGTTATGGGCGTCACCTTAAAGGAACCTACCTCATCAAAAGACAACCCAAGAATCCAAGGAGAAGATGTGTGGAATGCTAGCCTAGAGAAGATGATATCCAAGGATATAAAGGATGAAGAAAGGGAGGGTTATGTGAATGTTCTCAAGAAGCATGTATCATTGTTTATTTTTTATTATACTCACATTACAGGTGTCACTGCAGTGAAGCATCACATGCAACTCAAAGAAGGAAGCAAATCTGTAGTACAAAGATTGAGAAGATTGGGAGTTGTGCAACAGGATGGACTGTTGACAAAGGTGAAGAGACTCTTGAATGCAAGATTCATATACCCAGTGAAAGATTCAGAATGGGTCTCTCTAGTAGTAGTGAGGCCAAAGAAAAATGGTAAGTGGCGAGTATGCAAAGATTACAAGCCACTAAATGCTGCAACAAAGAGGGACCACTTTCCTCTCCCATTTCAAGATGAAATCTTAAATGAAGTATCGGGACATGAGCGGTATACAGTGTGTGATGGCTACTCTAGCTACTTCCAGATTCGCATTGCAGAAGAGGATCAAAAGAAGACCACTTTCATCACACCATGGGGTTGTTTTGCCTTTCGGGTCATGCCCTTCAGTCTCACAAATGCCCCAGCAACCTTTCAACGATTCATGAATATAGACTTCCAACCTTACTTTGGTAAATCCATAAGGGTTTTCATAGATGACTTTTGTATTTACAGCTCAAGGAACATATATCTACGCAAGGTTGATGAAGGATTTACTCGCTTAGCTAGGTTGGGTGGACAACTAAATAAGGATAAATGTCACATTGGGGAAAGCAAGCAAGGTTACACTACTAGGGGATGTAGTGTCAATTGAAGAAATTAAGGTAGATCCAAAAAAGGTAGAAACATTGCTAGCTCTACCTTCCCCAACCTCCATCAAACAATTAGTCTCCTTCTTACAAAAGCTAAGATATTTGAGTAGATTTATACACTTACTCTCTCAGGCCATATATCCCCTGCAGTAACTGACACGCCAAGAAACACTTGTATGGAGTGAACAAAGTGAAGGACATTTTAAGGAGATAAAGAAAATGTTGGGGTCACTTCCTATAATCCTCCAGCCTTGTTGCGAAGAAACATTCTAAGTAAACCCAAGCATGGGAGAAGATACCATTGGTGCTGCTCTCCTACAAAAAGATCCAAAAACATCCTTCATGATGCTTGTGTATTTTTCCAGCCGCCTCATGAAAGCCTCAGAGAAGGCTTACACCTCCATGGAACAACTAGTGTTGGCCCTCATGTTTGCAGTAACCAAATTTCAACCATATTTGCTTCCAAAGAGGTTTGTGATCATCACTATGGAGGATATGTTTCCCTATGCACTACAACATATGGAAATCTCTAACAAAATAGCAAAGTGGGTGGTCCAACTTCAAAAGTCTGATTATACAATGCAGGTTGAAAAAACAACTCGAGCATGCCTAGCTGATATTTTGACAAACAGGTGCTATGAGAAAAATCTCAGGGTGAAAAGAAAGGACATTCCACCACTCCCATCCATAAAGACTGAAAAACAGGTGCCATGAGAAGATTTAGGGAGGCACAAGTACATCATGTGTCAAGAGACCAGAACAAGGATGCCAACCATCTAGCATCATCAAGGCTGAATGAGTCAATGGTGGGAGCAGTGGCTATCAAATCCCCACTTCAGTAAGGCAAGGAAGACTTAGAAGATATTCTACATCTCTTAGAGCAAGGAGAAGCTCCCAAACACCTGACTAAGGGAGAAAGATAGTAGCTAACTCGGAAGGCTACAAGATATCGCATGGTAAATGATAGTTTGTATTGTCTTGGTAAAGATGGTGTGCTTAGGAAAGTCCCTTCAAAATGGAAATTTGAAGAAATCTTAAAAGCTTTCCATGATGATGTGTGTGGAGGCCACTTTGCACACGACAGCACAAGTAGAAAGATTCTACAAGTCGGCTTTACTTAGCGCAGTCTAGACCGAGATGTCAAATGTTGGTGTCAAACATGTGAAGAATGTCAGAAATCAGGACCATGATGGCTCATAGCAAAACCCCAAACCCCAATCAAGGTCTATGGACCCTTTGAGAAGTGGGGAATTTATTCCATAGGGCCTCTACCATGCACTCCATCAGGAAAAGAGTATATTATCATGGGGGTAGATTACATGACTAGATGGGCCAAGGCTATGCCAACTAGAAGAATCACTACTAAGGAAGTGAGTAAATTCATATTTGACCACATTTATTGTAGGTTTGGTACCCCTCTTGAAATACTATCAGATAGAGGACCAGGGTTTAGAGCTAATGTGGTGGGTGAACTCATGCAAAAGCTAAATATTCAACGACGACACTCTACCCCTTACTACCCTCAATGCAATGGATTGGTGGAGAAGGTAAATGGAATGATTTGTAAAATCATCAGCAAACGGGTACATTCAAGGCCCCGGTATTGGGACAAGCACCTTAATGGAGCTCTATGGGCTTACAGAACCTCCTTCAAAACCATATTAGGGTTCACACCTTTTCATCTAGTTTGTGGACAAGAGGCTCTTTTGCCTATTGAGGTGAAATTAGATAGCCTTCGGGTATTAGGTGGCACAGTAGGCTCTCAAAAGGAGAAGTTACATCAAAGATTACTGGACCTAGAGAGGCTACAATTGGATTATGAAGAAGCCATCAACCACTACTCCTAGGAAGCTGAGAAGCGTAGAGAAAAGTTCAACAAGAAGCTAATAGATAAAAATATCAAGGAGGGATCTTTAGTGCTTCGATATGACGATCGCTTTGATAAAAGAAAGGATGGAAAGTTTCTCTACCGGTGGGAGGGACCATTTTGGGTCACAAAAAAATTCAACAATAGCTCCTACAAACTTCAAGACATTGAGGGAAAAGTGTACAAGACCAGGGTAAATGGATGGCGCTTAAAACCCTATCACATTAGGGTGGGGTCAGTTCAAGATACCAAAGAGTGTTTAGATGCATAAATACCTCTAGCCAGGTTGGGAGGGGCTATATGATCCAAGGAAATCACAAAAAAAATTATTTGTCTAACACTTTGTTGATTTTTTGTACATTTGGAGGTTTGAAATAAAGAAGAGGGTTGGAGGAAGGTGAAGGAAAAATGTGTAATGTGAAAAGAAAAGACATGAAATGGATTTGGAGTCATCCAAAGGGCATGTGAGGCTCATAATATCATGGCTTTGGAACCTTATGATAATTCAAACAAATTGGACCCTTCTTGGAAACATTAGTGAAAGAAAAATTAGGCATATGATTTTGTAAGATTTTTTAAAAATACTTTCACTCCGATCCAAAAAAACTTTTCAACATGAAAGTTATAGCTCATGAGCTGAAGTTTTGACTGGTATTTTTTTATAATTTTTTGAAGCTACGAGTCAGGAGATATGGTAAAATGGTGGATGCCAACTTTTTCCAACTACGGTGGAGACCACCTCCCCATTTTATACACACCCACACTTTCTTCCCCACACTTAACACTTTCATAAAACATCATTCATTAGACTCCCAACCCTTTTCCCTCTCTTCTCGTCTCTCTCAAGCTAACAAACCATTAGAATTCCCCTCCTAAATCACCCTCAAATCATCCTTAATTGTATGAATTCTCACTACTCTCTCTCCATTATTGCTAGATATGATCTTATTTTATGAAGATTCTCTATATTTTTTTATAGGAGAGCTCTTGGACTCAAGCTGTGGGGGGGATAATGGAGGCAACTCATCTATGATGGAACTTGATTAAGTACAAAATCGGTCAACAAAACATCTAGATGGAGCTTCCACATTGGTAGAACCACCTAAATGCAGCTTTGGTGGTGTTAATTCCTATTCTATCTTAACCTCCTCCCTAAACACCCTCAAGGCCTATATAAAGAGGCCTTCTCCTTTGTAATTTGCAAGAGAGAGCCAAGAGGCCTTCTTCAACCCTATTGAGCCTTCCCCATTCTCTCCCATGAGCTTATGCAGTTCATTCCGTTACTATAACTTATGCATGCTCTACAGTGTAATAAGCCCATGCTACTGGTGTCCATATTGTGTATATTGGTTATGTCTTGAGGGTTCTCCATCTCTTGTGCCCTCTTAAGTTTTATTGATTCATCTATTTTTTATAGTTCTCTCTCTCTCTCTCTCTCTCTCTCTCTCTCTCTCTCTCTCTCTCTCTCTCTCTGAGTTTCCTCTCTTCTCCCTCACAAGCTCCTCTCCCTCTTGCATAGCATCCTAGTCCGCTCTTCCATAACTAGGTGATGCCCTTACCTCATTCACTTTGTGGCAGAAGGGAGTTTGGCATAGTATAGAGGCTGCCATACCGAATTTTCTTTGTCATCATGCAAGGGCCTACTCATCATGTAACTTTTGAGGGCTAGCCTTGCTACAACAAGTGGTGTTGTTGGAAGAAAGGGGTGACTAAAATTGGTGAATTTTCTTGTATTCATGTCCTCTAGCAACTTGAGATAGTAGAATGGTAGCATTGTTGCTTGAGCGAGTGAATGGCTATGGCATGTCTATCTATTCCTACATTTATGTTTGACTCAATAAAACGAGTGTGCAAATCTTCTTCTTTTGTTGCTCTTCTTTGGTTCAATTGTTAAAATGTATGGTTCTAGAATATGTTAGAAGCAATGCTACAAACACATGTAAAATGTTGTATCCCATAAGCAAAGAGGGGGAAGTGTGCCCAAGCTAGAAAGCTACAAAACAATGAACTTGCAAGCATCAAATCAATCAAGTCACTTTCATGCCACTATGGTTCAATTCTTGTTCTTCTTCTTTCCCCCCCATAGTTCACTACTCTCTTTTTGCTCAACCATGTTTTGTAACATGGTATTAGATCCTCTTTCCTCAAGGTTATGGGATAGAGAGGCATCCATTGTTGCACACAAGGTTGAAAGAAGCTCAAGACAAGAAAGGAGTCGCTATCCAATACATCCAAGGCTCGGTTTGAAGGCTTACAAGAGCATCAAGTGCACCAGAGGTGTTGAAGAGGTTTCACACAAGCAATGTATAAGCAAATTATCCCCACTTGGACATTATCACATTTTTTGAGTGGGTATCATTGAAGAAGGAACCATTACAATGCTAGTTCAAGGTCAAATATTTTATGTTTATCAAGTGCCATTACTTGCAAGGGGGTTGCTTAAACCCTCTGCTTAAGGGGGTTGCTTCAATCTAGCACAAGGCCTACTTGTGGTGGCAAGAAGCTCAAGGGGGTGCTTGTTTAATAAGTTGAGGGAATGCTTTGAACATAAGCTAGGGACCTGCTTACTCTGTCAACAAAGAAAAAGAAGAGAATAAAAAGAAAAGTGAGAGTAATTGATGGCTAATCCATGATCAATCAATTACCGAAGTAGAGGGCATCATAATAAAAAATGGAATATTCATTGCACATAGAAGGCTTGGCTTGTTCACACTATATTGAAAAAACGGCGGCATGTTCTTCTTTGTTGTCTCTTCATTTCACTAACCCTACTACTAAGCTTAAAAGAAACCTTTTTCACGTCTATCTCTATCTAAACTAGTTTCTTCAAAGTTCTTGTTCACATTGTTCTCTATGAAAACCAATTTGCCATAAGCTATGCTCACATTAGAGAATCAAATTCTTTGTAATATGCTCTCACACTATTGATTATTCAACCTATTTTTTCTCTTTAAAGGAACGCTCACGCTTGTGCAGAATGAAGAGCTAGAAAAGCATAAGAAACTATAAGTGATGCAACTAATAATCTTTTGGAGAGTTTGATCATGGCTCAAGATGAACACCGGCGGGATTGTAAAAAGATATAAGGTTGTTTGTGTGTAGGTTTACTCATTGATCAACTTTCTTGTAATATCCAAAAATATCCTCCTTTTTTTGTAAATTAGAGTTAGACACTATCGTGTGAGTCATCAATAAGACTCCAAAAATGTCAGAAATAGAAGTAATGGCAAAATTTAATGGTGACAGTTTTCATACATAAATATAAAAATGATGTACCATCTCGTACACAAGAACTTATGGGAATTATTTAAAGAAGTGATAGATCCTAATGCCCCATAATGGAGGAGAAAAAATAATAAAGCACTCTGAATCATTGCATGGGGCCTTTCTTTAGACGAGGTACTCCACCACATTTCGAGCATAAAAGGGGCAAAAGAAGCATGGAAAGAGCTTGATAAAATCTTTAGTTCACAACCCAAAAAATCAAAAATTAATCTTTTGATGTACGTTTTCAAATTGGAGCTAAGTAACTTTGACTCCCTAGCCTCGCTCATTGATAAATTCAAAAGTCTAAAGATGCAACTCTCTTCCATTGGCAAAGATATTGAAGAAGATGAAGCCATTTTCATGCTACTCAAGAGTGTGGATAAACCAGACAAAGAGCATGAACAGGTGATTGAAACACTAAGGAAAGTACAAATAGAAAGCTATGTTCCAATGGAAGTTTCTTTGTACGAATAAGAATGTAAACTTAAGGAGAAATCCCAAGACTCTACACCAAGCCCCATAGTATTCGTACTTTATAGTGGAGGTTCTTCAAAATTTATTTTCAGGATTTGCAAAGCACAATTGACATAAAGAGTGAACAAAGAAAAACCAACATGAAAAAACTATATTAAGTTTGGACACACCAACAAAGATTGTTGGAACCAAAAGGCAAACATTGTACAAGCATCTTTACCATCTTATGAAGAATGTTCTAAAGTATCTTGTAAAAATTGCCTACACTTTGTTTGACATTGGATGAGCTGGAGGCCTTGCAAGCATTTAGGGGGGGAAACCTACATCCTGGGTGCAATTATCTAGAGGGCAAGGGGGGGTATTAAAAGGTATGGTGCTAGAAGTCGTACTATAAGCACATGCTAAATGTTCTATCCCATAGGCAAAGAGAGGGAAGTGTGTTCAAGCTAACAATCAAGCCTCTTTCATGCCAATATGGTTCAATCCTTGTTCTTCTTCTTTCCCCCATAGCTCACTACTCTCTTCTTGCTCAACCATGTCTTGTAACATCAACAAAGTGAGGAGCAACCTCAAATAGTTCCAAGTTGTAACAAAGACCAGGTCTAAGTAGTCTCAAAAGTCAATCATAAATCATTTGAAGGAGGACACTGAACCTTTTTCTTGAAACTTGAAGCTATCTTCTTCCCTATGGGCATTAATGTTGAAGATAAGAGGAAAGTCATACAACCCATGTTTTTCAAGGTCATTATAAAACCCATGCCTTCATGGGTAGGCATGTAGGTGGGATCTCCTATCTCAAGGGGTAATGCATTACAAAAAGAAGCCCAAACCTTCATGCTAATATCCATAAGGTTTCTTCTCTGCTTCATTCAAGATTTGTAGCCTCGCACTATCTTGGGCACTTCAAATATTTTTTCATGCTAGTAATATGATGGCTCCTACTATGACACTCCAAGATCTTATGCCTTAAAGGCCAATCACCTTTTTCTTAGCTATGCCCCCACTTAATGATTCCCTACACCACCCCAATAGAAATTACTTTCTATAAGTTCTTTGGGAGATTAAAAAAATAAACTACATAGGAGACTCCAAGGACCCCCTTACTCTAGCATAGAGATTTTTCTATCCCAATTGGTAGCAACGGACTCTTGCCTTTTTGGAAAGGGTATACTCGGCATTTACTAGGGTGATGTAGCAAACCTCCTTTTGATTTTCTCCATTCTTTTCTTTCTTCTTGACTTGGCTCTTGTCATTATTTTCAAGGAGGTGGGTGCTTCCATACATTTAGACTATTGTGGCATTGGCTCCTAACCTCCATTGGATCCCATTCTTCTTCCTCAAACACTAGTGGAGGGTGTGAGTGTTCTTTTGTGGTTGGGAATAGTTTATCAGCTACTAGGAAGCCAATCTCTCTTAGATCCTCTATGGAGAGTCCCACTTCTCTTAGCCATAGCACATAATCCTCCTTTGTCATCATGTACTCTAGTTGCACCAAGGTTGTTAGCATACTCTGCTTGTGTTATAGAATTATGTTTATCAAAGTATTTTGCCAAAATTTATTATTTTGGGTTTTTTTTACTCACCACATGATTCATGACTTATCATATTACTTTTGGAGTGCATATTTTTGTGCATTGAATTTATGCGCTCTTCAAAAATAATAATTCTGCTTACTCCATCTAATTATCTACTCACCATCACACAACACACATTTGTATCATTCCATCTATCTACCATGCATAATGTGACCAGTATCACACGCACATGCCTCATGCGATAAGTCATGAATCATGCGTGAAATAAATAAAATCCACAATAATAAATTCTAGCAAAGTACCATGATAAACATAATTTCATAACAGCTTGAGTGCTCTCTTGGTAAGCTACAACTTCCTCTTAGGTTTTCAATTGTATCCTCTTTACCTTTTTCTCATTTTCAGCAAGTGTTGTTGTTGTACTTGCATCCTTTATTATATCACGCTTGCCCTTTCTTTTGCTCAATTACTCTCACATTCTAATTGTGCAAGCTTCATGGCCAGGTCAAGCATAGGGATTGCATTCTTCTCTTCTCATTGGTCCATTTTCTCCTTCGCATGCTTTAGTCCTCTATTTTGCTAGGTTTTTAGGATTTCTAGAGTGGAGCATTGCTCCTTCCAAGCCTGACTCAACTCCATCCTTTGCCTCAATTCATAAGCTAACTAGTTTTGGAGTTGCTCCTAATTGTTTGATACCCTTGGAAGTTCATTGGCCAACTCCATCACCCTTTTATTTCATTGTTTTGCCTCATTCTTTACTTTTATTGCTTTCTATAATTCCCTTTTTAATTGCTCTTGTAGTTATGTCATTGTATTTAGCTCTACTTCCAATTGGACCTTCTACTTGTTGGCAATTGCAATTTTGATACTCTAGCTGCACTTGATTCATTCTCTCTATTTCACATTATTTTTGTAGCTTTTGATACCTTTTTCATGTACCCTCTCTTGCTTTAAGTAATGTTACCTCTTCTTTCTTGTTGAAAGACTCTCTAATCTCCTTTTGTCAGTATGGTGCATGGGTCTATTTTTCTTTTTTTAGTATGGCTAATGAAGCCTTTTAGTAAGATTTCGACTCTTGTGTACGACTCTTGTGTAGAGCTTTTGCAAGAGTAGAGGTATAGAAGTTGCAGATCCTTCAATCCTAGGTACTTTAGATGCTCTTTGTTTGGAGTGTGCATCTTTGATCACTAGCCTTTTAGCACATGTGGTCGCAACTTCCTTTGATCTCACTTAGGAGAGGGCTATGAATTGCCCTTCTAGTTTATATATCTTGTCTTCTAATTTAACATTAGAACTACTCTCAATTGTGATTGCTAGAACAAATGTGCAATGGTCATGTGATTGGAGTTGATGGGGCTTCCAAAGAAGCCTTGCCTTTGCCTAGTATTGGTGGAAGTTGCAAGGTTTCTACTACACTCTGCGGACCTGCTCCTTGGCTAATGCTTACTTTTATTCACGTTCTTAAAGTAGGACCCATGAGTGCTACTTCTTCAATCCTTGTTGGTTGCTCTATTGTTCTTCTGATAGCCAAGGCTAAATTCTCCACTTCTTTCCACCTGAGCATCTCCTCTTCTTCCCTTCTTCTTCTTCTTCTTCTTCTTCTTCTTCTTCTTTGCAAAACAAGTGCAATGATCGAAGCTATGCAGATAGAGCTTGCTTGAGGAGCATCCATTGAGTCACTTGAAGTGCTTGAATCAATGAGTGTTCTGTCAAGTCTGGCATTGAAGCTTGTAAAATATCCGCCAACAATTTTTGCTACCACAATGTGAGATATATGAAAGCACCTTCCTTTTAATTCCCGATATACAAGATATCGTGTTGCATTCCTTAAGCACATTAAAAACACTTCAAAATATAAAAATTTATCAATCAAAAGTATCTTATAAAACCATCAATCTAGCTTGAGTGGTCAAATTTTGTATTGCCTAGGATCTGAATTTCTAAACTTGTAACACTAAGTCATATGCGATTATGCTCTTTTAATAATCAAAGTAGATTTATGAACTCAAATCTCTCTTGAACTCTCTTGTGCCTCAAAAAGCAATCCTACATCATGGAGGCACTGCCACTCAATCCTTTTCCCTACAAGGTTCTCAAGCAATCCTTATAATTACATATCACAAGGTGAAGGACTTCATCGAGTGAGATGGTAACTAGTGTCTCTCGATATGCTAATGGCTCATTGGCTTGGAGATTCTAATTATGAATGGTGCACAGATCGGATGCTGTATGCTCGCGTAGTGAACGCTGGAAGGTCCCCAAGAACAAAAGAACTCTACTTTTTGCACAAAACTCAAGGTAGAAAGCATGCACGACATAAACAAGAGACCAATTGGGTGCAATCTCTCTCCATGCCTTGTGTGAGCGCCCCACAAAGCATGTATTTTATGTATTAATCATCTTCAAGCTCAAATAATAGCCCAAATTACAAAATAGCACACTTTTGGCTTTTGAGTTTACTTTAGCACAAAATAGAAATAAAGCTAATGGGCGGGCGTCCAAAGAGTCAGACATACCCAATACAATGTCCAAATACAAATATCATAGTCGTGCGCCCATGCGCATACAAAATAATAAAGAAATATCCAATGCCTTAATAAATAGGTGCGACAAAATATAGGCGCTATGCCTAAGGTATGCGCCCATCAAAATATAAGTGATAACTCGAATACACACTATCCTCCAATGCTTTCCTCCGCCACTGCTGCTATCTCTACACATCAACTGAAGCATTCACAATCGTTAGTAAAATAATACAATTAAACCGATAAAAGTGAATACCTAGCAGTCTTCAGCTACATAAATAAATCAACTGGTTAGAAATCAATCCTAACCTTAATTTATCACGAGTGCGCACTCTAAACTCATAAACGTTTATTAATTTAATATGTATTTTGCGAAATCACCCATGTACACACTCAATTAATGAAACGCCCGAAAAGGATAGGCGTCCCCATCAACTTCTCGCACAAAGAATCCACTTTGTGTATGAGCCCCGGTCAACAAAGTTTACGGAATCCACTGTAAAACCTCACGGAATCCACCATGAAATATGCCTCCTGACATCATACCCAGAATCCACCGTGATATATGCCTCCTGACATCATACTCGAAATCCACTGTGAAATATGCCTCCTAGCATCAATGAACTTGCATTATATACTTTTCCTCATCCAACTATCACGAGTACGCAGCGAGATCAATTATACCATCCGAAAGCGAAAGCAATTGTTCCAAAAATAAAATTCAAGTACTTGTCTTTTTAAAACATCCCATGTCAGATCGATTCCACGATACGCATAAATCTACCCTTGCTTTTACCATTTAGCCTTTCCCGCTAAAGATGCTTGCTTTTATTGCCCCATCTCGGTATTTTAAGCTCCTACCATTTATAGGTCCTTCTAACAAATTTTCCGAGCTTCTACTATTTATAGGTCCTTTAGTAATGTTTATTAGCTTTTCTCTTAGCTTTGCTCCTTTTTTGTGCTTTTTAAATTACTGATTTAATCATTAAGTTATTGAGGTCTTTTTATAGTCAAGGATTAATTTCATTAGATTTCAATAAACTCAATGTATTCGAAAGGACCAGGCTTATGGTGGTTGGTAGGCGAAAGGTCATCTCATTTGATTATCGTCGCATCGAATTGTTGAGGCACCAGCACCACGCCAGGTCGCGCAGTAGCTTCGGCCTCTGCCACAACCTCAATTATGCATTATTCGTCGATGGTTTCTCGGGCATTTTCTCTATGTCGTTTTGGGGCCATCGTACAAGGCTTCCTGTGTCTCAAATGTGCTTAAGATTCTCAAGTTTGGTGTAGCATTACTAGCATTGTCACGGCTTGGTCTGATTCACAACAGTGCACAGGATCTCTATGTAATATACTGGCAACACTCCCGAGTTCTCACACAAAGACATAGCCTTGTACCAGTTGAGGGGAGGGGGTGGGGAGGGTTCATCAGATAAGTGAGTTTGAATCGATAAGTGGGTTTATAAGGTCGAAAGCTCGTCTTTAATTAAATAAGTAGCATTATTGGTTCAGTAGAATTGTTAGGTTTTTCCCAGGACATGCTTACATCTGCCCTTTGATCTGTAGTCCATATTGATATTAAAGTATGGACCCCTTAGAAGATCAAGGCATCGAGTAAAGAGACAATAACTGGGTGTTGAAGATTAAACACTAGAATTTTCCCAGGATATGCTTTGCATCTGCCCTTTTGTGTGGATTCCATGTTGATATTACAGTATGTACCCCTTAGAAGATTTAAGTGTTGAAGATTAAACACTGGCTAGAATGGTGTTTTCTTTTTGTACAAAGCTGTACATTCTCATGTTTTTGACAAGACAAGAAAAACATTTAATGTTGCCTTCAACATAGAGCAAATAATCTTTGCCAATGTTTCATACTGCCAAGAGGTGTAAGACAAGTGTAATACTTGGTGGGTGCAGTGAAAATTATATTGAATAAAACACCTTCATCCATTTCAACTGGATGCAAAGATGTACAATCAAAAGAGCACTGTCAAGATAAGGCTCTATCTCTCTCCAATCTCTGTTTCCAATTCTCCAATGGGTAAAGATAAGGAAACACCCGGCTGCAGAGTGAAGAAAAGGACAGAAGCAGGTGCAGGTGCAGGTGCTGCTGCAATATTTTGAGCTCTTTCTAAACGCTACGCTGTTTTCACTTGGTTATTTAAATTCTTGAGGTTGCAGAGTTGGTCTTGAAGAGTGACGACTCTCATGGAAGACGTCCACTCAAAACGCTTAACGCTTTTATACGTGGAAGATTTGTGCTGATACAGTTGTTGCCCCTTCTCTCAGACCTCCTCAGGAGTCTTCTTTCTCAATGTTTTGATGGCCAGAAAAGTCAGCACATAAAGAACCCACTAAGGGCCTATAGAGGTCAAGGCCTACTGCTGAGAACTTAGGAAGGGCTTCTTTCGCCCAGCCAAGAAGCAAAGATATTTACAATGTCCAAGCAAGTTAAAAGATAGCGAGAATCCAAGCCGATTGTGAAGTTTGCAGGTCTTCTTGGTCCTTTTCCATCCTTGCCAGAAGATTCGTGTGGACTTTCTTCACTGGTCTTCCCAAGAATAAGCAGGAATCACCATTCAGACCAGCTTGAACACTGCTCAATGCAAACTGATAACTAAAAATTATTGCCAGAAGATTGCTATGGACGTTCTCACTGCTTATAATCAGAACTCTATCAAACCAGCTTGTACACTGCTCAATGAACAATGACAACAAATAACATCCATGATGCACATGACAGCAATTACAAGAGATTCAGGGTGTTCAGCTCAGAGATAAAAACCCTGCTCAATATAATCCTTGAACCAGGCCATTATACCATGTCAGTAGAACTTTCCAAATACAGTTTACTCTCATCACTAGGTTTTGGCAGTCTTAACACCCGCAGAAGAGATTGTGAGCAGGGTGTCTGTGCACTATGAAATGCTATCATACAAAATCAATGTCAAATGACACTTTAGTAACTTCAGTCTCCTCTGAAAAGCCATATTAGGATGATACAATACAGAATCAATGTCCATTAATGCTACAGGAACCTTCATCTGTTACTGTGATATCATAAGAATCAATGCCAATTCAAGAAGGTAAATAGAGTTGAAGGAGATTGCCATTTCATAGAGAGGATGATCTGAACAATGCTACCCTAATGCAAATACAGCAAATACCTCATCACAAGTACAACCAATGCAAATACTGCTCATCACAAATGAAGTATGAGCACTAAGCATGTATCAAGGCATGGAGAAGCTGACTGACGTCTTTAGCATGCATTACACTTTAGCAAGATTAATTAATGGGTTGTATCAGAGAGCTATAAATGTTCCCAGCCAGGGTGATGACTTGGAACTTTTTCCATGAATCAGAATATCTTGGTAGAAAGAATGTTGACGCACATTCTCTACAGTGGGTACTGAAAACCCTGCATCTGCAAGATCGGTATAAGAGATGACCCGCTGTGCACCAGATCATCATGAGACCGATACTCTTGCTGAATAGTCCTGGAGGCCAGGCTCAGCTATTTGATCTGTGTGATATTGACTTTTCATTCCAGGGGCTTTCCCAAAGCCAAAGGTGCTCATCTTTTTCACAACAACCCAAAGCAAGTATCACAGCCTGCATGCCAGATGACACTTTTGAAACTTCATTCTCTTCAAAAGCCATGGAAGGATAATACCAAACAGAATCAATGTACAATAATGCTATAGGAACCTTCATGTATCTTTCTGAACACACAAGTTCTCTTTCTGAACACACATTGCATCTGTAACTGTGATATTGTAAGAATCAATGTCAATTCAAGACAGCGACAGGGTTCAAGGGACTGCCATGTTCATAGAGAGGATGATCTAAACAATACCACCAATGCAAATACGGCGAAATACCTGAACACAAATTCGATCATTGCAAATACTGCAAACACATCATCACAAATGAAATATGAGCATTACAATGACAGAAGCATGTATCAAGGCATGCAGCAGCTGACTGACATCTTTAACATGTATTACATCTTAGCAGCAAGATCAATTAATGGGATGTATCAGAGAGGTATAAATGTTCCCACCCAGGGAAATGAATCGGAAATTTTTCATGAATCAGACGATATTGGTACAAAGAATGTTGTCACAAATAAATCTCTACAGCAGGTACTGAAAACCCTGCATCCGAAAGAAATGGTATAAGGGATGACCTGTTGTGCACCAGATCATCATAAAACCGATACTCTGCTGAATAGTCATGAAGGCCAAGCTCACTTCTTTGGTTCGTGTGATAATGGTGTTTCAATCCAGGAGCTTTCCCAAAGCCAAAGATGCTCACCTTTTCACAAATGCCCAAAGCAAGCATCACAGCTTGCATGCCAGAGGAATAATGGAACATAGGCCCATCGTGGGCATCACTCCATTCTTCCAGCCGCTTCCCTGAACTTTCCACAAAGCCTTTGAGGCTGTAGTGCTTAACAATCCGCATGCAAAGGGAGTCAAAGCGCAGATCTGTGACTATGATGGGTGCTGATTGAGAAGCTAAGCAATATGTTACGTCCATGAGGTGCACTAATTGACATAAGTACACAACTATGGGCACATTCTCGCCATAGGGATGGCAGAAACATTTGGCAGTCCGGGCACATCTCTGTAATATGTTACTATTGATGAAGGCTATGGTGGTTTTAGAGCCAACACGATCTTGGAATCCCAATGTCCTTGCATTATTGAGCCGGATGACTGTCTCATGACTGTCAATGAAGCTGGCATAGCTCTGATTGAGCAGAATTCCACTATTGCCGACAACTGCACATGTCTTGTAAGCCCGGCCGAGTGCCACATTGTCCATACCTTTGCTGATGTAGTGCCTATCTATGGGGTCTTTCACCATGGCAAGCAGGTACTGCATGATCTGAGGCTCATAGCGCTTCGCCTTCAACCAATTTTCGACAGACCTGAGGAAATCAGGCACCAAGGATGTGTACTTAGGGCTAAAGAGCTTTGATGCCAAGCGAACTGTTGTACTCTGCTTCACCTGCTCTGAAGGAGCCTCTTTTTGGGGACTAAGGACTGAAGAGACCGAATCCTTTACGGAATGTAATAACTCGGTCCCAAAAGAAAGTGAGTGGTTTGTCTGCTCTTGCAAAAGGGTTCTGCCCGGCTGTGACAGGGAGGGATAGAGAAGAGAGAGGTCAGTTTGGATGATCATGAGGTAGGTGGTGAGGGCGATGAAAATGAGAAGGAAGAGAGAAAAGAGGAAAAGACGGGTGTGAAAGAAAGGGAGGCGACCTTTGAAGACAGGAAGGGGAGGCTTACGGGGATCCACCATAGCTGAATCGAATGAGGAAAACAGGGCATGGATTGGGGCGTAGGAGGAAGAAAAAGAAGGCGGGGGCGGGAGAGGGGGAGAGATCAGAGGGGATGAAGAAGAAGCAGGGCTCTAGAGAGAAGCTTACAGAGCTTGAGAGCTCGGGAAGATGCCATATCTACGAGCTAGAGAAGAGGAAATCTATCGTTGCTTAGTATTGGTCTGGTATACTAATGTGGGTATGTATGGAAAACATACATCGTCAAGCACAAGGCACTACCCGCTCGGGCTGCGTCTTCTTCCTCTTGCTGTGTAGTGGCCTCTCTCTCTCTCTCTCTAAAACCAACGTGAAAACCGATATGTTTTCACAGTTGCTTCACACAACGCCCAGGATTCAAAAAAAACAATTGCTTAGAGGAGCTTCCCACCACGCTTCTTTAGCTAGCTATTAGAGTCCTTTCACACAAGACTTTCTCCAACCTTACCTACCACAGCTCCCACATTCGCACCAAGGCTTCTGACTACATTTCCATGCCTTTCAAAACACAGCTTGCAATTCTACATATCATCAATTTTGTTGAAGTTTGCAAAACTTAGCTACGCTGGAAGACCATATATCGGCATAAGCTAACCGACTTCTTTTGGCTAGTGCAAATGTGGGGACATAGCTGAATGGCATATCCTACAAATCGATGGAGTGTGTGAAAATGACCACTTGAAGAGTAGGTAGAATATTTGCACACATATTTTAGTTATAGTTTCCATGTTTTGCGAAAAAGAAGTCCCTTGATAAATTTTACCTAAAAGGTGTGAAGTTTGAGCAGTTTCACGCAATGAGTTTAAAACTACACCTCAAACTACAACATGGTTTGTGGATAAGTGTTCTCACTCCATCAAAGAAATTGGATATTACATTTCAACTATAAAGTACACTCAAGCTTCAAGAAGAGCATTTGCATTGTGACCGGTAGTAGTAAGGGGCCTTGCAAACTACAAAGATGTCCACGTTCAACGAAAGTCCATCAAGACGTGTCAAAGCATTACCAAGTGTGAAAGAGGCACAAAATGCCATCTTGCATCCAGTTGGACTCCCTCACCCATCCAAAAATGTCTATACCCTTCCACAAAAAATGGGATTGGAACCAATGGTCTCTCCAACAGAAACCTGTTATTAAACCAACTACACCAACTTGATTAGATGTACATTCTTCACACTTGTTATTATATATTATAAAATTATTTGTGTGTGTAAGTGGCTCGTTCATAAAATCTGTAAGAGGCCTAAGTCAAAAATACCGAACTATTGCCATAGTTTTGTAACTTTTGCTCTCTAGCACAGAAAAGAAGGTCCCAAATGATAGCCACATTATACATTTGCCCTGCAAACAACTCCCTTACCTTCCAAATAGGCCCTTGAGATGGCACTCTTTATATTCAATGGCCTAGTTTGATGACGTACTATCAATGCTCTCCCATATTCTTTGTTTTTTATATACTTTTTGAACATAAAAGATTTAATATTCCAAGGAAAAAGATATGATAACTAACGTTGTTTCCTGAGTGTGAATGAATTTCGAAATTTCACACACAAAAAAGCCCTACTTGGCATTGTTTAATGTCGTTTGTGTGCAAAACCCCTCTTAGAGGAGCTTCACATTTGGGCATAGTTTGTAGTTAAGTGCATTTGTAGAGGCAAAGATTGGAATAAGAAACTACACATCTTTTGGAAAAGTTTGCTTAAATGCACTCTTTCAACCCAAGAGAAGGGAAGAAAAGCCTAATGTAAGCCCAAGCTCTATTTGTGTGCAGAGGACCTCTTAATTGTTTATGTGAGTTTGCTAATGATAAGTTCACACACATTGCGTAAGCAATCTAACAAATTATGTTACTATGCTAACGGTGAGTTCGCACATTTTTGGAGCAACTTTGAATTGGGAACGAGCACAATTGATGGACACGTATGTGCATGAGTGCATGCGCGAGCGTGCGCGTGCATGTGGTGGGTGTGTGTGTGCGCGCGCGCGTGCGTGCGTGTGTGCGTGCGTGTGTGGCACTTTTCTTTCCTATTGTCGACTTGTTTATTGTAATTGGTCCTTGTTGACATGTGTGTGTGTGTGTGTGTATGTGATAACATCCTTATCATTGATCATTTCCATTGTAACAAGGAGATTGACGAGCATCGAAGGTAAGATTGCCTTACTATTGCTAGCTTTGCATCTTGGGCAATCTTGGTACATATGAGTGATTCCATACTCTAGGCACCATTGGTTTGCTTCATTTTCTTGGGGTTTTTGTTGTTGTTGGGGGCAACTTGAGGATATGTATCCTAGTTGTTCGCAATTTCACTAAGCAATTTTCTCTCAAGGTTGGATCATTCCTCTCTCTCTTTCTCATCCTAACATCATGATTGGCACATGTCTATAATCCATTAGGGTAGGGTGACCCTCTTTACCATAGTAAACAAAGGGGTTGGTGATTCCTCATCGTTAGTTGGCTTCTCAACATAATGGATGAGTACATCACTTAGCAAATGAGTATTGATTGGGTCTGATGGTCTAGGAATTCCAAAAGGGTTGATTTCTACTTATTGTGCCATTTTTCGCACAAACTAGTAAGGCTAGAGGTTTCGCCTATCTGGGGTAATTAAAGCCATGATTATATTGATGATAGCCAATGTTGGGGTTAGGTCTAAGAAGTCATTGTGAAGCTCTACAGTAGGTTGCTTCGTACCCAAATTGTCCACAATTAGTGCATGTGTATGCTAGCCTTGAGCACTCCCAAGGGAGATGGTCTCCACCACAATGGATACATTGTGTATTTTGTTGGTAAGGTTGAGATAGCTTTAGGCTTTCTACCATTTTTAGGAGCTTTTGCTATTGCTTCTTGACATCAGCCATGAGGTCTTTTATGTCATTTACTTTAGCCTTCCCATTTGTGGATATTTCTTTACCAAAACCTAATGATAAAAATTAAATACTTGTCATCTCTCTACTCTTTAAAAGAAATTTCCTCACCATGGCTCTCTTATAAACTCTTTTTTTCCATTCTCTACCACATGTATAGGATAAGATGTGACAAATGCTTAAGCAATACATGTATTTCCTCTTGATTTTCCCCCAATTTCACCTCCCCAACATAGTGTAACATGCAATATTGATGTTCTACCATGGAGTATACCCATTAGTGGAGAGCACCTTGTTGCCTTAATGCTAGTGAAGCTCATGAAATGGAGAAGCAATTGATTGACTATGTCAAATGAGGGTTTATTCAACCAAATTCTTCTCCAGGGGTGAAGGAGAAAATGGATTTGTGCATATGTGCATTGTGATCTTCATATAATCACAATAAAGAATAAGAATCTGCTTTCTCATATGAATGAGTTTTTTTATTAATTTAAAGAAGCACAATACTTCATCAAGATTGGCTCAAGGTCAGGGTACCATAAAGTTCAAATATGCATAGAGGATATACCTAACACTACCTTTTGAACAAGTTTTGACCATTTTAAGTTTTTAGTTATGTCCTTCAACCTAACCAATACCCCTACCACATTCATGATACTAATGAATAGTATCTTATGTCCATATCTCAAAAAATTCATTGTTGTTTTCCTTGATTATATCATTATTTATAGTTGTTCTAAAGAAGAACATAGGGAGCATCTTCACTCAGTCTTTGAATTGATTGGGAAGCATAAACTCTATTCAAAGGAAAGTAAATGTGAATGTTTTAAGATGAAAGTTTACTATCTTGGCTATATAATATGTGAAGAAGGTATTAGGATGGATCCAAAAAAGATCTAGATTATATTACAATGGCCTCATCCTATAGATCTAAAGGAGCTATAAATATTCTTTGGTTTGGTAGGATTTTACCATACATTTATCAAAGATTTTGCTAAAGTGGTTGTTCTTATGATGAATCAATTAAAATCTTAGCATCAAATTTTGACTTGGGGTGAGGAACAACAATGCAGTGTTGGTAAACTCAAAGTACCTATCACTACTAATCTAGTGCTAGCTATAGGGAATCCACACAAGTCATTTGTAATGAAAATTGATGCATCATAGCATAAGGATCGACAAAATTATTTTGTTTATGAACATGAGCTCTATGCAATTGTTTATGCTTTGAAAAGGTGACACCATTATTTGCATGAAACTATATTCGAGGTAGTATTTGCTCAAGAGTGGTTTACTATCCAAAAGGACTTGAAAGGAAGAAATGACAAATAGGCTAAATTTCTTCAAGGGTTTGATTGCATGCTACGATGTTACAAAGGTCAATATAATGTCATAGAATGCTCGAGATTGACATTGTTACATTTATAATAGCAAAGAGTAATCTATTAGAATCTATATGAGGGAAGTGTGAGTATGATTAGTTTTACGCAAAGGTGTGGAATGTGGTTATAAGAAGAGATCCATAACCCCAATACATATGCAAGATGTGAATTCCACACAGGGCTCTTCTCTTACAAGTAATGAGCTCAATTGATGGAAGAACTTGTATATTGATGATGGGTACTTGCTTCACAAAGTTTGGATATGTTACCCTAGAACTTAAACACATGATGCCAAACTCTTTATGAGTGTCATGATAGTCCGCGTGTAGGTCATCCATGGATAAGAAATACTTATGCATATGTATGTTGATTGTGGGAGCTTTCGCTCAACCGCTAAGACCCACGGACCGCTTATTGCTTCAAGCATTTCAAGTGAGCTCTAATGGCTATCTCTCACCTAGCCGACGCGCTGTCGATCCTACGAGTGTAGTGAGCTTACCTTGATGCCAATGTGAGTAGCCTCCTCTCTTGCACACCTCGATAGCTCCATGATTCTCGATGCTAGCTCAAGCATCCTCAAGCCTCCTCCATCTCCAAGCTCCATCCTCCATAGCCTCACGCGCAAGAAAAGAGAAGAGAAGAGAAGAGAAGAGAAGAAAAGAAGAGGAGATGGTGAAGAGCTTCACCCTCTTGATCCCACACACTCACTCCCTCACACTCCCACACTCCCTCTCTCAAGAGCACACACAAGCAAGAAGGAGAGAAGAAGAGAGGAAGAAGAAGACTCCTTTTGCCACACACCAAAGAATGAGCTTCTCATTCACTTTTCAACTTTATATACAAAACCCTAAGTCCCTTTTGGGCGGTCATCCCCTTTTTCCCTTTTTTACATGGCCGCCCGTAGCCTAGGCCCTTTTTCCCATTTCCCACCATTCTAATTTATCCTATTCCCAACTAATGCATACAATTTGCACAGGAGCGAGCCTGGCACTCTTTTACAAGGATTCGGGAGCACTTCCGCACTTAATGGTGCGCCTTTTACTCTTTTGTTGTCTTGGAGCGACACTGAAACTTTTCAAGGGTCGTGCCCAAACATTTAAATTTTCAGGGCGCCTTTTCCTTCTTTTATCATGCGCCTTTTTTGTTATTTCCTTTTTTTTTTCATTTTCCCGCTCCTCTGTGTTGCGGTAAATACGGTAAACATTACCCCCCTCCTAGCCAAGTGCCAGTCCCATGGCACTGCAGTGGGAAGTAGTGGGATAGTTGGGTCGTTGCTAAGCGGAACTAGTGGGTAGATGATACAGATTCAAAGGTGAAGGTTTGAATGAGAGGTGATGGAGTTAAATGACAATGACCAAGAGAGATTTTGGTGTGCTTTAGGCTTCATGAAGATGCTCGGCATTTCTCACACAGTTGGGGTTCCAGTTGGCTGGTGGAAAATATGTAGTCGGTCGTCCCTTGAGCATCAGAAACGCTTGATCAGTAAGGAATCCCTTAGGAGGATGGTATTGGAGGGATTTATCCTAGAGAAGCCCCCCCGAACTCTGCCTTGACAAAGATATGCTTTGTCTTCGCATTGAAAATCGGTGTCTTTGATTTGAAGATCTTTGTCTTTGAGTTGAAGGTCTTCAATGCTACGTTGAAGATCTTCAACCTTGCATTGAAAAATCTACAGGCTTGTGGAATCAATAAGCGATCCATAGATCTTGAGGCGTTAGGCATGCATATTTGGAAGATGAGGTTCCAAGATCTATGCCAATGGCAGATCTATTACTGAGTACGTCTTTTGCTTGCTTTGGTTCAATCATGGTAGCCATCAGCAGGCAGATGGTTGGCGACATGAAGC
The DNA here is from genome assembly GCF_053477565.2 of Lygodium microphyllum. Taxonomy (NCBI): domain Eukaryota; kingdom Viridiplantae; phylum Streptophyta; class Polypodiopsida; order Schizaeales; family Lygodiaceae; genus Lygodium; species Lygodium microphyllum. Next base: position 43,396,250 of record NC_141159.1, read on the forward strand.
ATGTTGGTCCGTCATTCCAATGCAGAAAAGCTCCTGAAACAGCAACAATGGTGTCATGTTGTCACAACTCTATAGAAACAGAATTTGTATCCTTTTTCATTAATTTGTCTATATAATGATTTATTAAATTTATTTCCTTTGCACTAATTAGATATAAAGAAAAGTGCATTGGAGCTGGCCACTGATGAGTGGTCACAGGTTATGGTGGACCCACACGGTGGGTTAGAGAAAAGATAGTTCACACTTCCACCTATATGACCCAATTGGGCGCCTGTGACTAGAACTCACGCATATCAGGGTTAGACTCGCACACAGAAAGGATTGATGCCTTGAAGTGTGGGCTAGATCCACCAGAACAGACAGTTACAATCAACAAGATGGCATGATCATGAAATGCTTGTATAATGTGCATGTGTGGGCTGAAAGCTTGAAATGCACATTTCTTTGCATAGGAAAGTCACATGAAGATTCGGATACCATTTTTGCGATGTACACGGAAAAAGCTTTCATATGATACCCATATTGGGGGGGTCCCTAAATTTTAGGAGGTCCCTAAATTTTAGGAGCCTCGAATTAGCCTAAAAATGCTAGTCCTAAAAAATAGGGATGTCATTCTAAAAATAGTAAGTTCTGTACTCTGACTGTGCTTACTAAATTTGGTTGTTTCTATTCTTGACAGTATTCAACCCAAAAAGGAAGGCCATAGAGAAGAGACAAGTGTCAAGACACTTGTCACACAAGTTACCAAGTGTCCCACCACTTGTCACATCTCATGACACGTGGCTGGACACTTGTCTTGTGCTACTCCACTTTCCCCTTTTGTACTAGCTCTCCCCTCTCCTATAAATAAGAGCTCGTTTTTCTTCATTCAACATCATTTTTCTTTGCTGTAAAATCATGTACAGCACCCACAGATAGCCAGAAACTGGCCCCATCCATCCCCATCATCATCCCCCACTTATCCATTATCAAATTCCTCCATATTCCCTCTTCTATCACTGTTGTTTTACAAGACAGCAAGCCTGTAAATTCATTACAGCACCTCCTTCTTGAGCTCTTTCTTCCATTTTAGCTACAAGAAGCAAGCTCTATCCATGTACTGCTGATCAACGATGGAGAAAGGCTGAATTCCCCTTTTTCTTCTCTCATACTGTAAAGAAATCAGTTCTTATCATTGCATAATAGATAATGCATGTGTGTTTGTACATCTTTGCATGATCTTGTGAGAGTGAGAATTACTTCTTCTCACTCTCAGGTTGATTGTAACTGAGCTCTTCCCTAAGGGACTTGGGTTGAGTAGAAATACATTCCTTCGGGGGGGGGTTGCCCATCTTCAACCCTCAATCTTGTCTCCATTACTTTTACATTTTCATGGCTGTAATTTTGTGAGTAATTTTCATTTTCAGCTTTAAGTGTTCATTCTCTTTTATATTAAATCTCGAAAACAAGCAAATATCATAATTGTTAAGCATACTACGTTGTTCGGGGCGTTTACACATGTCTGGCACATGGAAAAAGTTTTGGTCATTAAAGGATGCCGTGGGTGATCTTCTTCAGCTGAGTAACCGGTTCTTGAAACTCGAACATAACCTGCAAGGAAAGTTGTGCACTCCCTAAGGGGTGTGTCTGCCTCTCCGTGTAGTGCGTGGTGCCCGTGGCAATGGAACTGGGAGATGAGTCTAACCTTGATCAAGATCTTGGTAATGTCCCACACTTGAGGACCCAGTTCGTGTGTCATTGGAGGTACGGTGCAAGTCTTAGGGTGACAGGTCTGAAAGTCCTGCCCTTGATGTGCCCTAAGTGTGAAGTGGGGAAGGGGCTAGGGAGAACCCTAGGTGTAGTGACTATGGTGCACAACAAGGTGAAGGGGAATTGCAAGCGGATCATGTGAAGTCCTCTCTCTCTTATCTTTGCTTAGTAGTAGATCCATCCCTTGGCTTTGCTATTCTTTGGTGTTGTTGCTTCTTTCCAATTCACCTTTTCTTTTGTTGCCTTGTGGCTTCTTTTTTGTGTGGAAGAGGCTATACATAGATGCATGTGGTACAAGGGCATGACGGGAGTTTAATCCTCGTCATCTGAATGGCGGGTAGGGGATTGTGGAGGGCGGGGGGCGGGGGGCTTTGTTAAGGAATCTATGACTCAGCAAGTAGCCCTTGAGATTGAGGCGGGTTTTGAGAGTGGTGGTGGAAAGGAAAGGGTGGTTGCATTGTGTGAATTTACTATCGCTTATATCGTTAAGCAGTGCAATACAGAAGGATGGCAAAAGAGTAGCGCGCATCATGAGGCGAGTCATGGTGCTGCTATCTATGGCATTGGGGTCGAAGTAAAGGGGTGGGAGGTGGTGTTCTTGAGGTGCAGGCTCTTGGTGGATTAGGACCCTAATTAGTCTAAGATAATTACAGGTTGTTATGAAGGCGGGGTCAGGACAGGATGTGAACTCACTAAGGAATCTATCTATAGAACTGTACAAATTAGGGAGGGTAAATACAAGGGCATCCTTATAGGAGGCACTATTGGTGTTATAGATGATGGGAAAGTCGAACCTGTCGTGGATGGACGGATTAAAATCCATGCATACCCTTCGAGGATACGGCATGAAAGTGGGGTTGTTTCTCTCAGGAGGGAGGGTGTTACAAAACGCCATCCAAGCGTCAAGGTTGACCTAAAAAATGTGTCTTCTCTAGGTGGGTTGGCAATTATAGCCCTCCACCGATCTAGGCACTTGGAGGACTTTATCATGCCAAAAGTCACGGTCCTTGGCTCCCCAAGCAGTTGGGTTAGCCTCTTGCTCCGCTAGCCACCTGTCCTTGAGTCTTACACCCATAGCGATTACATAGTTTACAAGTTTAATGGGCATTACTCTGTTTAGTGTAGTGGAAAGCTCAAAGCTCAAGTCGAAGGGTTTGCGGGCACATTCCTGTTGTTCCCAGATGATCAGCTTTGCATGGAATCCAGCGGGGAGATCCTTAGGGCGCGGTGGGAGAGGGGCAGGTTGTCTTGGGACAGGTCTAACGTTCAGCTTCTTCCTTACCTTCTCTACCATTTCTCTTCTGCGCTTAGCCAGGACTGCTTTCCTCTCAATAGATATGTCAGTGGGTTGCACTTCATCTTGTTGTGGAGGAGGGGGTGCGATTTCCGGCACACTAGTATTGGAACCAGGTGCTTCTGTTCTATGTGGGCTCTTCGTGCCCTCCTCGTCTCTTTTGTGCTGCTCCTCAATGGAGCGACGGTTGGCCAGCGCTATTTCTTCCTTTTCCTTTCTTCTCAACTCCTCTTCATTCTTCTTTTTTCTCTCCTCCTCATCCCTGAGCGACTCCCTCCGAGCCCTCTCTAGATCTTCTTTTTCTTTTTTCTTGCGCTCTTCTTCCCTCTTTCCATACAGGGCTTTCGTTCTTTGTTCTACGTGCCTCTATGGGCTGCCCTGGGACTCTCCCTCTTCGTCTTTGTCAGTCTCTGTTTCATTTGAAGACCTATGTTGTTTTTCTGTGTGAGGTGGGGATTGTGACGGTGACTCGTCACTTCCTTCTTCGTCTCCCTTCTTATCTTCTTCTTCACGTCCTTGCCCTAGTGCTTCTCGGATTATGGAAGTAAGGACACCTCAAACCCTATGGTTGAGGCCTTGGAGGACGATGCCTTGCGTGTTGATCTGGACGATGGGGATTCTCCTCCAGTGGCTCTTCCTCCCGTTGCTAGAGCCTTAGCCGAAGCCTCTATGGTTCTCCTCACAAACCCATTCAGGTTTACCTCGTCCAGTGATTGTGATGCTGTGCTGTCGAGCAGATGTCAAGATTGTGGGAGAGAAGGAAGGAGTCTCACTTGTAGCTTTCTTGCATGCACAATGGGGGAATACACACAAAGGTGGAGGCTGAAAAACAGTTTTCCTCTTCTTAGTTGTGTAAGCCAAAAAGAACTCAAGTACAAAAGAAATAGAAGAACCCTATATATGGGTCTCAAACCAAACTCAACTAACTAATGTGGCATATTAACTGAGCTACGAACTAGAGTAGATAAGGATAGCTGTCATCTAGCTATTATTCATGGGCGGTGTACCAACCGCATCTGCAACTGACAAGTCGGTGACATAAATGCACAACGGTCACCCTGGCATATCAGGAATGGAGCTCGATATCTCAACACTCCCCCTCGAGCTTAATCTCAATTCCTGCACACCAAGCAGGTCTTTGAACTTGTGCAGCTTCTCTGCGCCCAATGCCTTCGTAAATATGTCAGTTACCTGATCCTCTGTGTTGACATAAACTAGATCAATAAGACCTAGTAAAACCCTCTCTCGCACATAGTGATAATGCACCTCAATGTGCTTTGTTCTAGCATGATAGACTGGGTTATTTGCCAAGTGTACTGCTCATGTTGTCACAATAAATGACAACTGGCCCATCTGTAGGCTGATGCATATCATAAAGTAGCTTATGCAACCAAGCTACCTCACATGCAGCCATTGTTGCACCCCTGTACTCAGCCTCTGTGCTCGACAAGGCAACTGTAGGCTATTTCTTGCTGCTCCAAGTGACTGCAGCACTCCCAAAAGAGAACACATATCCACTGGTAGATCGTCTATCAGAAATACTACCAGCCCAATCAGCATCAGTGTATCCATGCAACTGTATCTGAACCCCAGTCTCATAAAATAGTCCATACTGCAATGTGGACTTCACATACCTGAGTATGCGTCTAGCCGTATCCAAATGCTGTTTCCTTGGAGCCTACATAAACTGACTTACCAATCCAACAGCATAGCTCAAATCTAGCTTGGTAATAGTCATATAAATCAAACTTCCTACTATGCATTTGTATATAGTAGGGTCTTCCAGAAGCTCACATGCATCTGCACTCAGCTTCACATTCTGGTCTAAAGGAACTGAAATAGGCTTACAACCTGTCATCCCATATTTGGACAGCATGTCCAATCCATACTGCCTCTGCAAAAGCCGTATCCCACTTGGTGATCTAATCATCTCAATGCCTAAGAAATAACACAGCTCTCCCAAATCCTTCATCTCAAACTTTTGCTTCAATAGCATTTTCACATGAAGGATATCTTCATCACTGTCACCTGTCATAATCAAATCATCAACATAAATTACAAGCAGTATAATACATTTCTATGTTTTTCTCACATAAAGTGAGAAATCTGCCTTGGAAATCTGAAAGCTAATAGTGACAAGATACTGTCCTATCTTGTCAGACCATGCTCTAGGTGCTTGCTTCAAGCCATACAATGCTTTCTTCAACCTGCAAACAAACTCAGGATGAACAGCATGCATATAACCTGGTGGCTGCTCCATATATACCTCTTCTTGCAAATCACCATGCAAGAATGCATTCTTTACATCCATCTGATCTAAAGACCATTCCTTTGATGCAGCCATAGCAATGACTGCTCTTACGGTTGCCATCCTTGCAAGCAGACTGAATGTTTCTTCATAATCAATGCCATATGTTTGTGCATACCCCTTGACTACTAATCTTGCCTTGTATCTGTTCACAGAACCATCTGCATTGTGCTTCACCTTATAAACCCACTTACAGCCAATTGCATTCTTACCTTTAGGCAAAGGTACAAATTCCCATGTAGCATTTGCTTCCAAGGCATCCATTTCTTCATCCATGGCTTTATTCCATTTTTCTTTTCCCATGGCTTGCTCAAAAGAAGTGGGTTCTGGTTCCTGTATCACTTTGACCATATAGGCATAGTGAATGGCTATAAATCCATCATATTTCAGCCTATCCACAAGATACCTAGCTCTGGTAGACATGCGCAAAGTAGATTCACTCATAGGTGCTCTCAAAACATCCCTGGTCTTCCTTACTCCAAGTGCAACAATAGAAGGAATACCCAACTCATCATCAATGCTCTGTTCTGAGCCACTGGATTCACCATCCACATAAGAGTGACCTGCATTCACATCAAACATGGGCTGATCAACCTTCTCTTTTCCTTTTTGTGATACCTGAATACCACTATCTGCATTGCTTTGAGAAGATTATCATGATCTCAATCTGCCTATCCATGGCGAAGAATGTGAACCACTGCCAGAGGACATTCCAGGCCCACTAATATTTTGTGACTGCTGCTGTGAATTCTGTGCAGCATTACCATTTTGTGCATCTACATCATCAATCACATTTACTGGTTTATACCAGCTACTCATCTCATAAAAAACAACATCTTTGCTCACTGTAAACTTACGAGTAGAAGGGTTATAGCATCTATACCCTTTCTGCTCTGCAGAGAGTAACCAATAAAGATGCATTTCTCAGCTTTTGGATCCAACTTGGATCTCAACTCATCTGGCACATGAACATAGGCAATGCAACCAAAAATCTTCAAATGAGAAATATCTGGTTTCCTACCAATATACCTCTCCTCTGGAGTCATCCCATGTATTGCTGCAGTGGGAGTCCTGCTCATTATGTAGACTGCTGTAGCAAGTGCTTCAGCCCAGTAAAAATCTGGCAAGTCTTTTTCGTTGAGCATGGCACGAGATACCTCTCCAATATGCCTGTTTTTCCTTTCTGCAATTCCATTTTGTTGTGGGGTATGACTGCATGAATATTGCTGCTTTATGCCATGCTCCTGCAAGAACCTTGCAAACTCATTTGAGAGGTACTCTCCCCCTCCATCTGACCTTAGGCATTTTATTTGTAGGCCTGTTTCTTTTTCAACCATAGCTTTAAGAGTTTTGAAATGCCCAAAAACTTCACTTTTCTTTTTCATAAAATACACCCAAAATTTTTTGCTATAGTCATCAATAAAAGTGACAAAATAATGACAACCTCCAAGAGATGCAGCTTTAGTAGTCCACACATCAGAGTGGATTAATTCCAATGGCTTCTTACTCTCTTGAACATGTCTAGGAAATGGTTTCCTTGCATGTTTTCCAAATTGGCAGGCTTCACATATCTTATGCATTTCTGCAACCTTGAATTTAGGCAATCCTGTAACAATATTTTGGGCCTGCATTGATTTTAGTCGCTGTACATTAACATGACCAATGCGTTTATGCCAGATATCAATATCTGCAACTACACCGGTCCCATGTGCAAACATTGCTGCACTCAATTCAGACATGTCTGCATCCAACGTAAACATTATGCCCTTCTTCTTTCCTTTTGCTATCAAGCGACCTTTATTTTTTATATCCTCAACAAAGCATCCATGAGGATTAAATCTGACCTGCAAGCCCTGCTCAACCATTTGACCAATAGAGACCAGATTCTTGGTGATATTCGGGACATGAAATACATCGGACAGGTATTTCTTTTTCCCATCCTGCATAGACAAAGGAATTTTTTCAATCTGCACAATAGGATGTGCAGTATCATCACCAGTCTCCACAAATCCTGGTTTTTCCATTTTCCTTGCATCCTCCATATATTCTGCATGACCTATCATGTGGTTTGATGCACCTGAGTCAACATACCATACATCGTTGCTTTCTTCTGCACTTGTCACAGAATTGTTCATGTGTTGTACCATAAACAAATGCTCATTTCTATCATCACCCTGTCTACTAGAAGATGCATAATTCCCTTGTTGCAATTTTCCATTCATGATGTCATTCTGCTTTTTATAGCAGTCCTTAGCCATATGACCCATTTTACCATAGTAGTAGCATTCAACATTGCTGTTTGCATTTTGGCCTCTTTGCCATCCACCACGACCTCTTTGGCTCCCCCTGCCTCTAGAGTTACCACGTCCTCCTCCATAGGACTGGTTTTCTTGAGTTTGCTGCATATTCTGATTTCTACCACGGCCTCCAGATTGGCCTCCTCTATCTCTGCCTCTACCTCTTCTAGCATTTGAGTAGAAGACAACTTCTTTTGAAGTTCCTCTTGAAGAAGATGCACCACCATTTCTCTGCTCCTCAGAAATTAGAAGAGCAATCAACTCCTCAAAATCAGGAAATCATTCACGGACAGAAATGGATGTTCGAAACTGTACATAATCCTTTCTTAGACCATTCAAGGTCACAGAAACTAAATCATCATCTTCCACTGGCGACCCAATGGAAGCAAGTGCATCTGCAATCTTCTTCACCTTCATGTGGTAGTCATTGATGCTCATATTTTCTCTTTGCACATTGTGCAACTCTTGCTTGAGCTGCATTTTCATGGCTTGCGTATTTGTGCTATACATTTTTGACAAAGTATCCCATGCCTCCTTTGGCGTACTTGCATCTTGAATATGCACAATCATAGAGTCTGAAATGCTGATAGATAGCCAGTACATAACTTTTCTGGCTCTCTCATGCCATGCTTTAAATGCCTGCATTTGCTGTTGATTGGGAATATGAGGAAGAACTGGTTCTTCTTCATTTCTTGCAACGAATTCCCAATATCCTTTTCCCATAAGGAAATTCGTCATTCTAAACTTCCATACTTGGAAGTTGTTCTTGTCAAGCTTTTCAGTGACAATCAGTGAAAGAGAATCAGACGCCATTACAGAACATTGCAAAAATTTTTGTCATTGCAAAAAACACAGCTTCAGTCTCACAGTGGTACTTGACCACACAGTCACTTCCTAGTGATGATTTTGCATCAACAGGCAACAATGATAAATCTGTAACTCCCAATGTCTCTACGCACAGGCATAAGATGCAATTTCTACAGTAACTTTTCACCGACCTGTAGAACAGTGGTCGCACAGCATAAAACAAGACCTTTTCCTGAGTGCGTGTAGAAAAACTTCCGCCTCCAAAACAAGCCCCAAAATGGCCTCAAATCAAGAAAACAGGGTCACCAAGGGCTAAAGCCCTATCCCGCAACATATACTGCCCTCTTGCTTCACCGCGAAGGGTGTCTCAACTTGAGACAATGCACTCTTGCACTTTCCGGCTGTGCTACCTGCAGAGACTTGCTCCCAAAACCAGAAGAATGAAAGCAACACTAGTCCTCTTACTAGAGCACCGTGAACTTGGCTTGCTTTCTTGAGCTCCTTACCACGAACAAGGCTCTAATACCATGTCAAGATTGTGGGAGAGAAGGAAGGAGTCTCACTTGTAGCTTTCTTGCTTGCACAATGGGGGAATACACACAAAGGTGGAGGCTGAAAAACAGTTTTCCTCTTCTTAGTTGTGTAAGCCAAGAAGAACTCAAGTACAAAAGAAATAGAAGAACCCTAGATATGGGTCTCAAACCAAACTCAACTAACTAACGTGGCATACTAACTGAGCCACGAACTAGAGTAGATAAGGATAGTTGTCATCTAGCTATTATTCATGGGCGGTGTACCAACCGCATCTGCAACTGACAAGTCGGTGACATAAATGCACAACGGTCACCTTGGCAAATCACGAGTGGAGCTCGATATCTCAACAGCAGAGGCACATTGATCCGGCTCATTATGCTGTTGTACCTCTGGCTCGAGAACAAAGTGTGCACCATTTTTGCTTGCAGCTGGATATCTGGGTTTGGGATGTCTGCCAAGCTAATCCCAGTGTTGGTATGGACCTTCACCTTGTCCATTCCCAACATGGCCTAGATGTCCCTCTTTGGCTTTCTTTCTCCTTTATTTGGCAGTCCCAGTGTCCTTTTCACCAATTCCGAGGTCAGCTCAATCTGTACTTGCCGGGTGGCTTCATTCTCGCGCACCGTGATGGTGTCTCTGTTTCTGTTAAAGGTGCGCAAAAAGTCGGTGCACTAGGTGTAGTCCACCCTCTGGCCCATTGCGTCTAGGTATTTCTGCATATGGTACTGGTCTATAATCTGGCGCACTACCGGCTCTTCGATGGCCACGTCTTCAAGGTTGAAGATGTGACGAAACTTCAACTGGTTAAAGGCTTTAGTCTCTACCGTGAGGCCGTACTTCGCTTGCTCTTCCTCCGAGAAGGGGAGCTTGCCAGCCTTGTCCTGGCTTGCCATGATAGATGCCTGCAGGTTCAGCCATTCCCGCTATTAGTGCTTTTTGACAAGTAACTTGCTGAAAGAAGAAAACTGTAGCAGATTTTATTGATCTGAATTATTTTGAGTATAGCCTTAACTTTTCTTTTTAGACTTTTGACATTACATTTTACCATTGCATTTCAACTTTTATTGACATTTCATACTTGGTTCACTTTTTAAATTCCACCTTACCCTTTTTAAATTCCACCTCACCCCCTCTCCCTTTGAAACAAGAAGAATCCATCCTAGGATTGGAGGTTGAGAGGACAAGGGCATTCAGCATAAAGAGCATTGGTCTATTTGCGCAGGAGCTAAGCATAGAAGTTGGGTATGTTTATTGTATTTACCGCAGCACAGAGGAGCGGAAAAATGAAAAAAAAAAGGAAAATAGCAAAAAAGGCATAGGATAAAAGAAGGAAAAGGCACCCTGAAAATTTAAATGTTCGAGCACGACCCCTGAAAAGTCTCAGTGTCGCCCCAAGACAGCAAAAGAGTAAAAGGCACACCATTAAGTGCGAAAGTGCTCCCGAATCCTTGTAAAAGAGTGCCAGACTCGCTCCTATGCAAATTGTACGCATTGGTTGGGAATAGGATAAATTAGAACGGTGGGAAATGGGAAAAAGGGCCTAGGCTACATGCGGTCATGTAAAAAAGGGAAAAAGGGGATGATCGCCCAAAAGGGACTTAGGGTTTTGTCTATAAAGTTGAAAAGTGAATGAGAAGCTCATTCTTTGGTGTGTGGCAAAAGGAGTCTTCTTCTTCCTCTCTTCTTCTCTCCTTCTTGCTTGTGTGTGCTCTTGAGAGAGGGAGTGTGGGAGTGTTAGGGAGTGAGTGTGTGGGAGTGAGGAATCAAGAGGGTGAAGCTCTTCACCATCTCCTCTTCTCTTCTTCTCTTCTCTTCTTCTCTTCTCTTCTCACTCTCAACTGATTGCAAATGAGGGTTTCCTTGCCCTCCAAGAACTTATACCCCTACTGGACATTACCCGGATGTTACTGATCACTCTCCTTGCGATTCCTACACATTCAAATGAGAATTTTCCCCATTTTCCACTCCTTTTCCCCTATTTTCTCCCTGTTATATAGCAGCAAACCCTATGCCTCTCGGGTGCGATTTCCTAATATTAGCCTACTCTAAATGCAACAAGAACCGAAAGCAAAAAACCGAACTAATTTCTCCATGTTTTCCAATCATCAAACAACCAAATAATCCCAAAATACTTACTTGTTTTGAAGACCAAAAACACCCAAACTTCCTACCTATCTCAAGCTCCGTTTCGGGGATGAATCCCCTACTTCGATGGTCGATATGAGGTGCGCAAGTGCTCAAGCTTGAATCCATTGGTCCCCACAACGGAACCAAAATGTGGGAGCTTTCGCTCAACCGCCAAGACCCACAGACCGCTTATTGCTTCAAGCGTTTCAAGCGAGCTCTAATGGCTATCTCTCACCTAGCCGATGCGCCGTCGATCCTACGAGTGTAGTGAGTTTACCTTGATGCCAATGTGAGTAGCCTCCTCTCTTGCACACCTCGATAGCTCCACGATTCTCGATGCTAGCTCAAGCCTCCTCCATCTCCAAGCTCCATCCTCCATAGCCACGTGCGCGAGAAAAGAGAAGAGAAGAGAAGAGAAGAGAAGAGAAGAGAAGAGAAGAGAAGAGAAGAGAAGAAGAGAAGAGGAGATGGTGAAGAGCTTCACCCTCTTGATCCCTCACTCCCACACACTCACTCCCTCACACTCCCACACTCCCTCTCTCAAGAGCACACACAAGCAAGAAGGAGAGAAGAAGAGAGGAAGAAGAAGACTCCTTTTTCCACACACCAAAGAATGAGCTTCTCATTTACTTTTCAACTTTATATACAAAACCCTAAGTCACTTTTGGGCGGTCATCCCCTTTTTTCCTTTTTTACATGGCCGCCCGTAGCCTAGGCCCTTTTTCCCATTTCCCACCATTCTAATTTATCCTATTCCCAACTAATGCGTACAATTTGCACAGGAGCGAGCCTGGCACTCTTTTACCAGGATTCGGGAGCGCTTCCGCACTTAATGGCGCGCCTTTTATTCTTTTGCTGTCTCGGGGTGACACTGAGACTTTTTGGGGGTCGTGCCCGAACATTTAAATTTTCAGGGCGCCTTTTCCTTCTTTTATCCTGCGCCTTTTTGATATTTCCTTTTTTTTTCCATTTTTTCACTCCTCTGTGCTGTGGTAAATACGGTAAACATTGACAGTCTTATTGATTTAGCATGCATAATAATATAAAATAATATGCTATTCAATGCGAAAAGTGTCTAGTGAATAAAGCGAAGTGCCTTAAGGCACGTAAGCTTTTGCATCCTTTAGATATTCCTCATGGCAAGTGGAAAAGTCTCTCTATGGAGTTTATTATTGACTTCCTACTACCAATCATGGTCATGATGCCATTTTGATAGTCGTGGATAGGCTCACTAGGATGTGTAGATTTATTTCAACAAAGATAATAGTTAAGACTCTCAAATTAGCAAAACTATGTTTGGAGAATATATGTTGAGTATGTGGGTTACCAACCAATATCATAGGTGATCACAATCAAAAGTTCAATATCCATTTTTTGAGAGCTATATTCAAAAGGTTAGATACAATGCTCAATCTAAGTACTATGGATCACCCTCAATGAATGGGCAAACTAAGTGAGTAGACCACATTCTAGAAGATATGCTACAAGCATATGTAAGCAAAAGCTAATCTAATTGGGAAGATTATGTACCCATCTTAGAGTTTTCTTACAACAATGCTAAAAGCATGTGACTACAAGACGGGGGAAGGTGGGGGGGGCAAGTGTTATTCGGAATGACTAGGCGTAAAAAGTTTAGTATGTTTATGCTTATATGTAGATTTCAACCTCAATCAACAATTACGATGGGATTGGCCAATGAGAAAATCCAATGTGTAAAGGACTTTCTTAAAGATCATTTTGATATGGTAGAAGTAGCACACTTGAATGCTAAGCAAGCTCAAGACTGGTATAAGAAATGTGTAAATGAACATAGATATACGGCCACTTTTGAACAAGATGATAAGGTCTACTTATGTGTTCCAAAACTTCCAAAAAGTTTGGGGAGTAATGTCAGGACAAGGGTCCTAAGCAAACATGGTCTATAGGATAGATCAACTATAGCACTAATAGTAGGCAATTGACCGATATGCTAAGTTGTTGACTAGGCTAAGGGGTTAAGGTTATTCTAACTTGAGTGGTTGGGAGAGTAACAAAGCTTTTTCTAGCTTTTGTGCTCTCTGAAGGTAAGGTACCCATACATGCATGATACTCAAATTTCCTTAGTAGCAATATCACACCATCAGTACTTTCTCATTATGCCCTAGAAGTGGGACTTTCAAGGATTCTCCTCCACATGTACTACTACTGTTTGTAATACTATCACTTTTTGTAATATTTTATCATTGAAAAACTTGGTTTTGACATACAATCTTCCTCTAAAAAGACAAGCATAAAGTTTAATCTATTGTCTCCTCTCTATCTCCCTTGCACATATACGAATGTGTGTGTGTGTGCGTGCATGTGTGCGTGTGTGTGTGTGCCTGCATGTGTGTGTACATTCATATACAAAGATGATCCACTACAAGGGAATGAAGTTATAGTGATGCTCAATTGTAACACTTTTTATTGACATCTCTATAAGTGTCGCTTATACTATGGAAGAAAGGACCAAAACAGTGATCACAACAAAAATTCACAAATGTTTAAAGAGAGAGAGAGAGAGAGAGAGAGAGAGAGAGAGAGAGAGAGAGAGAGAGAGAGAGAGAGAGAGAGAGAGAGAGAGAGAGAGAGAGAGAGAGAGAGAGAGAGAGAGAGAGAGAGAGAGAGAGAGAGAGAGAGAGAGAGAGAGAGAGAGAGAGAGAGAGAGAGAGAGGGTGGGGTGCTTGGATGAGAAGCTTGAAAAGAAGACCAAGGGCAGTGCGAAGGAAATGGTGAGAAAGAAGGAGAAGGAGAATGTCATGAAGAAGAGATTTTAAGGCAAACGTACATCTTTGAGCCTCAAGATAAGTCATTTCCTCTTTCTCTTCCTCTTTCCTATGTATAGTGTGATTTTTGTGGAGAGACTGTGTGTGTATTAACCCCATCACAAATCAAATGTAAATGGAGAAGTAAGGGAATGTCCAACAACAACAAGGATTAAAATTTCTCTAAATTTTTCATCCACATCAATAGATGTAAGTTGAATAATGTGATCTATTAAAGTCAAGAGTCAAGCTCACTCCCATGGAAATTGTAATATTTATGTGAGTAGAGTCTTGCATAGCTTCTAATAGCACATGTCATTTGAGTGTGTGTCAACTTTGTGTCCTCTTTGTGTCTTCAAGTTTTTACTTCTACCACTTTGAATGCTTAAGTGCTAGTGAGAGAGGGAGTGAGAGGGAGAGAGGGAGAGTGAGGGAGAGTGTGCAACTATGTGAGGGAAGTGGCATGAAGTTCTTGGTGGTTCTCTTCTCTTCTCTTCTCCCTACATTTTTCTCACGACGGCAACTTGCAACTCATGGTGATAAGCACACTTGGATTGAGAGCTTGTAGAATAAGATGAATGCACAAGGATCGTGAGACATGAGAGACTATAACAACAAGAAAGTTTGAGGGGCGTGTGCTAAAATCTTAGTACTATTGGTTAATGTTACTACTTGTAGGTGTAGCTAGTAGTTTTGAGAGAGAGGTGAGAAACTAGGTGAGAGTTGGTCAACATTGGATGGTTAGAGTCATGAAACAATAGGAACTCTGCACTTGTCCCATTGTTAACCACAACTATAGCATGATATTTTGGTTCTATCGTCGAGACCACTGAATCAACCATTTGAAGTGATCACTTCTTTGCTATGCATAGGATGAATAAGTGTGTTGTGAGGGATGAGCAGGAAAGTGATGGGAGTTTTTTTTTGCTTGCATGCTACTATGCATGGTTAGGTTAGGAGGTAATAGACAAAGTTGTGATGATGTTTTTCTAGTTGTATTTGATTGAAATATGTCACCCAAGTGCAATCTTAGATATAAATAAAAAGAATTCAGAGGAAGGATGCATGATGGATGCTAGTTGTCCAGGGAAGAACATAATAAATTGGAGAGTCAAATGTGAGAGATGAGAAGGTTTCCTCCTAGATAGAATGGAGATTCAAGTGTAAACATTCAAGTGCAATATACATTCGAATGGAAGAGAAAGAAAGGAGATACAAACTTGAATTTATTTATTTTTTTAATATTAAGAGAAAAATAAGAGAAATAAAATATATGTATATATATAATGAAAAATGACAAGCTAGATCTCTTTGGGGAAGAATCAAGTTCAAAGGGGTGGCATGAGTAGAGGGGAATATTGTTGTAACTACCTAGAAAGTGAAACATTGTTGTGCCATGGAGTAATAACTGAAGGCACAACCTAGTTATGAGAGAATGAGTTAAGTCAAAGGCTTTAGTAGCAATGGCACATCTCAAAAGTAAAGGGCATAAATAGGTAAAATGGGAGCTCACGCTTGACCACCAAGACCCACGGACTACTTATTATTTCAAGTATTTCAAGCAAGCTCTAATGGCTATCTCTCACCTAGCCGACAAGCTTCTGGTCCTACGAGTATAGTGAGCTTATCTTGATGTCCAAATGAGTAGCCTCCCCCCTAAAGCACTCCGGTAGCTTCATGATCCATGATGCGAGCTCAAGCAAGCTCAACCCTCTACCTTCAAGCTCCATCCACCATAGCCACGTGCACGAGACAAGATAAGAGAAGAAGATGGAGAGCTTCTCCACCACGGTCCCTCACCCTCACACACTTTCATACTCCCTTTCTCAAGCACAAGCACAAGCAAGAGGAAGAGAAGAAAAGAAGAAGAGAGCTACTTTTGCCACACACCAAGAATGAGCTTCTCATTCACTTTTTGAGTTTATATACAAGCCCTAAATCCTTTGGGCACCCATCCCCTTTTTACACGACTGGGCATCTTGCCAAGGTCCTCTTTTCTTATTCCCTTCTATTTACCTTATCCCTTCACCTATGCCCATCTAGATCTTACAATTTGCATAGGATGGAACTTGGTACTCTTTTACAAAATTTTAGGGGTGTCTTCCATTTTAAAAATGCACCTTCTGTCTTTTGCATTTTTCTAAGGTTGCATTTGCATCTTTTGTCTTTTCTCTTTCTTGTTGACTTCATTGGGTCCGCATTTCAAAATTTTCTTGGATTTATTTTTGCTTTTATTTTTTATTGTCCTACATTGGGGTTAACATTACCCCCTCCCAGTCGAGTGCTAGTCCCATGGCACTTATAGGTCTTTGTTGATGAGTGCTCGGTGAGTTGAAGGGTGGTCAAGTGGGTCGATGATAGGGCATTGTGGGGATTGTTCATGGAAGATAAGCTTATCGAATGATTGAGGTGGTGGAGGCTGAGGGTATGTTGAGTGGATGACGAGGCCTTTGAGGTCGATGATGGGTCACCTTCGTCTTTACATGAAAGGAAAGGAAAAGAAAAGTGTGCTGCTTGGGGGTGTGTCTACCTTACCATGCGCTATAATGTGCTTGTGCTAGTGGAACTAGGAGCTAGGTCCAAACCACAGGAAAGCTTGGGTGTTGTCCCACACTTGAGGACCCACTGCATGCATAAGGGAGATGCGATGGGTAAAGCTTAGGGAGACATGTCTAACCATAGGCTAGTGTGACCTCCCTAGGTATGTCCAACCCTTGATGTGCCCTAAGCATGAAGTGGGGAATAAAAAAGGGGCAAGGGGGTTAGGGATGGAGATGGCCAACCAAGGCTACCAAACACACCTAGCTTGAGGATCCCTAGGTGTAGTGACTGTGGCGCTAATGTAGTGTGTCTCTTGCTTTCTCTTGTGATTTTCTTCTATGTTTTCTTACTCTTTTCTTTTCCTTTTTTTTCTCTTTTCTTTTTCCTTTGTTTTTTAAAAATAAAAGTAATGAAGAACTAATCTTCATCATCATGGTCATGAGAAGAAGTTGGGGGCTTAAGGGACTTGCTAAGGAAGCCTTTTCCCTGCATATATCCTTTTAGGTTCATTCTAAGGTGGAGAGGAGTTATGGACAAAAATGGGTGGTTGCACCTAGTGAAGTAGCTGTCATTCATGTCCTCTAAGAGGGCCATGTAAAAGGATGGTAAGAGGGTAGCTTGCATCATCAACCTATCCATGACATAGCTATTTATGCTGGCATTAAGATGAAAAAATAGGGGCGGGAGGCAGTATTCTTGTGGTGTAGGATCCTGTTTAAGTAGCACCCTAAGTAATCTAAGATAGTTACAAGTAGTGATAAATGCGGGATCCAAGCAAGAATTGAAATCATAAAGAAAATGGGAAATCGAGTCCAGTAGATCATTCTTGGAGAAGGTTAGGGTGTCCTTCGGCTTGGTGGCATTTAGATTGTACATTTTTAGATTATCGTATTTGCCGCACATGTCAAGGTTGAAGTCCACCCCTACCCTTCTCGGATATGGCATGTATGTGGGGTTGTTTCTCTCGAAGGGTAGTGTGCTACAAAACGACATCCGAGAGTCCATGTTGCCATCCCAAATTCTCCTCCTCCACTTTGGTTGGGAACTCATAGCGTTTGACTATCATGGGTACCTCCATGACTTTGTTTTCCCAATAATCAGGTGCTTCCATTCCCCACTCGCTAGATTCTTCTCCCTCTGTTGGTTCCACCTATCGTCAAGCCTTCCTCCCATGCTTATCACCTATTCCACCACTTTGGTTGATAGTGCTCTGCATAATGTAGAGGGTAATTTGAAAGTAAAGTCAAAAGGTTGGCAGCCGTTATCTTTTTGCTCCCACAGCATGAGCTCTGCATTCCAATTCAATGGAAAACAATCTTCTTGTGGTGGAATGGGTGCTTCTAGGGCTACTATTGTTTAGGCTTTTAATCTTCTACTTGCTTGCTCCAACATCCTCATTCTCTTCTTCTTGATTTTTGTTTTTCACATGGTAGTGGTGTCCACCTCTTGCTGCATTTCTAGTCATGGAGAGGGAGGTTGTGGGACTAGCTCCTTGTCTCGCTACCCCATTTCAAATTCTAGTCCTACTTCTAGAAGTGGCCTTTGCATTTCATATTCTCTCTTGGGATCTTGTGGTTCTCCTTCCTTGAAGCCTAACAAGTCCACATCTTGGAACATTAGCCCTACCCTTAGTAAATAATTTCTTTGATCTTGTTGGCTTACGTTGGTCCCTTCTCCTTGCGGTTGAGCACACAGCCCATGCCTTATGGCTCTTCGAGCGATCCCCAGCTTTTTCTTTAGTGTCTCAATGGCCTCCTCCTCTTCTGATTATGTGACATCCAAGGTAGTGTTGAGGAAGGCACATTATTGGGCTTCCAATCTTGTCTATGCGGCCTCTACCCTGCTTTTTGCTAATACTCTGTTCCCTTCTCCAAGGGCCAGGCGGCTCGCCAGGTCATTTACTCTCCTTTTATTCTTCATCGCCCATTCTTCAGCTCTGTGTTTCGTTTCCTCTAAGCTTTCATTCTGTCTCTTTGAGCTAAGGCCACTATCGTTGGTTCTTGCTCTTTCCACTTTTATTTTCTCCTCCTTCTCCAAGCATTCAATCTCTCTCTCTTTAATCTCCCTTGCTCTTCCATCTCCACCAGTAGCCTACATGTCATTTCATCTATTTGTCTTATGCTCTTCCCCTTCTTGAGATTTCTATCGTTCTTTTGCTGCAAGATGATCCATGGCTTCTTAGATTTTGTCCATCCATCCTGTCATCTCTTCATTTTGCACAATGAGGAGTTTGTATTGTCTTTGTAGGCCGATCATTTTCCCGATTCTCTTTCTCAAACCTTTCTTGCCACTTATCTTCTTCTCCTTCTTTGGCCTTGAGCTTTGCCTTCAGCTCACTTATCTCTTTTTGATAGCTAGCCACTTTGCGAGTTCTATCGAGTTGGTAGGCTGCTAGTGTCTCCTTCTCAGCTACTGTTATCTTCTTATCCTCCTTTTCTTTCTCTGGCTATGAGAGAAGCTCTTTGATGTATTCATCGTAGCCTATGGAAGGCGGCACGGTGGTGGGGATGGAAGTGGTAGAGGCCTCTATCTTTTTCCTTTTGGGTTCTTGTCTTGACTCGGCATCTACAATCACCAAACTCTTAGTTCCAATCACTGGGGTTCGTGTACTTACATCTGGGGTTGTATCCTATGCCCTGTCCACCAGGAACTACATCTAGGCCATGAGATTGCTAGCATCTACCTTGGGTGTAGTGATTTGGGTAGTTGTGATAGCCGGGGTGGTCGGCATGAGAGTGGGTGAGATTGGATGAAGCAAGCCCTTGCCCTTGCCTTCTGTCACTAGGGGTGGTATGGTGTTTGGCACTCGGGCACTAGTTCCTGGGCCTTCTCCTCTAAAAGGGCTCATGGTAGCTAACTCCTCCTCCTTGGAGCATTGTTTTGCCAACATGTGAATGGCCCTAGCCATGTCCTCGTCTTCTTTCCTCCTAAGCTCTCGACCTCTTCATTTACCTTTCATTTTCTCTCCTCTTCGACTCTCTTGGACTCCTCTTCTATCTTCTCCAATTTAGCTTTTTCCTTCCTCCTTCTTTCTTGACTCTTTTTGCACCTCGACAAGTTGGCTTTTTCTTTCTTCCTTCTCTCTTCTTTAGCCTTCTTTTGGGGAGTTTATTCTTTTTATTCTTAGCCCCTCCTTGGCTAGACTGTGTCTCCTACTCTCCTTCCTCATTCACAGTTCTCTTGCTAGATTGTTCCTGCTCATGGAAAGGTGACTTGTTGGGTGTCTCTCCAACTTGTTCTTTACTTTGCACCTCTCCTACTCCCTCTTGGATGATGGTTGTCAATACCCCACCAAGTCCTATGGTTGAGGCCTTGGAGGATGACTTCTTTCTTGCCTTGGAGGTTGGGGACTCTCCACTTGCTGGTCTTCCACATGTGGCCAGTGCTTTTGCTAAGGTTTCGATCATTTTTCACACGAAGCCATTCAAGTTCACTTCGTCACTAGGTATTCGGCTACAATGCTTTCTAGCATTGGTACATTGATCTTGCTCATTAGTGCGTTGTACCTTTGACTGGAGAACAATGCATACCCTATCTTTACTTGCAATTGGATTTCCAAATCTGGGATATCAACGAGGTTGATATTGTCATTGGTGTGGACGAGAATCTTGTCCATTCCCAGCATGTTATACACATCCCTTTTGGGGAGTTTCCTCTCCTTGCGGCACAGTTACAGTGCCGTGGTTCCTATTAAAAGGTTTGAAGGAATTCTGCACACTTGCCATAGTCCAGTTTTTGCTCAACTTTGTCCACATACTTTTGCAGATTGCATTGTTCCAAAATCTGTTTCACACCCTGTTCTTCCATGGCTACATCTTCCAAGTTCAAGATGTGCTTGAACTTGAACTGATTGAAAACCCTTGTCTCTACTGACAGCTCGTACTTTGCTTGTTTCTCTTTTGAGAATGGAAGTTTGCTGCTTTTCTCCTGACCTACCATTGTGGGTCCTTGTCATAATACCAAAGCTCACCATTAGTTTTCTTAAGGTAATTCCTTGCAGGAAGATGAGTAGAGAATAATTGTGCACTTATAGAAAAATGAAATACTTAAGTACAGAAAGAAATTTTTTCTTAAAAGTAATTCACGCAATCCAATAAAAATCCATGAAATTTTCCTTAAAGTATGTTTTTCCACCTTACCCCCTCCCCCCTTGGAAATGAGAAGAATCCTTCCTAGAATTAGAGGTTGAAGGGTGAAGGCCAGTCAGCGTACATTCATGGTGCTTTACTTCTGTATAAGCCAAGTGTAGAATGTAGGTTCTATTTCAAGTAGGTGTGGCAATCCATGTCAAAAGGTCGAATGCTAATGTGTGTTATGTATGTTAGGACATCCATTAGAAAGTCACCAAAGGTGATCCTGCTAGCAATATGTAGTTCCTCCTCAATTGGGACACGCTCTAGGTAGGGATGGGCAAGTTTGTGATATCTAAAGTCTAACTGCGAGTGATGGCTAAGACTTTGAATGAGGTAGAAGCTACGTAAGCTAGATCATACTCTGAGGTTTTGATTGCACATCTTTGCTTGACATTGGTCATAATGCGACAACCCTCTTGTTCCCATTGGAGTTGGAGAGCATACCATCTACGCAAGAATGTAGACTCAATGTTGGTTAGGGCTTTTAATTCTTCAATTTTCTGGGTTGTGGTGGCAGAGATTGTGCACTTGTCATAACATGTGATGAGTCATCGTTTTGCAGGCTTACTCACGAGAGATTTCATTGTGGATTATCTTTTTAGCTACCATGGGAGCCTTTACGAATACGAATTTAGATTCCTCCTAGGAGCAAGGTAGCATACAAACTTCAATTTCTAAAGGCTCTTCTAAAATACCTAAGTCAAATCAATCATATCTTTTAACAAGCATGGTGAATGTAGCATCTAATCATCAAATGCAAGTGACCAAGTCATCCCCGTATTCTTATCTAAGTCCAAGGCCAAGGTAAGGATAGCTTGTAAGAGGGTTTAAGGCCTATAGGAGGTTGGGGTTTGACTGGACTAGATAGCTCAGTGGCGGCTGATGTCTGTGGCTTTTGTGGATTCAAAGGGGTTAGTTTAGATTCTTGTGTGATAGGCATGGTTTGTGATTTTGTTGTTGTGATGATAGATGCTTGTGAGGCTCTTGGAACAGTAGCAGTGCTAGGTTGAGGTGGTTTGGAGGCAACAAACTGTGTGTTCGGTTGACAGACTTGTTGAGGCTCTGTAGGCTTAGTGGGTTTGGGCTCTATGGGCTTCACAGCTTGAGTCTTATGTGGCTTCGGCTCCTTAACTATTGTGCTATCCTGTTTAGACAAGTTCGAGGGTTGTGCTTGAGTAGTGCCTTTGGCAATCCTGGCTTTAGCCACCTATATCTAGGTATTGACCTCATAATAGCCTTGTGCTTGTAATAGGGTTTTGGAAACCAATTGCAGCTTCACTGTGCATCGATGCCTATAGTGCCTTTTTTTCCTTCTAGGTCTTGAGTATGAGTTTCCAGCATTGTGAGATCGTGTCTACTTATTTCTAGGTGGCGATCCTCAGTGTTTAGGTACCCATTTGAATTTGGGCTCATTGGCTTTGGTTTCATTCTTGATTGCATACTAGCGTTGAGGCTTGGTAGGTTCTGGCAAGTCACAACCCCCCTCCTTAGACTTGGTTGTAAGTTTCTCTATCAGTGGCTTTGCAGGCTTTGGTGTGGCTAAAATACCCTTGCTGAAAGCTGTCACTATGTGTACATTGCCGATGGTAAGGTAAATGTGTTGTGACTCGTAATCGACATTACAATGTGTTTGCTTCTCAAATGTGCATCCTAACAATAATTCCTTATCGGCATCCTTTGTGTTTGGCAACACATAAAAGACCATGGGTATGCTTTCAAACTCAATAGAGACTACGACTTTGCACTTTCCCAAAACTGCATATGATTGACCCCCAAATGGGCTGAGTTTAGTGTTCATGGGTTGTAGTTGTGGTTGACAATTAGAATCCAATGATCGTGAGTTAAGATATTAAAATTGGCCCCCTCATTGATTAAGGTATTGAAGGTATGTGTTGTCGTGCCGCTACACACATACCGTGTAAAAAAATCTAGAGTGTGGCTTCCTTTTAGATTTAGAGAGCCAATGCCACTTTAGGCATTAGTATTAGTATCCATGGTTCAAAATATTAGATTTTTTTGGACAAGTTTTTAGTCAATTTTTGATATTCTAGATATTATCTCTTGTAAAAATCTATAAAAACTATAGATAATTTCTAGATTAGGAGGACATGTAAAAGAAAGCATGTAGCTTTCAGCCAATTTGAGAAGATTTTATGTAAAAAAAGAGATTAGCGAAATCGTGCCACGTGCGATTGCTATTTTTAGGCAGTGAACAGCACTCCGAAAGTGGGAGATGAAGAAGGAGTGATTTGGTAGGATTCTGGCCAGGTGTTGTGGTATTTACCCCCCCTTTCAGAGCCATTAGAAGCATTAGATTGGCGATCTGAGCACATAGAGGAAGGTATTATTTTGTACACGTTTTTGTCTATTAGAGTTATATTTTCTCATAATGTTGAAAGAAACTGACAAGCTTCATCTTTGTTAGTATTCTTCTATATTTTCTAATTCTTTTTGGGAGTATTCTTCTAAATATTCAATCTCTTCGAACCCCTTCTCTTCCTGTCTACTCCTCCCCTTGAATCTACCTACATCATGCTGTCTCTTATCTTCAAGAACTTGGCTTGAAACCTTCAACCCTTCTCTTATCTCTACCATCTCCGAAGTCTAAGCTCTTGAACCCCCATACATTCTTCTCTTGACAAACCCCTGAGGTGACCTTCAACCCTGCGCATTGCGACATTGGTGAACCCGACGTGAAGGTCGGTGTAAGAGAATTCCAAGATGGGGGTATCTTCAGAAGGTACTCTACAACAATTGGTGCGCATACTACAATAGACTCGGCAACAACAAATCCAAATGTTACAACAACAACAACAACAAAGGCAAGACGAAGAGAAGATTGATTCCATAGCTATCAAGGCCCTAGAGGAAGTTGGGCATGAATTAAAACAATTTAATGGTCAAAATGTCTCTGTTTTTATTCACTCATATGTTGAAAAAATGCACTTCTTTGGTGTACCACAACATGCATGGAGCCATTATTTTGCCAGACGGTCTTCAAGAAAGAATCCATGGTCTTTTTCAACAAGATGCGGATTGGTGGGCTGCATTCAAAAAAGCCCTACGTGAAGAATTCTTCTTAGAAGACTCTGGCCTAATGATGAAGAAAAGTTTCATTGAATGGGTTGAAAAACCCAACAAAGGTTTAGCTGCAACAGCTCTATACCATGAGTTTGAAAGTAAATTTGGACAACTTGATGCTGAAGACCAACAAAGTATGGAAGGTCAAAAGAATGAATTATTCCTTAAGGTTGCAAATCCCATTCTACAAGAGAAGCTTGTTGATCGCCTAGAAGATGCTATCTTCGAATCAGGAGTCAAGGCTGCATGGACATATGTTACTGATACAGTTAACATGATTGCTCGAAGAGAGCGGATGCGACTAAGATTGGGCTCTACTTCAATTTCAACAACTCCATTGATGGAGCTTGTTTCACCTTCAAAATCCCCTATTCCTTTGACTAATCAACCAACTCTTTCTTCTTCTGTTCCTTCTAAAAATGATGTAATGGATGAACTCATTAAAAGCATGTGTGACCTTCATCTGAATCTTATAGAAATTAGTTCCAAAGTAGAGAAGCTGGATGTCAAAGTCGAAGAGCGAGGATGAGCATCAACTCAAAGACCTATGAGAGAAGGCTTTAAGAGGTGCTATATTTGGTGTGACAGCCAACAACATGACAAGAGGGAGTGTTCTGCCTTCCGTGAGGCTAAAGCATAGAAGCTCGTCTTTTGGAAAGACGGAAAAATTCATGCGGCTGAAACTGGTCTTCCACTGGAGCCGAATTTTGGCAATGGTGGAATGAAGAAAAGATTAGAAGATTTAGCTGTAAAGAATGTATATGCAGCAATTGATGCAGCTACCTATGGGCTAAAAATTGAGCCAATTAAATCAAGTTTGAAAGCATGTAAAGCTAATGTGCAATCTAAAGTATGGATGTAGGCACTAGATCAAATGGAACGTGATAAAGCAACCAAAGAAGATTTGGCTAACGCCAGTCAGTATATTCATGGAATAACTAGTTGGAAAGAAGTGGTAGATTCTTTTTCTGCCTTTGCACATTTGACTGATGTCAATCATAAAGAAGTCTTGATTGAAGAAAAGAGAAGAAGAGAAGATGAACCAGGGTCTTCCTCTTCTGGCCCTCCGAAATGGGTAATTAGAAGAATGCCTGAACAACCAAAGCTTGCTACAAATATAACCCTAGATTAAGAGATGGAAGATGTGCCACAAATAAAGAAGACCGAAGGAAAGAAGAAAGGCAAGCAGCCAGGCTACAAATTGCAGTCTGACATAGAATCTGCAACCAATCTCAAACGAGTCCTAGAAGAACGAATTCTAGGAAGCAAAATTGAATTCATATTAGGCGAAATTCTTGGAATTGCCAAACGTGAATTCCATGATGTAATTATTAATGTAATCAAAAGGAAAAGACAATATGTTGGTGATGAATCTGAAGAAACAATGCATGCTTTTTTGCAAGTTCTTCGAGTTTTTGTGCAGGATAAAGAGAAGATGACTTCACAAGGAATTCAATTTGAAGCAGTTAAAGAATTAATTGCAGCAATTGAAGCGGAAGATAAAGAAAACATGAATGCAAAATTTAAAGAAGTGAAAGCTGAAAATGTAATGGTCAGCTGGTCCAAACCAGTTGGCCAGTCCACCTCTCAAAAAGAAGGCAGTCTACAGCACATGCATGAGGAAGAAGAGGCTTGGTTCATTCCAAGCAGTCACTACTCCCGTACGCATTGGTCAAGAGCAACAACGGAGACACTCATCAAAATTGGAGAAAAAAAAACAACATGTATTGCACTCTTAGACCATGGCAAGGAGTCTCTATAAAAGTGGTGGATGGCCCATAGATGTTGATCCAGGTTGGTGAATGAGAGCTACAAACAAATCTTCTGGAGAGTTATATACTGCATGTCCTAATGTGCAGGTAACTATTGGAGACATAAAAGAAAATTTTCACTTTTTTGTTCAAGACTCTTGTAGTTACCCTATCATTCTTGGGCAACCTTATATTTCTGAAGCCCGCTTGGAAACAAAAGCTCTTGATCATGGGTCTTCCTATGCTCGAATCCGAAGCAAGGATAATGAACAAGCTGTCCAATTTTATACTATGTGTGTTAACCATCATCGAAATAGAGATCGTCTGTGTGATTATCATGTGCCTCCTAATGCCCGAGAATTCAAGGGATTTCGGGCTACACTACTATAAAGGGAGACTATGGTAGTGCATCATGTAAAAAGATTGAAACTCCTTATGCTATAGAAACTGTGTCTCTAGCAAATTTGTATGTATGTACAACCAATAGTATGGGCTGTTATAAGTCTCTTCTGGCCATGACTAAGGCTGAAAGGAAATATTTATGTCATGTAAAAAGGGAGCTGAAAACTTATGACATGATGGCTGAAAATGAAGATATTTCGGGTATTTTTTTGGACTGATTACTACTGACACATTGGCTGAAATATATGCAGTTGCTCATGTAGAAAATCAGGTTGAAAATCACTCCATAGAAGTATGTACATTGGATTTTTATCAAACAATTCAAGAATTTGTTGAACAAGAAGACAATGGTTTACTCAACAACGCTGAAGCACAAGTGGAGACAAAATACAAGACAGTGGATAAGAAAGTCAAACCTGCGGCAGTCCCACTGCCTTCTGAAAGTGAAGGGCTCACTGATAGGACAACAAATCTGCCAAGTTTTCATGATCCTTCCAACATTGGTCACAAGTTCACATATGAAAGTATAAAAGAGCTCAAAATAGGTGAAAATTCTTTCCTTTCACCGGCTGAAAAACACTCTTTTATGCAAATGCTAATGAAACATGGAAAAGCTTTTGCATTTCAACCAAGTGAAATAGGCTGTGTGGATCCAAATATTGTGGATCCTATGGTCATTTTAAAGGTCCCACATGTGCCTTGGAACCTCAATCCCATTCCCTTTCCAATGGCGCATCTACCCAAATTATTAGAACTTCTAAATGAGAAGATGAGAATGAAGATTTTAGAACCTTCTTCAGCACTTTACTCAAACCGATAGTTTACTGTGCCTAAGAAAAACGGATCTTTACAATTCATTCAAGATCTATATCCTGTCAATCGTGTCACAATTTGAAATGTTGGTTTGGGTCCAATTATTGATGAGTTTGCTGAAGCTTTTGCAGGTAGAGCAATTTATTCTATGGACAACCTATATTTACGATATGACCAATTTCAGCTTTCATTAGAAAGCCGAGATATTACCACAATGAAGACACCTCTTGGATTGGTCCGCATGTGCACTCTACCACAAGGTGTAACAAACTCCGTAGCCCATATGATGAATGCCATGCACAGATTCTTAAGGGACTTTATTCCACAACTTACTCTTCCATTTCTTGATGATGTACCTATCAAGGGATGTGAAGTCAAAAAAAAGAATGAGGAGCTTGACGAAGATGGTTGTAGGACATTTGTAGTTAACCATATTCATGATTGTGACAGGATTTTGACAAGGCTAGAAGAGGTATATCTTACCCTTTTTGGAGCTAAGTTGATTTTTGGAGTAGAAGAAGTCCTAGTGGTCGGTCATCTATGTGGCCCCTATGGACGCAAACCTTCTACAATCAAGATAGATGCCATCAGCAGAATGCAAGAAAAATGCACAAATGTTTCAGAGGTGAGAAGATTTCTTGGTGCATGTGTATTCTATCTCATATGGATACCACATTTTGCTCATGTAGCCGAAAATCTTTATCAATTATTAAGAAAAAGTCAAAGATTCTCTTGGAATAAAGAGCATACTCTCACTATGCGTAAATTAATGAAGCTATTAATTTCAGCCCCCACTCTCAAAAGGGCTGACTATTCAAATGGTCAACCCATCATCCTTACGGTGGATAGAAGTCCCATTGGGATAGGATGGGTTGTTGGCCAAGAGGATCTTGAAGGTAACAGGTATGCAATTCGTTTTGGAGCAAAAGTTCTCAATGAACGTCAAAGAAGGTATGCACAAGTAAAAAGGGAATTGTGGGGAGTTGTAACAGCATTAAAGTGTGATCGTGAATACTTTATAAGTGCTTTTATAGTGGTAGAAACTGATTGTCTTCCACTCTTGGGCATGACTGCCAACTGCTCTACACCATCTGACATTGCAATGCTAAGATGGATTGCATATATTAAGTCTCTCAACCCCGAATTAAAGCATATTGCAGGAAAGGAGAATCCAGTTTGCTGACATGCTATCACGTGCAAGATATGACAATGAAGAAGAGTTGATGGAAGAAGATGAAGCTGAAGAATCTATACTTGCTGAATTTCATTCCATGGCTGTTGAAAATACCTTTTCAATTATTACATATACTGGTTTAAAGCTGAAAACAACAGGATGGTCAACTAGAAGCTAGCATGCTCATTGCATTGCTCAAGTTCTAGTTCATTTCCTTGAAGAAGATTATGAAGAAAATTGGCTAAAGATCGGCCGATATTTGAGCACAATGAAGAAGAAGGAGACTTGGACTGATGAGGAGTTCAAGCATATCAAGAGGAAAGCTTATGGATTTTTTCTTAAAGAAGGACA
Organism: Lygodium microphyllum; assembly: GCF_053477565.2. Taxonomy (NCBI): domain Eukaryota; kingdom Viridiplantae; phylum Streptophyta; class Polypodiopsida; order Schizaeales; family Lygodiaceae; genus Lygodium; species Lygodium microphyllum. The sequence continues at coordinate 43,424,395 of NC_141159.1, forward strand.
TCTATGGAATCATGCAAAGAAGAAGAAAGAAGCGCCTGTCTGAGTTTTAGGCAACAAAAGATTGCAACAACAAGTAATGAAGGAATTTCATGAAAGCCTGTGGGTTGGCCATAGAGGCATATGGGGAACCTTTAGTAAAGTCAAAGAAAAATATTGATAGAGAAACATGTATCGAGACATAGCACATTTTGTTGAAACCTGTTATGTGTGTCAAATGTATTCTATGGTCAAGTATCGAGATGGGTTACAACCAACTTATCCTTTGTCTATACATTATAGATGGGTTATTGATCTTGTAACCATGCCTACAGGAATATGGAATATGCAGTATTTAGTGCTTGCAAGAGAGGATCTAACCAATCAAGTTGAAGGCAAAGCCTTAACAACCAAATCCACTCAAGCTGTTTGTCGTCTTTTGCTTGAAGAAGTGTCTTGTAGATATGGTTGTGTGGGCAAAGTAACTGCAAATAGAGGAGAGTTGGATGCTGATGAGCCACGCAACTTCTTTGCTCAATTGGGTATTAAGTTGGCTTTAACATCATCCTACAACCCTGAAGGCAATGGAAAGAGTGAGAGAGATCATCAACCTATTCTCAAAGCTCTAGCAAAGTCTTGTAGAGGAAAGATCAAAGAATGGCCTAAAATGATACGTTTTGCATTATGGGCTGATCGGATTACTCACAATTCAGTGATTGGCTCTATGCCAGTTGAACTTATGCATGGACAACAACCAATTATGCCAATTGAAGAATCTATTCTCACATGGAGTCTCCTACCTCGGGAGGAAGGCATCAGTAGAGAAGAGTTAATGACTTTGTGCATATGGTAGCTAGAAAGAAGGCCCGAAGATGTTCAAGCAGCTATTGAGAAGCTAAAGTCAGCAAGACTAAAGAACAAAAGAAGATTTGATAAGCGACATCGACTTTGGCCAATTCAAGAAAATGACTGGGTGCTTGTCTATGACAGCAACCTAGATAATCAATACAGTGCTTCTAGGAAGATGGTAAAGTGTTGGTTTGGCCCATGCGATAAAGGTCGTTCATGACAATGCCACATATTCATTGGCTGAATTGGATGGAACAAGCATGAAGATACCCATAGCTAGAAAAAGAATCAAGCTCTTCAAACGAAGAGAAAGTTCAAAATATGAGCTAGAAGACTTGAATATAATTCAAGAGCATGAAGACATAGAGGAAGAAGAAGAGGTAGAAGATGAAGACATTGACATGGCAGAAGATACTGCAAATCCGTAAGACTTTGGCACATGCCAGAGGATGTGCAAGTTAGGAGGGGGTGGATGTCGTTCCGCTACGTGCATACTATGCAAAAAAATCTAGAGTGTAGCTTCCTTTTAGATTTAGAGAGCCAATGCCACTTTAGGCATTAGTATTAGTATCCATGGTTTAAAATATTAGATTTTTTTGGACAAGTTTTTAGTCAATTTTTGATATTCTAGATATTATATCTTGTAAAAATACATAAAACTATAGATAACTTCTAGATTAGGAGCACATGTAAAAAAAAGCATGTAGCTTTCAGCCAATTTGAGAGGATTTTATGTAAAAAAAGAGATTAGCGAAATCGTGCGATGCGTGATTGCTATTTTCAAGCACTGAACAGCACTCCGAAAGTGGGAGATGAAGAAGGAGTGATATGGCAGGATTTTGGCAAAGTGTCCTGGTATTTAACCCCCCTTTCGGAGCCATTGGAAGCATCAGATTGGTGATTTGAGCAGCATAGAGAAAGGTATTATTTTGTACATGTTTTTGTCTATTAGAGTTATATTTTCTCATAATGCTGAAAGAAACTGACAGGCTTCATCTTTGTTAGGATTCTTCTATATTTTCTAATTCTTTTTGGGAGTATTCTTTTACATATTCAATCTCTTCGAACCCCTTCTCTTCCGTCTACTCCTCTCCTCGAATCTATCTACACCGTGCTGTCTCTTATCTTCAAGAACTTGGCTTGAAACCTTCAACCCTTCTCTTATCTCTACCATCTCCGAAGTCTAAGCTCTTGAACCCCCATACATTCTTCTCTTGCCAAACCCCTGTGGGGACCTTCAACCCTATGCACTACGATAGCGTCTGTTGGGCAGTGATCGTTATGCATAGGTAAGCAAGTGCTATTGCTTCCTCATCTTCGTCCTCAAGCTCTATGTTTATTGTGGCAACTCATACATTCACAAGGACTCTAGCATCGGAGGCTCATGCGATGGATGTGTGGGAGGGTAGTACTTCTTTATACGGCTACCATTGAAGAAGTCTATGCCCTTTTCATCTAGGGTCTCAAGCTCTACATTGCCAGTTTGGTTGATTGTGCAGACTCTGAAAGGACCTAATCCCCTAAAATTCATATTCTATTTATGGCATTTGATTGAGTATAATAACACTAGGTCACCCTGATCGAAGTCTCGTTGCTTGACGTGCTTGTCAAACCAGCTCTTATGTCATGCCTTTTCGCAAATTAGTGCATAGGTAGCTAGAAGTCAAGTCTTTGATAAGCATTCTAACTCAACTAGGCATTCTATCCATGCCTCCTTTCCATCCCAACTCTCTTGGATACCCACTCTCAGGCTAGGGACAAAGAATTCTACTAGTAGAATGGCTTCAATTCCCTAGGTCACCTTACAGGGAGTTTGCCCCACAATCGTTGTATAGGTTGTTTGATAGGCCCATAAAGCTGCCATTAGCTTGTTGTCCCAATCGTTGTGAGAAGTAGAGACTACCTTGGTCAGAACATTCACTAAGATCTTATTTGTGGATTCAGCATGGCCGTTAGCTTGAGGGTAGTAGGGTGAATATTTCTAATGGATGATCGGGAAGGTAGACAAGAGGTGGGCAATCTTCATTTATGAAGTGCATGCCTTGGTCACTGACTAGTTCAATGGGGCAGTCAAATCATGAGATTACTTGCTTCCAAAGAAACTTGGTCGTTGTCCTATCATTGTTTTTCCTATTGGCTCGTGCTTCTACCCACTTTGTGAGGTAGTCTGTGGAAACTATGATGTACTTGGCCAGTGAGTATTGTGTTGTAGGACTAATTGGCCCAATGAAGTCAATCCCCCATTTTTCGAATGGCTGACTTGCTATGATTGGGGTCTTGTCCTTGTGAACAAGGACCTTGGTCTGTTTGCACTCATCACAGTGCTTCATGAATCATGTTGCATCATGGAAAAGCGTGGGCCACCACAATTGAGACTACAGCACCTTGTGTGCTGTCATGTCTCTATTGAAGTGTTCTCTTGTGATTCTAATGTGTGCTATCCCAAGTACATCATGCATCTTATGCTTGCACACACATCATCATAGTAAGCCATGTTGTCCTAACCTAGAGAGTCGGCTGACTATCAACTGATTTGGTTGTATCTTGACGATAAGTTGCCTAAGCTAGACCTTCTTGATAGGTCTTTCAGGTAGTCTGTGCTCTAGTACTTGGACTATGTCATCCTCCCACTATGGTGTCAAGGCAACTCTAAACAAGTCCCTTTCACTAGACAAATTGAAAAGATGCACATCTGGTAAGTCATCTACTATATTATGTCTAATAGCTTCTTCCGTGGTGGTTATGCGGGACATGTGACAGCCATGTAGTACTACTTCCCTTTGCATACAGTCACGGAGAAGTCAAATTCAAAAAGTAAAAGTAACCATCAAGCAATGCATCTTGTAGCATAAGGTTTATTCACAAGATAAAGCAAGGCTTGATTGTCAACAAAGAAGGTGAAAGGTGTAGCCAGAAGATAATGTCAACATTTCTTTACAACAAACACCATGGCCAAATCCTCTCTCTCAATTTTGAAATAGTTCATCTCGATATCCATGAGTTATCTACTAGCAAAACTCATAGGATATTCTGAATTGTGTTCTCCAAGCTAACACAAAACAGCCACGGTAAACTTTGAGGCATCAATGTGTACGTGGAAGGTGATGGGTCTAGTCTAGGGCTCGTAGAATGGGCATAGTTGTCAGAGCCTTTTTCAACTCTTTGTATGCGCTTTGGCATTCCTTGATCCATTCAAATATTATTAGCAGTTTGTAGAATGTCTAGTGATTAACGCATAGTTTAACACAAATTGCCAATAGTATCTCATATGTCCTAGGAAGCATTGAACTCCCTTGTAGCCAGTTGGCTGTGGAAGGTCAACACTAACCTTGACTTTTGAGAAGTTGGTAAAAATGCCATTCTTGGACACCACGTGCCCTAGGATGCATCCATGTTTCACCCATAATTGGTAATTAAGGGGGTTCAACAACGATACAATCTGCATCATTCAAAGACTGCGTGGAGTTTGTCTAGGTGTTCCCTCCAACTCGAGTAAACACACAGATCATCAACGAACACTTCTAACTCTTGCTTAAACATGTCCTTTAAGATGGCACACATGAGCATTTGGAATGTGCCTGATGCATTTGTTAGCCCAAAAGGCATGACTATGTAGGTGAAGACACCCCATTCAATAGTGAATGCAGTCTTATGCTTGTCATAGGGTTGGAATTGCACCTGATTGTAACTTGAGAAGCCATCCAAGAAACTGTAGGCTTCTTTGCTAGCCACTCTCTCGAGCATATGCTTGGTATACGGTAGTGGATAGTTGTCTCTCTTCATAGTAGTGTTGCCTTTCTTATAATTAATGCACACTCTGATTTTTTTGTTCTTCTTTAGGACAATTATAATGGGTGAAACCCAGTTTGTGTGCTCAATTTCATAAATGAATCCTGCTCTTAACAGCTTTTCTATCTCCTTCTTGATTGCATGACCATGCTTGGGATTCATAGGTTATGGTCACTACTTGATAGGCATTGTGTTTGGTATCATGGAAATGTTATGAGTCACTATACTCGGATCTACTCCTTTCAGCTCATCGAGGGACTAAGCGAATATATCTATGTACTCTCGTAGCAGTACAATGAGATCTGCTTCTTCCTACTCAGTCAAGTCGTCGGCTATATGAAGACAGGTTGGGGCTTCTCCCCTTCCCTAGCCAGATTGACCTCCTTGACCTTGGCAAGCACTTTTATGAATTCGTTTTCTTGTCCTTGCCTCTTGGCATCTAGCAAGAGCACTACTCTATCACATTTCTTAAATTTCATGAATTTCTTTTGGTAGTTCTTGCAATTTTTTTGCTCCTTAGTGTTAGACTCCCTAGATTGACTCTTTCTTTCCTCCTTCAACCATCTATGCCTTAGGTGGACTGGTAGGTCCCCCTTGGTGTGTTTGGTCTTAGGTAGCCAAGGTATTTCAGGGTCGCTATCTGACCTTACTTCTGATTCAGAGTCAAACTCTCTGTCTTTGCTAGAAGAGGGAGTCTCTCTTGGCGGTCATAGCTTTGAAGGTAATTTTTTCCTAGGTAACACTGCGGCACTTGGTTGGGTGAGTGCCCTGTCCGTTTGTAGTCAATTGCCCCTATGTGCTCCAACCACATGCAATTGCACTCTATTCACATGATTCCTCTCTTGATTCTAAAGGTACTCTCTTTTTGTGGCTTGGAATCTACTCATATTTTCTCAATCTCATGTCCATCAGTGTCATAATCTATTGTGCCAATCTCTTATTTGCTCTCTTTACTGAAGGAACATCAATCCTCCCTCATCATCTGCACTATCCTTTTACGACTACTCGTCATCTCCTAGGTTTCTACACTCCTCTTTCTTCTCATCCATGACCAACATCCAATTGTACATCAAGTTCATATCATGCACCTTGGTCCATTTCCACTTGGGTTCATCCATGAGATCCTTGAGGGGTTTAAGATTAGTGGTTGGGTTGCCACCTAGCTTGTCCATTAAGTACTCTAAGGTCTCGAAGAGCTCTCACTTGTTATTCGAGATGTAGAACATGACAGGGGTGGGCTAGGTACAACAGCTTCTAGCCATCATGCATAAAGGTATTGAGGGCTTATTCATGGGCTTATTGGTTGCCTTAGTAGCTTGCTTGTATTTCTCCTCCTTGTCTGAGAATAACAGATTGATTGTGGCTAGCACATGCATCAAATCCCGCTCATCCTCAGGGAAAGGGATATACTTCGTTAGTAGCTCATAAGATTTCCTAACTTGAGCATCACGCTTTAGCATGGTGGAGATGGTATCCAGGTCGACTAGCATGGTATTCCAGGTATCCATCTCTACCCTTACTACTTTTGTTTGATTGCCCAAGAAGATCAAACCGTTGCCCCAATCTTCTATGACTCGTGCATTTTGCATCTAGGGTTGGCCTAGAAGGATTTTGTAGTCTAACCTCCCTTCATGACGATGAAATCCACTAAAAATTGGACTCTTGCGATCTTCAATGGCCAATTCTTCAACACCCTAAATGGCTTAACTTTCATCCCATTGGCCAGTGTGACATTGAACCTAGTGTTCTCGATAGGTGGGTTGCCCCAAGCTTGGAGCATTGTGCGGCTAAGTATATTGACTCCTGCCCCCGTGTCTATGCTTCCTTTCCCTGTAGCATCTCCTAGCGTTAGGATGGGCAAGACCGCATGCATCTTAGTGCCTTCCCAAAAAGCATTAACATGTAAGGACTTGGGTACTGAGTGCAACATCAAGCTCGATATCTTAGTCATTGCATCAAGGTCATGTAGGCTAGCTACCCCCTGCTCGATGGGTCCTCTTGCTTCAACTCTTGCCACATCGTTGAGTGTTGCTTAAGAAGGTCTCCTAGGCGCAAAGTCACAGGGCTTGACACTAGCATTGTAAGAAGGTTGCTAGTTACCTGCTTCCCTCCTAATTCCATGCTTCTTGGTCAATAGTCTTGGCTAGTTTGCTGCATCGTGGCACTTAAGCGTTGTCTATACAATACTACTCGTTGTCGCAGCGCGTAGGGTTGAAGATCACCACAAGGTTTGGCAAGAAAATTGGATAAGATAGATGGAGATGTGTCTTCAAGAGATAAGTAGATTACAATGAGTGTTTAAAGGTTCAAGAGGTACTTCATGGTCAATCACAAGGGTTTGAGAGAAAGAATGTATGGGGTTTCAAGAGCTTAGACTCCGGAGATGGTAGGGATATGAGAAGGTTTGAAGGTTTCAAGTCAAGTCCTCGAAGATGTTAATAGAGCTTCCAACTTCAAGCTTTCAACAAAGAACACAAGAGTATTATCTCATAAGTCTTGTCTCAAAACAAGCTTGTTTTCTTGACTGTAAGAGCAATCACAAGTTATGAAATATGCTGACATGTATCATAAACAACTCTACATCCTATCATGAAGCCATAGCGTGAATCATCTTTGTACAATTACATTCAATGTAGACTGTAAGGGATAAAAACTTATGAGTCATTTACAAGGCTTGTAGGACAAAGAGACTTGCTTCAAGAGAGCTTCAAATAAAGATTTCGATAATGATAAGTTACCATAGCCAAGAAATTAAGAGAAAAAGCTCTTCTTAATTCAACTCAAAGCATCTAAGAATGATCTACAAACATTGCCCTGCCATAAGGGCACATAATACTTGCATACTTTAACAAGATGTCTTTTGGGTAGAGCAAGAAATGAATTAAAAGAACATTGCTGTAGCTAATTCTTTGAATATGACTGAAGATTTCAGCCCCAAATCAGTCCAAAAAGCTTCCATAATTCACTTTTGATGATAGCATAAAATTTCCCTAACACGAAGTGCATGGATCAACCAAATACAAGTGTCTATCATACCATATGAAGCAATAGAGATGAAAAAGGGCATGCTGTCCACAAAATCACTGTGTGGGCTGCCTAAATCAGTCCATATATATGGCAACTACCTTCCAACTTTGATGAAGTACAAGAACAACCCTATATTCAAGAGCATGTTACAAGCAATAGGTAGCTTGTAATAAGCATGTGGAAGTAGAAGAGATGAAGGAAAGCATGTTGCCCTTGTTTGCCCTGTTATAGGCTACCTATTTCAGTCCCCCAAGCATGTACATAGAGCAATCAAGATGCTCTCTTGATTTCCCTTCGGAAATATTTATGCAATGCCAACTTGCATCAGGCATATCAATGCAAGTATGACCAATAAATAAACATGAATCTTCAAGAAGAGGAAGATAAGTGCTGCTACCCACAATTCTTTGTTTGGGCTGCCTATTTCAGCCCACTTTCTTCACATAATCAAGTCAAGAAGGCTTCTTGACACACCTTTCTTCAAGGTTCTACAATTGTAACTTGCCGTAAGCTCTCAAGAGCAAGAGTGAGCCCTTGTGGCAACACTAAGCAAGAATGCAAGAAGATGAACTTCAGCTCTTCAGATTAGGTTTGGAAGGCTAAAAAAACTATCCTTATTTAACTCTTGAAGGACTCAAGAGAGTGAATTTGATGCCTCTCTTGACATGGGAGAACAAACTCAGTATAGAAGAATACATAGGTCAAGAATAAACCTTCTTTTAGAATCCTAAGAGTCCTTCCATGAGTATGGGCAATTGCCCTTAGATACATAGTTCATCCATGTTTTACATAGCCAAGAGTGGCCTTCCATTTTTGTCAATGCATGGGAAGAGTAGCACTTACATGTCAAGTGGAGTCATCTGTAGTTGCTTGTGGTTGCATGGCTTTCTCTCCCTTTGTTGTGGCTGTGATGAAGCTCTTTTCTCTCCCATCCAACATGCGCCCTGTTCAGTCCTGAGATTTTCCCACAAAATGTGGCCTAGATCACGCTGTCCCCTTGATCTCTTCCTTGACTATTTTATTAGTCACATAAGCATGGCACAATACATATACAATGTCCTATGCTTAGTCAACCTAGGTAACTTTGTCTCCCTTGTGACTTGGCTTGTGAATATACTAAAACTTTGAATATCATAAGTACACAACCACATCATTGGCTCCTGGAAAATGTAACCCAAGGGAACCTATCAAGTCAACTACTCATGCCCATATTTCATCTTGTTTAATGCTCCATGACTTACAGTAATTGTAGCAATTTCAAGTAAGTAATGCAAGGAAAGTTAAAAGTAGGTAACCACAATCATTCATCTTGTCAAGGACCCATCATAAATTTATTATATTTTAAGGTAGAGAACCCCCATCTTTATTGCACCATGCCATATGCTGGTGGACTTAGGTTTTTATGATTTATTGTACTATGCAAGTCCCTATGTAGCATGTCTAGATTTCAAGTGACTAAGTGTCATATGTAAATGATAAAATTTTTATGTTTAGACCATGGGGAAAGAATCCCATGACATCATGGTGCAAATGCGTGTCTTGATTTTAGTCGAGTCAGTGAGACTAGTGTTCTCACACTAGATAGCTCATTGATTTCATATTCTAAGATGGGCTCTGTGTCCTTTAAGTGCTCTTGGGCTTCTCTCACCCACTCCTTGACTTTATCTATGGCTTCAAGTTGGCGCTTCGGTTAGGGTACTCCTTGACTTTAGCACTCCCTTTTTCTACAGTCTTCGGAGAGGATGTTTCTGCCTCTGCATCTGTGACTCTTTTTACTATGGGTAGTATTGTGGCACTCTCCACCTTAAGTGTGACCTTTGCCTTAGTTCTCTTCTTCCTTCACCTATGGCTCTTTTTTCCTATTGAAGCTATGCCTAGGTTACTAGGCCTTGGCAGTGATATGCCGGCTCACTTTGTTTGTGCTTGGGTTATAACATACAATGGGATGGGCATAGCCTCTCCATTGAGTGTTTCAACTCCAAACAACCCCAATGGCACTAATAGCACAATTGCCAAGCTAGAGGATGGTTTCCTTCTAGGGCAATCGGCAAAAACAGATGGGTGGTTTTGAACTTTGGGCATCTAAGGTCATCCTTATCTCTATTGACTTGTTGTCTCTCAGAGTAGCATGAAGAAATGTGGCCTAGGTGACCACAAGTCCAACAAGCTCTTGGTTGTTCCCTCCCAGGCCTCTACCTCTGCCTCTGTCTAATGCCATCACTGGCACTAGTGGATAGTCCATGAGAATGGGGTTGCCCTCTTCGTTGTACGAGATGTAAGGGTTTACATATGCCTTCTCATCATTTGGTTCCTCCATGTAATGGACTGGAGCATCGCTTGGTGGGTGGGTTATGAATGGTCCAAGTGGCCTAGGGATGCATGTGGGATTAATCTCCATTCCAGTGATGGATGGTTTCATGTCGTTAGGTGCTAGAAGAGCCTATGGGGCTCCCCTTTCGAAGAATTTTGGTGGCCTATTCCCTAGGTATTTTTTAGTATGGAATCCTCCTTGGTAGCTTGCGATGCATGGCATCATGGCTGAGCCTACTGCAATTGGCACAAGATTAGGACCTAGGGTGCTGATATTCTGTTGGAAGGTGATTTCTACTGCAATGCATGCATTGGACATGTAGGCATATAGGTCTCCTCAATATCTCTTGCAGTCTTGCTAGCTTCGTCTTCATCTTTGCTAGCTCTTGGCTTTGGTAAATGCTTTTCCCTTTATCTTGGATGCCCGGGACTTGACCATTCGCTAGATGTCATGGCTCTCTTTGAGGATTTGGAGTTTGCATCATCTTGGTTTGAGTTCCTAGATCTTCTCTCTTTGAGCTGGTCATCCACTCATATGGCCTCTTTGAATATCCTAGCTACTATGTCTTTTGACTTGCTCGAGTTGCCTGCTAAGGCCTTGTAGAGTTCCTTGTTGCAAATTCTATTTATAAAGACTATGGAGATCACTTTCTCAATGGGTCATTCGTTAGTCGGGATTCTCTTAAAGAGACCCCGCACGTGGGTAACATAATCTACAATGTCCTCCTTGTCCTTTTGCTTGACATTCATCAGCCTATACTGTTAGAATACCTAACCTTAGATAACCTCTTGAGGAAGAGGTTCTTGAGGTTGTTGCACTCCGTCGCATCTAAGCCGGTGTACCATGTGCAACCCTTGTCACCTAGGAAAAGGCCGAAGGCTTGCAAGAATTGAGCAAGATCCGTGAGGTTGTTAGCCTTGCAAACTTGGTCAAACTGCTCTACAAAATCTTATGGATCATTTCCCGACTGGTATTTGTCTAGTTTCTTCGCAACTATGGGGATTTTTGAGACTAGCTCTTGGAACTCTGGGTGACTCCTAACCCTATGAACAATGAGGTTGCTAGGGCTGTTGCACTTTGCTATGCAAATGTATTATCTATGAGCCACTTTGTGAGAAGCTCGCTCAACTGCCTCTAGGTTCTCTCTCTTTTCACGTTAGCCCTGTACGATTCCTATTGACTAGAGCTAAAACACGTAGGACTTTCCACATCATAATGTCTTGCTCCAACTTCCTAGTTCGTTGCTCGTGGTTGTAAACTACTATCTTCTATAGTGCTTGACATGCTAATATCCTCTCCTCCTTGAGGTCTGCTATGATTTCTTTAGATGGCCTACCATGGTGGTCCATCCAGGTTTGTAAGTTATATTTATTCACCATCTGTTGGATGTCTTATGGGAAATCCCCCAAGTCGAGCTCGTCATTCTTGTGGTTGGAGCTGGATTCTGACATGTATATCGCTTCTTGCTCTACTAGGTTGTCGATGAGGCTGATTAGGTCAAGTAGTGTTATGCCTCCAATGGTGTTAGTCCTTTGATGCCTATGGCGTTCTGTGTTGGCTTTCTCTTGGTCCTACTGACTGGGGTTCTTGATCATCTGTCTAAATCTGAGGGTCGCCTCCTATTAGTGCATTTTTTCTGCTTGTTATGTATGAGTGTGTTCCTTCTTATTACAAATAGCCCTCAACTTATGTTCACTCAATGTGTGCATGGTGATCTTTTCGTGCACAATGCAAAATCAGGCTTTCAACTTTCAAGTGCACTTCAAGTAACAAACAATGTGGGGTGTGAATGCAGGATGATGAATACAAATCTTGCTCTCCCCTCATTCCATTTTCAGCCAAATATGGCCCTAATGCAATTGATGACCACTCGTATGGGTTCACTAGGGCCTTTATTGCATCTCTTAGCTTGGTTAGGGTGTAATTACGATCTGTGGGTCAATTTGGGGCTCTAAACGGGAAAGTAGCTAATGGGTTTGCTAGTTGTTTCTTTTAGGTTGTTAGGTCATACTTTTTGTAGTCAAGAGGCTCTACGAGCCGTTTGACATGTCTGGAAGGCTTTTCGAAAGGTTTCCCTATTGCGAGAGGTGCTATATCTAGCTTGGGATGTGCTAGATCTGGCAAATTTTTCATGTCAGCTTTTGGTTCGATTTGCAAGTGTTCAAGTATCAAAATTGGACTATCCAATTTTGGTTGGTCCTATCGGCCCACTCGAACAGCGAGTGGTTTGATTATGGGTCCTAATGTGTGCGATTATGAAGGTCCGAATCTGATTGCTCGAGTGTCTGAATGTGGGTCGATCTAATTGTTTGATTCCCAATTGTTCGATAGTTCGATGGCCCGATTGTCCAAATCGGACAAGTCACATGTCCAATCAGATGGGTTGAGTGATGTTTGAGTGGTCTGATTTCTAAAATCAAACCGCCATCTGATTATTAAAAATCGGACTCTATCAGGTGCATCTGATTTCGACCATGGTTCTAAACAAGATGAAAAGCAAATCAATGGCAAGGATTTTGGGCATGCAAGGCTACACAAACTGCCAAAATGCAAGAATAGACAAGGGGCAAGGTTCATACATACTTGATGCGGTTGAAAATACCCTTACGTGACGATCGATCTGCCCTAGGACTCTCTCTTCTCTCTCACTCACACTGTGAGATTGAAACAGAGCCTTCACCCCCTCTTCCTTGGGTTTCAAATCCTCATTCTAGTGCATGAATGTTTCCCCATTCGTGCTCTTGCCTTGTCAATGGATTTCAACCCCTTTTTTCCCTTGTTTTTGCCCTGTTTACAACAACAATCCTAAAGCGATTCGCTTCGATTTCTTGGTCCTATCCTACTCTAAATGCAACGAAAATCAAAGCTCAAGTACCGAAATGATTTATCCTACTTGCCTAATCATTAAAAACTCAAAATACTTACTTGCTTCGAAGATTAAACTCCCAAATCTCCTACCTACATCAAGCACCAGTTGGGGATGAAACCCTACTTCAACGCTCGATTTGAAGCACGCAAGTGCTCAAGCTTGAATCCGGTGGTCTTGGCAATGGAACCAAAATGAAGGCGGAGCTCACACTCAACCATCAAGACCCATAGACTACTTATTGTTTCAAGTGTTTTAAGCAATCTCTAATGGCTATCTCTCACCTAGTCGACACGCTTCTGATCCTACAAGTGTAGTGAGCTTATCTTAATGCCCAAATGAGTAGCCTCCTCCCTCAAGCACTCCGGTAGCTCCATGATATGTGATACAAACTCAACCCTCTACCTTCAAGCTCCATCCACCATAGCCACATGCGGGAGACAAGAGAAGAGAGGAGAAGATGGAGAGTTTCTCCACCACGGTCCCTCACCCTCACACACTCACTCCCTCACACTCTCACACTCCCTGTCTCAAGCACAAGCACAATCACAAGCAAGAGGAAGAGAAGAAAAGAAGAAGAGAGCTAATTTTGCCACACACCAAGAATGAGCTTCTCATTCACTTTTTGAGTTTATATATAAGCCCTAAATCCTTTGGGCACCCATCTCCTTTTTTATATGACTGGGCATCTTGTCGAGGTCCTCTTTTCTAGTTCCCTTCTATTTACCTTATCTCTTCACCTATGCCCATCTAGATTTTACAATTTGCACAAGAGGGAGCTTGGTGCTCTTTTACAAAATTTTAGGGGCATTTTTCATTTAAAAATACACCTTTCGTCTTTTGCATTTTTTTGAGGTTGCCTTTGTGCTTTTTGCATTTTCTCCTTCTTGTTGACTTCATTGGGTCCACATTTCAGAATTTTCTTGGAATTATTTTTTCTTTTTTTTTCTTATCCTGCAGTGGGGTTAACAATAGCTATTTAATGAGATCAATTGGATAGAGTGAGAGAATCAGATGGCACACTGATGAGTCAACTCACATTGAGCAATAGTGCTTGAACGAGGAAGTAGTCAAAAGCCTCTAAGAAACCAAGTGGCTAGGGAGGGAATAAAAAAAGAGAAGAAAGTGCAAAGGAGAAAAGAACACATGTATGAAGATGTACCTCTAAGAAGAAGTGAAGTAAAACACTTGAAGCTTAGGGAGTCCAAGAACTATAGAGATAAGTGCCTTCTCTTGATACCTTATAGCATGGGATCAAAGACTTGTCGTCAAATGGAGAGTCAATTAGTATCTCCTGAGCATTGCTTCAATTTGAGTCCCTCCAATCAAGATCATAGTTGAATCAAGGTCAACTCGTAGCTTACAAAACCCAAGTTGATAGCAAGAAGTACTTATTTGACAGTGGCAAGAGCTTGATATGCATGCTAGGAGTCAAGTCGAACCATTTAAGCCCTTGAAGTGATCAAATGCCTTGAGGAAATGAAGTTAAGTGTGGGCACCAAAACACCAGTTGAATGAGAAAGGGGAGATTCAAATCAGATGCCGCCTTGAGTTGAATATGATGATGCTTGCTTGAATTGAATGTGATGCCTCATGAAACAAACCACGCATTTTATACTTGTATGCTATGCCTTGCAAACAATCGAATTGGATGCCAAATCCTTGAGCATGGCTAAATGGAATAAAATGTCCAAAAGTGATTGAAAGGAATGAATCCTTGTGAGAATTTAATGCCAAAAACTAGGAAGAGGTGAGTAGGGTAAAAAAGGCAAGCACTTTAATTGATGCTTGAAAAAGCAATGCCTTTAACAGAGTTGATTTAAAACACTTATCATGAACAAATCAAATTCCTAGTTGGATCAAATGCTTTGTTGCCTCTTGTGGTGGAATCTAACATCTTGTGATAAACACTTGGAGGCGAAGCCAATACTTGGGATTGAATGCATTAAGCCATCACCCAAGGGGATAGAATCGAAATCACATTGGAATTGACTGAATCAAATGAGCAAACATTTGAAGGGAGTATAATCAAATTGAGTGAATCAAATGACTCAACACATGAAGGGTGTGTAGAATTGAATTGAGTGAATCAAATGGCCAAACACATGAAGGGAAGTAGAATCAAATTGAATGAACACTTGAAAAAGCACATGCTTTACTAGGAGGAATCAAATGCTTTTCTAGCCATTGATGCTTTGAAGAATCAGACACCTTGTCAAATCAAGTGAGCACTAATCTCTATGGTTTGACATTATGCCTTGTCAATTCGGATGCTTTCTGAATCAATGGACACAAGTTGAAGCCTTGCCATAGAAGAAGGTCACCAAGAATTAGACTTGTCTAATTGAATTGATGAATTCATGGAATTGAATTGATGAATCTATGCTTTGTGAATCAATTACCTTGTCAAATCGGGTGCTTTGTGAATTAAATGCAAGTCAAAGCCTCACCATGGGATCAAATCGATGTGGTGATTGAATTTGATGCCAAGGATGGATGTGTTGAAGACATGGCCGCATATGAGATGATCAAGACAATCAAATGTAGGAAGAAGCCAATAATCAAATGCTTTTCATGAGACTAAGGGTGTGTCTACATTTGATTCTATCTCCATTTGATGCAAAACAAGGCTACCTCTTTAAGTCTCCAGAGAATTCAATGCTTTAGTCTTGTCCAAGAGGAGAACGATGATAACAATTGAATCGGTAGAAAATCCATGCATCGAACAAGTCACTAGATCATCTTTGGTGAGTGACCAAAGACAAAAGCAAGAATTAGATGGGAATGGAAGGCAATCCTTGAGTGAGTCACCATCCCCATCATCTAGTTGGAAATTAGGGTTCCAACTTTGATCTAGGAGACAAATTGCCATCATGACATGATACCCATCCTTTCAAATGCCATCATCTTTGCCTTTCCATGATTGAATGCCCTACTGAATACTCGAGTGTTGAAGCATTGTGGGCAAACACTTTGAGACCTTGGGAATTGAGTGAAGGGAGTGGAATCATTCAATAGATTGCACTGAGCTCAGCAAAACAAATGGGACGTTGAAACCTTCCAAGTAGAGTTGGAATTGAATTCCCTCACCAAGTATTAGACACTTGTTTAAGTTTCTTTTGGACTCTTTAGAACCGAGGCTAGATATGTGCATTGTTTTCTTTCCCTATCTAGATCGCATGTTTGTGAGTCAAGTTCTCTATTAGGTGCATGAAAGTGTCAACTTGCCAATTTGGAAATAAATCAATAGTTGGTCTTCTATCTCTTGAAGAGTCTTGAAATGCATACTAGCATTATATTTTCCTCATTGAGAAGTCAAACATTGCAATCGAATGCCTTTACCTGGATGGAGCTTTCAATCAAACCATAGAACCAACCATAATTGCACTAAGGAAATGAATTGGAGATTGCATTTGTGAGAGTGAATTGAAGACTGATGCTTATTCTAAACCCTCAATCTAGGGTGACCCCTAGGAGATATTTTTTTGAGGACATGAGTCTTAAACCTTGCTTCGTACTCTAGAATTGAACAACTTAGAATCGAATGGTAATCAAGACCACCTTGTAGAAATCTATTCTCATAACTTTTGATCCATAACTCTGATTGTTGAGATTTCTTCTGCAAATTGTGGCGTGCTTCTAATCTACAACTTTTTTGAAGACTCCAAGTCAAAATTCTAAAAAATTCTACCTTGAAAAAAATATGTACAAGGTGCAACTCTCTTTTCTTGCGCATAGTCTCAGTCAAACATCAACTCACCAAAGCTTGTAACTCTCGCATATTGACTCAGATAACAACCAACCTTTACATGCCTCTTTCCTAGGTGTAAAAGTCCATCTCGAAGTGCCAACACCATTAGAACTTCTTTCATTAACTCCAGATTTTAAAATACCAAATCTTTCCTAAATAGTAAACTATAGCAAATAGATTAGGGAGGAAAACACATTCGGAACAACAGACCCACCATCAAAAAATACATTAAGAAGATGACCTAGCCATCAATGCACCTTACTAGACAATGAAGGTCACATAGATGAAAGTCAGTTTGATCCCAAGTGACCAATGCATGGATCATTTGACCAACTCTAAGAAAAGAAAATGTATTCCTCAGGAACCACCACCTCGTTATCTAACCTGGACAAGCTCACAAAAACTCCAATTCTATGAGAAGAGTCAAAGACCATGTCCACCTTGGGATCCAACGTAGATAACTTCTGATTTGACCCTAGAAAGTTCCCAAAAGAAATCAAGTAAGTATTAGAGAAATATGATTAGAAGATGAGGGTAGTTTACAAGGGGAGATTGACACAAGAAATAGTGACTGAACTAGGAGGTTGGAAAAGGACCTACTATAACAAATCACTAAATTCTTGCAAGCATAAAGACTTGACATGTAAGGGAAACATGAATCTCAATACCTAGGCCGAGCAACCTTGTTATGCATCATCTTTAGGCAAAAAGAATTGAAAGAAGAAGAAGAAAGAGAAGAAAGTGCAAGTGCAACTTTCTTTAGACAGATAGTGCTACAACCCTAGAACAAGGGAAACGAGTTTCTGATATGGAAGCAAAAACATATGCTCCAAGGATGAAGGAGAAATAAAGTGCAAATATTGGGAAATACCATGATCCTAAGTAGCAACTAGACATAGTGGAAAAGGTTTGAAGCTAGGTAAGAGAGGCAAAAGCGCACTTCAAGATGTTGAGCCAATTCTAGATGGTGACTTGCATGACTCTTCAAGCTTGAGCCCCCCAACTTCACCCACATTTGTAGGAACAAAAGGAACTCGAACACCAAATGCCACCTCATGATCTAAATAGCTCAACCAATAATCCAAATCAAGAGCATGGGAGATGGAACTACAAATGGTTTGCAAAAGATAAACCAAATGATAGCTTGCTAGCTACATTAACCTCAACCTCGATCAAAGTCTACTGTTGGGACATTTGTGCTAAAGCAAAGTCCAATGCTATGGAAAGCTCTAAAGCAATGGGTAGAAGAATTGTTGCATTTAGGAGAAGCAATTATGCAGGTCCATGATGCAAACACACACACACACACACACACACACACACACACACACACACACACACACACACACACACACACACACACACACACACACACACACACACACACACACACACACACACACACACACACACACACACACACACACACACACACACACACACACACACACACACACACACACACACACACACACACACACACACACACACACACACACACACACACACACACACACACACACACACACACACACACACACACACACACACACACACACACACACACACACACACATATATGCTAAACTCTATGATAGGAACCCTATAGGGAAATGCCTTTGGGAAAGGGATTGAGATGCATGTTGTTCTTCATGTTGTTGCACTATAGGAGATTCCACCAAAAAGGGGATCATAGGCAATCCACATGTGGAAACAACATGATTTAAGGACCGTTTGGCATATTGAAGAATTGGCCTATTAAGATTGTAGGCATCAGAATTTTCGATCAGCTTTATCATCATGAAGGGAGTTGACTATGGCATCGTGCTTGGTCAACCCTAGATGAGGAATACACAAGCAATTGAGGATTGGGGCAATAGCCTAATGTTCTTTGAAAACTACACGATTCTTATTAGGATTGAGATGAACACTTGGAAAACCTCACCCATGGACTTGGACACCATTGCTATCTTGCTAAAGGGTAACACCAACACCACATCAAACTATGGTTTGCTGCATCCCTTCTTGATGATGTGCAAGATTGGATGCATATCCTTACTACCATTGACTTGCCTTTCTTAGATGATGTGGAGGATTATAAGCTAATGGTCACTGTAGTTACACATATTGAAGAGCAAAGAGAAACGATGAACACCTTAGACTAGCACTTGTCATTATTTTCGATGTGTATGATGGCAAAAAGCACCGAAACAACTCCAAGCATGTACTACAAAGCACTTGTAAACAAGTTGGAGTTTATTAAGATCTTAGCTTTTAAAAAAAAGGAATTGCATCAAAATCCTAGTGCAAACCTAAAACCACTCAAAGAGCTCTTGGAAGCTTGATGATGCAAGTGGACCAAAGAGCATGATCTAAACCTCAAATCGGGCCCTCCTCCAAAAGAACATCGAGTTGGAAGAAGAGGCAAGGATGGAGGAGTTGATAGGGTATTCAATATGGATTGTGATAGAACTTGGTTAGAGTACTTGGAAGTATTGGATTATGAGCAAGCAGGACTTAATTAAGCAAACTAAGCAACTTTATATGAAATCAAAACTGTTTTTGAGCTACGACCACCAAGAGAAACATCCTCATCTAGCAAAGGTTGTGAATTTAACTCCAGTCAAAATTCAGCTTCCTATGCTACCTAAAACCCGATGCACCAAGGGGGACCTTTCGATCCACTTGTAGGACAAAAGGTTGAAGGTGTTGAGATATCGAGCTCCACTCGTGATATGCCAGGGTGACTGTTGTGTATTTATGTCACCGACTTGTCATTTGCAGACGCGGTTGGTACACCGCCCATGAATAATAGCTACATGACAGCTATCCTTATCTACTCTAGTTCGTGGCTCAGTTAGTATGCCACCTTAGTTAGTTGAGTTTGGTTTAAGACCCATATATAGGGTTCTTCTATTTCTTTGTATGAGAGTTCTTTTGGCTTACACAACTAAGAAGAGGAAAACTGTTTTCAGCCTCCACCTCTGTGTGTATTCCCCCATTGTGCAAGCAAGAAAGCTACAAGTGAGACTCCTTCCTTCTCTCCCACAATCTTGACATGGTATCAGAGCCTTGTTCGTGGTAAGGAGCTCAAGAAAGCAAGCCAAGCTCGCGGTGTTCTGGTAAGAGGAGCAGTGTTGCTTTCATTTTCTGTTTTGGGAGCAGATCTCTGCACGTAGCACAGTCGAAAATTGCAAGAGTGCATTGTCTCAGGTTGAGACGCCCTTTGTGGTGAAGCAAGAGGGTAGTATATGCTGCGGGATACAACTTTAGCCTTGGGTGACCCTATTTTCTTGATTTGAGGCCATTTCGGGGCCTGTTTTGGAGGCGGAAGTTTTCAACACGCACTCAGGAAAAGGCCCAGTTTTATGCTGTGCAGCCACTGTTCTACAGGTCGGTGAAAAGTTACTGTAGAAATTGCATCGTATGCTTGTGCGCAGAGACATTGGGAGTTACAGAATCATCCATGTTGCCTGTTGATGCAAAATCGTCACTAGGAAGTGACTGTGTGGTCAAATACCACTTTCGTCAGTTTTGCAGATTTGCTTTTGTGAGGCTGAAGCTGTGTTCTTTGCAGTGACAAATTTTTTTGCAGTGTTCTGTAATGGCGTCTGATTCTTTCTCACAGATTGTCACTGAAAAGCTTGACAAGAACAACTTCCAAGCATGGAAGTTTAGAATGACGAATTTCCTTATGGGAAAAGGATCTTGGGAATTTGTTGCAGGAAATGAAGAAGAACCAGTTCTTCATGATGTTCCCAATCAACAACAAATGCAGGCATTTAAAGCATGGCATGAGAGAGCCAGGAAAGTTATGTACTGGCTGTCTATCAGCATTTCAGACTCTATGATTGTGCATATTCAAGATGCAAATACGCCAAAGGAGGCATGGGATACTTTGTCAAAAATGTATAGCACAATTAGGCAAGCCAGGAAAATGCAGCTCAAGCAAGAGTTGCATAATGTGCAAAGAGAAAATATGAGCATCAATGACTACCACATGAAGGTGAAGAAGATTGCAGATGCACTTGTGTCCATTGGGTCGCCAGTGGAAGATGATGATTTAGTTTCTCTGACCTTGAATGGTCTAGGGAAGGATTATGCACAGTTCCGAACATCCATTTCCATCCGTGAATGATTTCCTGATTTTGAGGAGTTGATTGCTCTTCTAATTTCTGAGGAGCAGAGAAATGGTGGTGCATCTTCTTCAGGAGGAACTTCAAAAGAAGCTGTCTTCTACTCAAATGCTAGAAGAGGTAGAGGCAGAGGTAGAGGAGGCCGATTTGGAGGCCATGGCAGAAATCAGAATATGCAGCAAACTCAAGAAAACCAGTCCTATGGAGGAGGACGTGGTAACTCTAGAGGCAGGGGGAGCCAAAGAGGTCGTGGTGGATGGCAAAGAGGCCAAAATGCAAAGAATAATGTTGAATACTACTACTGTGGTAAAATGGGTCATATGGCTAAAGACTGCTATAAAAAGCAGAATGACATCATGAATGGAAAACTGCAACAAGGGAATTATGCATCTTCTAGTAGACAGGGTGATGATAGAAATGAGCACTTGTTTATGGTGCAGCACATGAACAATTCTGTGACAAGTGCAGAAGAAAGCAATGATGTATGGTATGTTGACTCAGGTGCATCAAACCACATGACAGGTCATGCAGAATGGATGGAGGATGCAAGGAAAATGGAAAAACCAGGATTTGTGGAGACTGGTGATGATACTGTACATCCTATTGTGCAGATTGGAAAAATTCATTTGTCTATGCAGGATGGGAAAAAGAAATACTTGTCCGATGTATTTCATGTCCTGAATATCACCAAGAATCTGGTTTCTGTTGGTCAAATGGTTGAGCAGGGCTTGCATGTCAGATTTAATCCTCATGGATGCTTTGTTGAGCATATGAAAAATAAAGGTCGCTTGATAGCAAAAGGAAAGAAGAAGGGCATAATGTTTACATTGGATGCAGACATGTCTGAATTGAGTGCAACAATGTTTGCACATGGGACCGGTGTAGTTGCAGATATTGATATTTGGCATAAACACATTGGTCATGTTAATGTACAATGACTTAAATCAATGCATGCCCAAAATATTGTTGCAGGATTGCCCAAATTCAAAGTTGCAGAAATGCATAAGGTATGTGAAGCATGTCAGTTTGGAAAACAGGCAAGGAAACCATTTCCTAGACATGTTCAAGAGAGTGAGAAGCCATTGGAATTAATCCACTCTAATGTGTAGACTACTAAAGCTGCATCTCTTGGAGGCTGTCATTATTTTGTCACTTTTATTGATGACTATAGCAGAAAAGTTTGGGTGTATTTTATGAAAAAGAAAAGTGAAGTTTTTGGGCATTTCAAAACCCTTAAAGCTATGGTTGAAAAAGAAACAGGCCTGCAAATAAAATGCCTAAGGTCAGATGGAGGGGGAGAGTACCTCTCAAATGAGTTTGCAAAGTTCTTGCAGGAGCATGGCATAAAGCAGCAATATTCATGCAGTCATACCCCACAACAAAATGGAATTGTAGAAAGGAAAAACATGCATATTGGAGAGGTATCTCATGCCATGCTCAATGAAAAAGACTTGCCAAATTTTTATTGGGCTGAAGCAGTTGCTACAACAGTCTACATAATGAACAGGACTCCCACTGCAGCAATACATGGAATGACTCCAGAGGAGAGGTATACTGGTAGGAAACAAGATATTTCTCATTTGAAAATTTTTGGTTGCATTGCCTATGTACATGTGCCAAATGAGTTGAGATCCAAGTTGGATCCAAAAGCTGAGAAGTGCATCTTTATTGGTTACTCTCTGCAGCAAAAAGGGTATAGATGTTATAACCCTTCTACTCGTAAGTTTACAGTGAGTAGAGATGTTGTTTTTGATGAGATGAGTAGCTGGTATAAATCAGTAAATGTGATTGATGATGTAGATGCACAAAATGGTAATGCTGCACAAAATTCACAGTAGCAGTCACAAAATATTAGTGGACCTGGAGCGTCCTCTAGCAGTGGTTCACATTCTTCGCCATGGACAGGCAGATTGAGATCAGGAGAATCTTCTCAAAGCAATGCAGATAGTGGTATGCAGGTATCACGAAAAGGAAAAGAGAAGGTTGATCAACCCATGTTTGATGTGAATGCACTCTTATGTAGATGGTGAATCCAGTGGCTCAGAACAGAGCATTGATGATGAGTTGGGTATTCCTTCTATTGTTACACCTGGAGTAAGGAAGACCAGGGATGTTTTGAGAGCACCTGGGAGTGAACCTACTTTGCGCAGGTCTACGAGAGCTAGGTATCCTGTGGATAGGCTGAAATATGATGGATTTACAGCCATTCACTATGCATATATGGTCCAAGTGATACAGGAACCAGAACCCACTTCTTTTGAGCAAGCCATGGGAAAAGAAAAATGGGAGAAAGCCATGGATGAAGAAATGGATGCCTTGGAAGCAAATGCTACATGGGAATTGGTACATTTGCCTAAAGGTAAAAATGCAATTGGCTGTAAGTGGGTTTATAAGGTGAAGCACAATGCAGATGGTTCTGTGAACAGATACAAGGCAAGATTAGTAGTCAAGGGGTATGCACAAACATATGGCATTGACTATGAAGAAACATTCAGTCCGGTTGCAAGGATGGCAACCGTAAGAGCAGTCATTGCTATGGCTGCATCAAAGGGATGGTTTTTACATCAGATGGATGTAAAGAATGCCTTCTTGCATGGTGATTTGCAAGAAGAGGTCTATATGGAGCAGCCACCAGGTTATGTGCATGTTGGTTATCCTGAGTTTGTTTGCAGGTTGAAGAAAGCCTTGTATGGCTTGAAGCAAGCACCTAGAGCATGGTCTGACAAGATAGGACAGTATCTTGTCACTATTGGCTTTTAGATTTCCAAGGCAGATTTCTCACTTTATGTGAGAAAAACAGAGAAAGGTATTATGCTACTTGTCATTTATGTTGATGATTTGATTATGACAGGTGATAGTGATGAAGATATCCTTCATGTGAAAATGCTATTGAAGCAAAAGTTTGAGATGAAGGATTTGGGAGAGCTGCGTTATTTCTTGGGCATTGAGGTGATTAGATCACCAAGTGGGATACAGCTCTTGCAGAGGTAGTATGGATTGGACATGCTGTTCAAATATGGGATGACAGGCTGTAAGCCTATTTCAGTTCCTTTGGAGCAGAATGTGAAGCTGAGCACAGATGCAGGTGAGCTTCTGGAAGACCCTACTATGTACAGATGCATAGTAGAAAGTTTGATTTATATGACTATTACCAGGCCAGATTTGAGCTATGCTGTTGGATTGGTAAGTCAGTTTATGCAGGCTCCAAGGAAACCACATTTGGATGCAGGTAGACGCATACTCAGGTACGTGAAGTCCACATTGCAACATGGACTATTTTATGAGACTGGGGTTCAGATACAGTTGCATGGATACACTGATGCTGATTGGGCTGGTAGTATTTCCGATAGACGATCTACCAGTGGATATGTGTTCTCTTTTGGGAGTGCTGCAATCACTTGGAGCAGCAAGAAACAGCCTACAGTTGCCTTGTCGAGCACAGAGACTGAGTACAGGGGTGCAACAATGGCTGCATGTGAGGTAGCTTGGTTGCATAAGCTACTTTATGATATGCATCAGTCTACAGATGGGCCAGTTGTCATTTATTGTGACAACATGAGTAGTATACACTTGGCAAATAACCCAGTCTATCATGCTAGAACAAAGCACATTGAGGTGCATTACCACTATGTGCGAGAGAGGGTTTTACTAGGTCTTATTGATCTAGTTTATGTCAGCATAGAGGATCAGGTAGCTGACATATTCACGAAGGCATTGGGCACAGAGAAGCTGCGCAAGTTCAGAGACCTGCTTGGTGTGCAGGAATTGGGATTGAGCTCGAGGGGGAGTGTTGAGATATTGAGCTCCACTCGTGATACGCCAGGGTGACCGTTGTGTATTTATGTCACCGACTTGTCAGTTGCAGACGCGGTTGGTACACCGCCCATGAATAATAGCTACATGACAGCTATCCTTATCTACTCTAGTTCGTGGCTCAGTTAGTATGCCACCTTAGTTAGTTGAGTTTGGCTTAAGACCCATATATAGGATTCTTCTATTTCTTTGTATGAGAGTTCTTTTGGCTTACACAACTAAGAAGAGGAAAACTGTTTTCAGCCTCCACCTCTGTGTGTATTCCCCCATTGTGCAAGCAAGAAAGCTACAAGTGAGACTCCTTTCTTCTCTCCCACAATCTTGACAGAAGGAGGAATGGAGAGTGATTGCTAAATGTATTGATGCTAAGAAACAAAAGAAGCATCATGATCTTTCTAAATGCTTTACTAAATTCAAAAATGAGATCAAACAGTGGTGTTTCTTGGGGCTAAATGATAAGGACAAACCTGCAAACCTATAGAAGGTCCAAGCAAGGTCAAATAAATTGATTTGGTTGCAAAGGGGGTGATAAGCCTAGACTTATTTTTATTGTCGATGACCTTACTAAGGAGAACAAGGAAGCTAACCTTATGCATCTCTCACGAGAGTTCAATGATGTGTTTGTCTAGTCACTCAAGGAACTTAAAGAAATAGACTCAAGCACTATCACCCATAACATTCCCATGGTGTTGCACTGGTTAAGAAATGTTCATATGCAATGAATCAAAACATGCCAATGTAGTCAAGGAGGAAATTGACAAAAGTCTAAATGCTAGATTTATCTACAAAATTGAGCACACAGACTAGGTCTCCCCGAAAAATGGCAAAATTAGAATGTGCATAAATTACAAAAAAGTCAATCCAACAACAAAGTGAGATAACTACCCATTGCCTTATATTGAGCACATGTTGGAAAGGGTTGTTGGAGAGGGTTGTTGGAAAGGAGGCCTACAACTTCCTACATGGGCTTTTAGGCTACAAACAAATGCAAGATCATCTATATGATTGGCATTGAAGGGAGGTGAGCCCTGAAGTGGAAGCATGAGCATGAGCAAGAGCTATGGTGGAAGGAGCAGAAGCTAGAGAGAGAGAGAGAGACTTCGAATATGGGAACTCCAATAGTCACAATGTGTGATCGACCTTCCCTTTATTCAAATGTCATTGAAAGACTAAAGAATGAAGTGGCAATGATGGGTACCCGCCTCCCTTGCACTGTGCAATCGTGGCTATGTCAGTGTAGGAATACATGAGTAGCTAGGCAGAGGTGCCTTTATCCCCAATAGGCACAAAATAGCTTTTGCTACCAACTAGGATGTGTTCATGTACATTGTTATGCCCTTTGGACTAACCAATTCTCTTGCTACCTTTCAATGATTAATATGCATAATTTGTGAGGACAGGTTTTGCAAATAGTTGAAAGTGTTTATCGATGACCTTTGTGTTTACATCAACTTGGTAGAACATGTCAAAAATCTTAGAGTAGTCTATGAAAGATGTAGACAATATAGTCTCTCTTTGAACCCCTTAAAGTGCTAGTTCTGGGTCAAACATGGATCAAAGAATGGCATTACAACAGACATCTCAAAATTTAGAGTCATTATTGAGTTGCCATCATCAACAAACTATAAAGGAGTTCAATGCTTTGTTGACCACATTTGATATTATTGATGGTTTGTGCTAAACTATGCACTAATTTCTTGGCTCTTGTATAAGCTATTGATTGTTTTTGAGTGGACTAAGGAACACCAACGTGCATATGAGATGCTAAAAAAGGCACTAACTACAATACCCATTCCAGAGCCCTAGATTGGAAAGTAACCTTCCATGTACATATTGACAAGTTGAATTTTGCCATGGGAGTAGTGTTGTGCCAGCTTGGTGATGGACTTCTAGAGAACTTTGCTAATTGCCAACCCATGGATTTCAAGATGAATTATTCTACCACTAAAAGGGAAGGATTGGCAATTGGTTTTTGTAGTGAAGAAGTTTCATTACTATTTACTCACAATGCCATTCACCTTCTTCATGGATTATGAGGCTGTGCTATACTTGATTAATAAACCATATGCTACTAGCCACATATCCCAATGGTTGCTACTTTGAGACACTTGAGGGGAAAGGCATAGGATTTTCCAATGGTAACTGACTCAAGAAATATTACCCATTGGCACATCCATAACATGAACCACCAATGGTGTTACCATTGATCACCATATGTGTTGTCACAATTATAGACCTTGACGTTGAAGACAAAGAGACAATACTTGCTACCTATCTCAAAATCAAGATTACAACAAGAAGAGAATGTATCATTGACACACTCATTGATGAAGGAGCCACTTGTAACATCATGATCTGTAACAACTAGACCAACCCATACTCATGCCAACCACTGTGAAGTTGAACCCAAATGGAGGCACACCTAAAGATTATGGAAAGTACCAAGTTTTGGTAACAATCAAGGCTAAAAGTTTCCCATTGATCTTTTATGTGTTGCCTAATATAGGAGTTGGAAGTGAGACATTATTGGGCCACCTAACCAAGTGCACAACCAAATTTGACATGCAATGCATTCACTTAGAAGTGTGCAATGTATGAATCATCACAACTTTCAGTAAGGGCTCATGTGCTTCTTCAATAAAATTAGGTCCATCAATGTTCAAAAATCCACCCAACATAACCTCCAAGGAGGAGGGTAAGACCCTTCTCAATTAGTTGCTTCTTGTACAAGTGGAACAAGGAAAACCAAATCAACATATCGATTATGCCCAACATAGCACAAGAGAGAGAGAGAGAGAGAGAGAGAGAGAGAGAGAGAGAGAGAGAGAGAGAGAGAGAGAGAGAGAGAGAGAGAGAGAGAGAGAGAGAGAGAGAGAGAGAGGAGATGGTAAGAAAGAGAGGGGAAAGAGAGATAGATGGGGAGAGAGAGGGAGGCACTAATAGATTCTCTCTCTCCATCTATCTCTTTCCTTCTCTCTCCTTGTCTTTCTATTTCTCTCTCTCTCCCTCTTTGGTGTGCAAATCGGATGTTGTATGCGTATGTAGTGAACTCTAGAAGGTCCCCAAGAACAAAGAACTCTACAAAAGATCATAAAGCAAGAAGAGAGGTTTTCACGACATGAGACAAAAAGACAAATTGGATACAATCTCCCCCCATGCCTTGTGTGACCGCTTCACAAGGCATGTATTTATAAATTTATTAATCTCCAAGCTAAAAAATAGCCCAATTTAGAATTAGCATGCTTTTGGCTTTTGTGTTTGCTTTTGCCCAAATAAATTGTAAAGCATTTGGGCATCCCAAAAGTCGGGTTGTGCCCAAATACAATGTCAAATAATGAAATATTTAAACCGAATGCCCATGCGTATAAAAAATAATAAATGTTTGTTTTCAAATTCACCCACTCTGGAATCACCCATGTGCACATTAAATTAACATGATGCCCGAAAAGGATAGGCATCCCCCGTCAACTTCTCGCACAAGGAATCCACCTTGTGTAGGAGCCCCGATAAATACATATAGTTTTACGGAATCCACCATAAAACTTCACGAAATCCATCGTGGAATATGCCTCTAGTTTTACGAAATCCACCGAAAAACCTCACGGAATCCACCATGGAATATGCCTCCTAGCATCACTCTAAGAGAGAGAGAGAGAGAGAGAGAGAGAGAGAGAGAGAGAGAGAGAGAGAGAGAGAGAGAGAGAGAGAGAGAGAGAGAGAGAGAGAGAGAGAGAGAGAGAGAGAGAGAGAGAGAGAGACCAAGGTTAATCCTTGAGTATATCTATCTCATAGTTGTAGAAGCCAAGTATTGAAAGAACATGCTTACCTTTGAGTGCAGTGAGGAGAGACTTGGCAACAAGGCTCAAGTGGAGCTTTTCTGCTATTATCATATTTGAGAGAGGACTCCATGTAAGGAGATTTTGTAGAATTTTTTGTAAGCCAATTCCAACATATAATGGATATTGATCTTTATTAAAGCTATCCCATACGTTTAGAGTTTCTTAATCATATGGAAGCATTTGGGTAAAAGATCACTGCTTATTGTAGATTGAAAGTATCTAACATAAATTTCCAAAATATATGGACATGTAGAGTATGTGCTTGCCACTTTGAGTATTTAGGATTCACTTGGATAATAATCCCAAGTATTGGTATATAGTATTCATAACTGTTACAATTATCAAGTTCTTATACTTGAGAAAGGAAGAGGGTAAGGGGGAGAAATAGAGGAAATAAGAGGGAGAGCAAGAGAGCATATATGAGAGAGTAAGGAGGGTGATATATATATATGTATGTATGTGTGTGTGTGTGTGTGTGTGTGTGTGTGTGTGTGTGTGTGTGTACATATATATATATATATATATATATATATATATCAACACTAATAGCAATGACGATTGGGGAGGGGGGCTTCTAGATTACAAGCATCAATAAAGGCCTCGTTGTAGGCCCAATATGCTGTAGTAATCAATTGGTTTTGTAGTTATGCAATGTGAGATTAAAGAGGGTTGCATAGTTGTATACATATTAGTGAGCTTTTATGGTTGTGAAGGTATTGATGTGGGTTCAAGTGGTTGTATCAAAGAAACATGTAGGTACATGCTAAGGTGTTATTCTAGGAAAGTATATGTGAAGAAGTATCAATATTTCTAAGAACAATGTAGTGTCTCAAGGGGGAGCTTCATACACAATTATATGTGGTATTTGTTTTAGGATTTTTGTATGGGTTTTGGATGGACATAATATATATAGGAAATTTTGAAGGTATGAATAAACTTGGAGTTACATGTATTGGTGCGTGGATATAAATTGCATGGTTCTTTCAATTCAAAATTTCTAATTAATTTGTGAATTTGAGATATCCTAACTGCTAGTGTCTAGTAGCATTGAGTTAGACACATGGACATTGTGACACTTCCTTGTAGTTTCCCTTGTAATTCTCAAAATCTTGGAAGGGATTCTTGATCCATCTAACTTACGAACTAATTGAAACCAATAAGTATTCACACACACACACACACACACACACACACACTATATATATATATATATATATATATATATATATATATATATATATATATATATATATAAATAATCCACCACCTCACCATGCACATGCATGGCATTGAATGAATAAGTTTCGGGTGGACACACATTATCATGTCTCTCTACATGTCATGCGGATCCAAGTCTGTGGCCTCGAGGTAGCAGTCCACGGTCGTGGAAAGCCGGTCAAGTATTTGAAATTGATTTCTTACTCATGGTTGGTCAACTTGTTTATTGATGGTCCCACCACCACTGCAAGTATATGTAATTGCATGTAGCAGGGCTCTAAGCTGCCTTCTTTCGCTAGAACTCACATACAAGTCGATGATTTAGGTGTGTCTTGGCCCTTAATGATGAAAGGGAGATGTCTATGGTCTAAGCAAGAGGCACAAAAAAAGTAGTGGTGCATTTAACTCTTGCACATGGCTTCCACCATTTTGGCTATTCTGTATAGTGAAGGCTGGCTTTCTCTCTCTTGCATAGAGATAGTTAATGCAAATTACTAGCCACAGACCCTACGTGACATGTGATGGATGATCCTAAAGCTTTAATCAATAATCCAAAATATATGCAAAATAATCAAATACAATACACTAAGTGCTTTCTCTCTGCTCCCCCCTCTCAACATTATGCAAAGAAGATCCTACATGACATGATGTGCAAGATGATGCGATGACCTTGACATGATGGGATAGGAGTTCAAGAAGGTTCGGACTTCAGTGCTAGAGAAGAAGCCCATGAAAATGGCTATAGACATAAAAGTAGATATTTTCCTTTGCCTACTTGAAATGTTGGGCTTTAGGCATTTCTACAACTCATGAAAAATTTTACACTTGTAACTCGCTCATTCTAGAGTTTGGTAATGACCACTCTTTACTCTTGAAATTTGGAAGGGGATTCCCATTGCCCATTGAAGGGAGGTGGTATGTAAAAATGGTCATAAAAGAATATGCCCCTCTCAGCCACTGCTGCCTTGGTCCTCTCCTTGTAAAACTCTTTGTCAAAACAGAGCTTTGGATGATATCTAGAACATCTACCACACATTCTATTGGCTGCCACTCGTGGAAGCTTGATGGATACAAGTTTATTAACATCAAATGGTCTTGTCAGTTACAAGGTGAATAAGAAACATGGGCCTTCATTCATACCAGAAAGTAAATGTAACCAAAATGCACCAATAGTTGGGTTTATGGAGAGGGAGATTATAAGTAGTGGTGGGCTCAAGGTGAAGCTCCTTACACATGAAAACATGCTACACACACACTTCTTTGATTGGAGCCATCAAGCCTAAAATTCGTTACCCTATCCTTTTAGCATGATAAAAAAGGGTTGGTTATGGAAGATCTCTTCCTCTTTCTTCGTTGCATGATTATCCAACTTCCCTTTGTTATGGTCAATGGAACCCACCTGTCCTACTCATTGAGCATATTCAAAGTGACTATGGACTCGATGGAAACACTAGGTCTTCTACACCGAGAAGACATCTCTATGGAGTAGGAAGTTTGAGGGCACAAACATAAGTGAAGAGAAACAAACAGAAACTTTAAAGGGTGCAGAATGGAGGCAAGAGAGAGGGAATGAGTATCGAGAAATCAAAGATTTCAAATGAGGAGAGGCTTCCCATACCTTTTTTCTCTTGGGAAGAGAAACAACTGAAATATGAGAGTAGAACATAACTATTGGAAAATGGTAGTCACTTTGCTTTACTGTTGAAAAGCAACAATTACTCTACTCATTTCAATAAAACTAACAAGATCAAAAATGCCAAATTTATTTTCCAAACTTACAAAAATGATTTTTCAAAAAAAGTTCCGTCTCATAGAAGCCTTCTCCTCATTGATGGAGCACACACTCTCTCTACATACTAAAAGGCCAAAAGTTGACCTCAAACTCCTACTAATGTTTGACACATTGTCACCATTAACAATTTTATTGAAGATGTATTTTTATGTTGCACAAACTCGAGCTGAAGCTACAAAGCTTCTAAGCCTTGGATAAATCTCTCTCTCCTCTATATTTGATCTTGGAAGGAGCCCCTATGCTTAGATGATAAGCATGCCTTGAGCTTTCGATCACAAGCATGACCTTAGCTTGCTAATAAGTTGCCCCCTTACTTCTCTCAAGCATCCCCTCTAAGCTGGGGGCTTAAGCACAACCCTTGAGCTTCCCCCTTGTAGATGGTAGACAACACAAGCAATTTGCCAAAATAGACTTTGTATAAACCCTTCAATGCTATTCTTCTTCCTCCTCATGATAATGGAAGCCTTCAAAGTGAACCAAAGATATGAGCACAATTGAGAGCTATACCTTAATGGATGATTACCTTTTTGTCTTCTCAATGAGCTTGGCATGTCCAGCCTTCAATCTTTACTTTAAGGGCTTCTTGGATAGCAACACTTGTGATGCTTGAGATCCTGACCTTTGACTAGCAACTATGGCAACTCCCACAACCTCACAACCTCTAGGAAAGAGGCTTTGATACCATATTGCAAAACATGGTTTAAACAAAAAGATAAGAGTAGACTATGGGGAAAAGTAAAATTACAAAAATGAAACAATAGTGGCATTAAAGAGACTTGATTGATTTGATGGTTGCAAGTACATTCTCTTATAACTTTCTAGCTTGGATACACTTCCCTCATTTTGCTTATAGGATATAATATTTCACATGTAACACAGCCTCCAGCACTATACATTTTAACATTAGTGGCCATATTGGCAACTAGTTCCATCATGGTTCACCTCTTGTTAGAGGGTTTGAGATTATGAGGTGGATTTGACTTTGTGGGGTTGATTTGGGTACTACAAGGAGTTGAATTGGATGGGAGTACGAGTTCAACTCCATATTCCATGTTTGTGGTATGAGTGGTGAGAAGGGTAAAGACAAAAGGATATGAGGGTTTAGGTAGTGCCTCATTATTGTCATACTGCATGATGTTGTCAGTTGGCTTCTATTGAAGTTGTGAACTCAGGTTTGTAACTTACCCATTCAATAAGCATTGTTGTGGGCTACTTATTGCGCTTGTGACAACGATGGGATGAGGCATTTTGGTAGATAGTTTGTTCTTTATGAACTTAGATTTAGTGTGTGGATCCCTATATTGTGTTGCTTGTTTCTTCGACATTTTTCATGGTTTTGGTTGGCCTTGGTAAATGTTGTAGACAGGTGATAGTGTCACTTTGGATTTCATGGAAACAAAGGGCTAAGGGAACTTTGGTAAATATAGCTAAGAATTAATTGCATAATAGCCTTGTGCCTATAGTAATTCCTTCAGGACCCATCTACCTTGGGATTGGTTGCAAGGTCGTTGGCACTTCCAATGCGACATTTTAATAATCTAATTGTAATTTAACAATGATTGTGGTGATTATGGTACCTATTTGCATTTTGTGTCTCCTAGGCTCCCAGTCTCCGTTAATGATTTGGCTTTTGGGTTCTTTAGCTTCGCGTGTTTTAGCTTTGCTCAATGTCCTCACCTTAAGTTCACTTGCCATATGTGTAGTGAATGTGGGGAGTGTATTTGTGTGTGTGCGCTAGAGAGGTGTGGATGCACTTGTGTGTGTAGCTTCTATGTGCATAGCTAGGTTGTGCAATATGTGTTGCTATGTGTGTGCACATGTATAGGCTATGTAACTTGGGCGTGCACATAGTTGGTATATGTAACTAGACATGTGTCGTGTGTTTATATTTGTGATGTGTATGATGTGTGTGCATGAGTAGGGTAGTATGTGCCTAGGGTGTGTCACTACGTGTGCAACCATGTGTATTTATGTGCATGCCTATATATGCATGTGCATACGTGTGCATAATGCTAAGTGTATGTATGTAGATGTAATATTTTATCCCTCAACACTTTTCCTATTGTGATCCATACAAAAATATTGTGAACTAGGACTCTCTAAGAAGCATACTATGGGTGAAAATGTGTGTGTACGATGCAGATATGTTTACATAAGGTGTATGTGTGGGTGGTCTACATATGTGCGACGTGTTCTTCGTGTGTATGTATGGTGTATGCATCTATATGTGTGTGGTGTCATAGAGTATGTGTGCATCAAATGTATAGTGAGTGTATGTATGTGTGTCGTAAGGTGTGGTATGTGTGCCTTATGCATGTTGCATGCTCCTATGTGTGCCTTGTGTGTATATGTGTGTGTATATGGACTAGGTGGGGTGTGTGTGTGTGTGTGATGTGGATCGTATGTCTATGTGTGTGTAGTGTGGAGCATGTGTGTGGGTGTTAGTAGGGTGCATTGTGAGTTGGTGAACATATTTGTGTGTGTGTGTATAGTGTGGAGCATGTGTATGGGTGTTAGTAGGGTGCGCTTTGAGTTGGTGTGCATATGTGCGTGCGGGGTGTGTCTATATGAGAAGGTGAAGGAGGAGGCAAAGGGGGCGGCCGTGGCAGGGCAACGACCATGCAAGGAGGAGAAGGCAAAGGAGGAGGCATAGGTAGACAAGGCCGGGCCTTTAGGGCGGCGTTGAGGCAGAGGCAGCGAGATGGTGGCCGAGAAGTTGGCCGAGGAGATGGAGGAAGGAGGCGAGAGGAGGAGGAGGAGGAGGAGGAGGAGGAGGAGATGCGGGCGGACCTCCCCTTCCCCTCCTGCAAACAACGCTTTCTCTCCCCTCTCTCTCTTAATTAAAAACAAAAACCCTAGCTATTTAAAAATAATAATACAATTCTAAACGGCGGTTTCTTCTTCTCCCTTTCCTCCTCTTCCTTTCTTTTTCTTCTTTCTTCCCTTCTTTCCCTTCTTTCTCCTCTTCATCTTCCTTTCTCCTCCTCCTTTCCTTCTCTCTTTTCTCCCTTTTCTTCATCTTTTTTTTCTCCTTCTCATCTTACCATGAGTAAACCCACAACTATCCCAACTAGACCATTTTTTTAATTGTCAATAAAATAAAACAAAAAGAAGTAAAATAGATTATTCTTGTCAACAACAAACAATTTCAATATTTCTACCAACAAACTTTAATCACTTCATTATTGTAAATGCAAAACCCTAACTAAGTACTTGTTTTTCAGAGTAGGCACTTTCACACCCCTCTTATTTTACATGCATTGTGCATGAGTGATTTCGTGGTTGATGTGTCCTTGCTCCCGCCAAGAGAACCAAAATGTTAGACACCATGCACTCAACGTCTTGGGCCCGTTGGACACACTCCTATTAGTTCAAGGGGCTTCAATGTATGAAATCCTTACGCCATCTATCATCTAGCTGCTCACACATGGATCGAAACCCATTTGTAGTGAGCAGTGCATAGTGTACCACCAACCATGATGGACACATGCACAAGCTCTATGATTCAAGTGAGTGCTCCTTCATCCCTCAACCCTGTACGACCTCTATATATGAAAGAATGAGCATGGGCATGGTAAGAGAGAGTGCTTGGAGAGAAGAATAGTATAGCTTCACCCTCTTGCTCTCTCACACTCACACTCACTCTCTCACTATTTTGCTCTCAATCTCCCAATGTCACCCTCACTCTCTCTCACACAAAGAAAGCAAGAAGGCAAGTGCACAAAGTTTGCACACACATGAATAGCTTGTTCTATTCATTCTCATTCTTTTTATACACTTTTTAAGGGTTAGGTTTTCCTTATCTCTTTTGGGCATCCAACCCACTTTTGGGCCAAAAGACCAGCCATCTCTTATTGCAAGCTTTTCCTATGGTGAGAACAAACTAGAACCTTTGAGATTTTTTCTCGGAAGTATATGCCATCCTTACAACTTGCACAAGATCATGCCTAGCTTGCAATTTTATACAATAAATTAATATAATTGTTGCGATCTTTTGGCAATTCAAATATGCAACTACTTCATGTATATTATGTTGTGGCTGATAATATGAAAAATTGGGCTCCTTCTTTGTGCTTTGCACATTGCATGGGGCATGCTACTTATTTCTTGGCCTTCATACACACACAAAGATTATAAATATGTTAGCACTACCTAGCATGCTAGTTTTTTCTTTATTAAGAATCATAGATTTTCTTTGTTAAGGAAAGAACATTTTGTTAATGCATTTGCTTGGGACTATATATCCTAAGGCATTGTATAAAAATAACACTATAAAGGACTTTAGAAAGAAAAATAGTAACAGGTATAGTAAAGTGAATATATTGCAAGGCTCAAGTGATGTTTAATGTTTAGAATTGCTCCTATTAATGTGAAGAATAAGAAATAGCTTGATATAGTTTGTGATACTTTAGGATAGTGTATCAAAGATAAGCTATCACACATGCTAAGGTTGCCTATATATAGATGGCATTAGATGCATAAAGAATTTGGGGTATGAGACCATAAATATTATCGCTTTGAGATAGAATAGTTTAGTACTCTAATACAAAACTCAACTAGAAAATGAAAAATTTATAATAGGCAACTTAACTCAAGATGTTTAAAATGTAAACCTGAGGTAAAATGGATTTTTTCATCAATAATGAACTTATCAAGGTCTTTCATAGTTATAAGTATTTTTTGTTCATTTTGTCATGTTCAGCTTATTAAGGTCTTCAAATCCATGAATATATTTTGGCATGTTGAACTTATTAAGGCCTTCAAATCCATGGATACATTTTGTTCAATAAATCAATACTTGATGAAATGTATTGCAAATAACTTTTGCTAGTAGTGCATACAAAGATGGAGATGCATATTGAGCCGATTAAGGATCTTCACATTGCTTTTAAAGAGAATTGAATTTTCTTTCATGACATTCTTATGCTTGTTCTTACCAAGGGTTCTTGTAAGGGTCTAAAGATAGTTTTATGTTTCATGTCATTTGTATGCTCTCTCTTTCAAGGGTTCTTTTAGAAGACATAAGGTTTCAAATAGCATACTAATTGGATGTTCCACAATATTGTGAATTTAAAGCTTGATCATTTTCTTCAACCACTAAAATACTAGTCCACACAAAATTGTAGGGGCCTAGCATACAAAAATAGATTGAAACACTCTTTTAAATATAACATTTAAAACTTTTATAGTAATGATTACTTGTATTCAATAAAAGAAAGCCCAAATAGTTCCACATTTGTGTTTTTAATGGTCATAGTATTATCGAATAAGGCATGTAAATATTGTTTTTTAATGTGAAAAAAATGTAATAATGTATAATGAAAGGTGAAAATATTTAGATCATCCCATCAGATGGGAAAGGAAAAAACTTCCATAGGCTCAAAATTCTTGAACTCTAGGCGGCTTACAAGAGATTCTTAAATGCTTTTCATACAACTTTAAAGGTAGGGCTTTTGTTTTTTAGTCTACTCAAGATGATTGATAATTCCTTGCTACAAACAAATTTGTCCTCAATGCCACCTTTTGAGAAATGTGCTTTCCCATGCATAACAATATTCTTGGCATTCCAACCCCACCCTCGTAATCACCTCTTATTAGGGCCCACAATTGATATGATTCTAGATTGAAATTACCACAATCATTTAGTAGTACTTGTTTACATTTGATTGAACCTTCAAGTCTTGCATTGTGCATCAAATTTTCACAATTTCTCCATATTTTCCCAGATTAGGTGAAAGGGATCTTTATCTTTCACCTTGAAAAAGAGACATCTAGAGGGGTTATTTTAAAACTTCAATATCCTATTTTTGTGGGTAGCTTCTAGATCATGAGTTTGTAGACTAAGCACTAATCCCATTTGAGGGCATCACCTTCTAGCACTACCAAACCCGCTTCTTACATGTGTGTAGTAAGTTGTTCAAAAAGTACCTACTCCATTTATTGCTAGCTTTCTCCATAAAGTGAGTGGAAGGTTTGCCAAAGTCACCCCTCCCATCTTCCCTTTGCCTAAAGTCTAAAGTCTCAATCAATTATGAGTATTGATCACTTATGCTCAACATTGAGATAGTTTCTTCTTTCCACGACATCTTTCATACATTTAGCTTCTCTCTCATTTAACTTCAATTCCTAAGAAGCTGACTTCTCCACTTCTTTTAGCTCTACCCTTTGGTGTTCCTAAATCTCCAACTCTACAACCCTTTCCTATGGAAGGAGCTAGAGGATTTGGGTTTAACTTTGGCGGCATTAAACCCTTCCTCATAGGCCTCAAATTGTAGCCATAGGACCTACATCAAAGAAGAGTCACATTTGGAATGGCCAACCCACTTGGCAACACTTGCCCATGAATTCCTTCTAGCTCACCACATGCGTATTGATTATGGCTTAACCTTTGGAATGCAACCCAATATGGCTACATAAGAGTTTATCTTCACACTCTTAGTTGAGCAATGTGCATGTCTAGTATTGTCTATGAATAACCTAAATCTACATCCATGGCTAGCCAATAGCAACTTTCCCAAACCTAAGTCCCCCACAAAAGGTTAGTTGGTTTTTGCTAGCTCTGTGTGTGTGTGTGATATAGGCAAAGTTTGATGCCTAGGGATGGACTTGGCCTCACCTGTATGGGGGGGCCTTGGCTTCTTAAACTATTTCTTATCTCTGACCATGTTGCCAAAGATATATCATAAGAAGTTCCTTCAACCTTTTTGGATTAGCTTTTTTGAAATCTAAAGATAGTACTATCATATACTAAGTATGAGGATAGAACATTTTTCAGTAGGATTGGATGACATGACTCGCTATGTTGAGGTAGATGAGGTGATGAGAGAGAGAGAGAGAGAGAGAGAGAGAGAGAGAGAGAGAGAGAGAGAGAGAGAGAGAGAGAGAGAGAGAGAGAGAGAGAGAGAGAGAGAGAGAGAGAGAGAGAGAGAGAGAGAGAGAGAGAGAGAGAGAGAGAGAGAGAGAGAGAGAGAGAGAGAGAGAGAGAGAGAGAGAGAGAGAGAGAGAGAGAGAGAGAGAGAGAGAGAGAGAGAGAGAGGGGGAGTGTTTTGCGTACTAGCAAGTGTGAAAGCCGATTAATGCAAGTCAATTTTTTTTCTTACAAACCCTGACTCCAACACTATTTGGGATGTCCACCTAGGATTTAGGTGGATGAGTAGGGGAAAAATAGTCAAATGTCAAAGATTCTAGGTGGAACTAGACATCATAAGAGCTTAGTAGTTTGTACTGGTGTTAGACTTCATCTAGTGGAAGTCAAGATATGGATCATGGCCTATCTTTCCCTTACTGGGACGACTCTAGTGGTCAACTAGGTTCTATTGTCAATGACCTAGCATATATCTTGTTGTTAATGCTTCTCAACATCATGCTCGCTTAGTTACACTGCTTAGTCCAAAATTCCTTGTGGTTTGGCTTAGAGAAATCTAAGGACTTCTGCACTAAGGTGGCCTAACAAACCATCATATGATACTATTTAAAGGGGGGGCTTAGGGATGCTTTTCCTCCTCAATCATCTTTGATGTTCCATGAGATTTGTCACAAGCATGAGCTGTCATATTCAAATCCATTGCAATTTTTGAATGTCAATTCCATTTTTCTATCCTATGAAAGAGAGATTTGGAGCATAAAGACAAAATCCACTTCTTCACTACCCTAAAGAATACAAACCACTAACAAAGATTCATTGTCCTTGTTTCACAATGTCTTGACTTTCAACTCAATACATGTGGCAATATGGGTACCACCCTTTCCCTTGATATTTGCCTTAATAAAAGAATCATAACTTGGACATGCAAAGTTGATTTCCTCATCATGGCCTAATTTGATCTCTTTAATAGATCAATTGGACTTGTACTATATGATGAGATTAATGCAAATTACCTT
The DNA here is from genome assembly GCF_053477565.2 of Lygodium microphyllum. NCBI lineage: Eukaryota > Viridiplantae > Streptophyta > Polypodiopsida > Schizaeales > Lygodiaceae > Lygodium > Lygodium microphyllum. The sequence continues at coordinate 43,463,643 of NC_141159.1, forward strand.
TCTCTTTTCATAAGCATACTCCTCACATTCCAAGAGATAATAGTCAACTTCCCTATAAGTGGCCCCTTGTTGATACTTTAAATGAGGTCTTACATGCCATCCTTGTCCCTTATTCTTGTTTGACTCAGATGAATCCTTGGATTTAAAGGCATCTACACTATATATACTATATTATATTTGACAAATTTCACAAATTAAGGACTGATTTTAGGTGGCATTCATATGATAGCCCCAACCCCACATGGAGAATCCCAAAACTTTTTCACTTTTCAAAGGCCACAAAAATGTGAAACAAAGGTAGTGATTAAATGTATTAGGCTACTTTCTATACATTATTATAGCTAAAAATTTCACAAATTAAGAAACGATCCTAGGAGGCATTCATATGATAGCCCCAACCCTATATGGAGAATCCAAAAAATTTTAAATCTTCAAAGCTACAAAAGTGTGAAAAAAATATAGTGAGATTAAAGATATTAGGCTAGCTATTTTGGGTGTTTTGTCCAAGTGTTGCATGGTTGTCAATCCACTCGTGTCATGAGATATTTTTTATTCTTCTATCGAGCGAAACACTTGTTTCATATCACTAAGGGGTGTTGTTTACAAAGGTTCCATGCAATCTTTCATCAACAGTTGTATAGCTCAATGATTGCTCGAGATCAACTGTATTCTTTTTATTGGCTTTTGTTGTCATGAAAAACTACCCATAGTTTTACTATGGAGGAAGATGAGGATAATGTCAAGTCCACATGGCCCTTTTCAGCTAGAATTTTCAAAGCTACAAATATGTGCAAAAATGCATTGATTAAAGATATTAGGCTACATTGAGTCCTTTTACATATTGGAGATTTTTCTTACTTTAAAAAGGAATCTAACTATCCACAATTAACATCTCAAAGGCCTTGCTGTGAAACCCGCACAATCTTTGTAGTCAAATTGCATAGAAGGGTTGTTACAAAAAGAACACCCTCCATGCAAGCCACAAGTTTGCACCCAACCCTAGAGACACATGTGAAGTTAGATTTGGGGTGATACCTTCAAAGATCAATAGCTAAATCTCAAAGACAGATGTAGGTGCTTACTATCAGGCTCTTCCATGGTAGCCCTTGCCAATAGTATTTGTGAAATAACAATCTTTTTTACGTGTACAATATCAAACTCGAGTGGGACCTATTCAATCATCAAACAAGATAAATCACCAAAACAAAGGTAAAAGAAATAGGTGTACACAAACAATAAATGTTATTTAATCAAGCACTTGGTATAAAAGGAAAATAACTCACACATCATTGGTGGACATGCAACTCCACTACTTCAACATGTCCGTCCATGAGACATTGCTGTCTTGTAGAGGACGTGATAGTAGCGGGTCAAGACAATACAAAAATCTTTGGGGTGTAGCAGTGATATTACATAGCTATCAAAAGCTGGGGACATGAAAAAAGATTATTAAGGCAGCATACCAATGACATCAAGGATTGAGATGCTTGAAAAACAAATAGTGAAAACTTACTATTGGAGGGTAAGAAGGATGTAGTCAGTCAACTCCTCATCATTAGGGTGAGCAAGCACTCTAATCCACAACATGCTACTCCCCTCTCAAGGATACACATGCATGGGAGGGGGCCAATGCCTCCCCCATCGCCACCACGGAGTCATTGATGATGAGGTTGAGCTTGTTATCTAGGGCGAGCTCATCCTCCATAAAAATGGGTGGATGTCAAAGAGTTGAGGTATGGAAAGGTGCAAGAAGGTGAGGGAGAGGAGGAGGCTCTTACAAGTTTGGGGCCCTCACTTGTCGAGGATGATTGCAGGAGGTGGGGCTTAACCTGAAGGGGCATGTCCTTGAGGGGCTCTCGACCTTGAAGGGCTTGGCCTTGAGGGGCTCCTCCTTGAGAGGCTCTTCCTGGAGGGGCTCATCATCCTTGAGGGGCTCGGCCTAAAGGGGCTCCTCCTAGAGGGTCTCATCATCCTTGAGGGGCTCGGCCTAAAGGGGCTCAACGTGGAGATGCTAGGTTCATCCTAGAGGGTGTCAAGGAACTGAGGGTGGTGGGGATAGGGCCCATGGGCTTGGCGGAGATTAGCATGATTGGGCTCTATCTGAAGGCGCTCAGTCTAAAGGGCCATAGCCTCAGCTTGGAGGGCCTTGTCCTTGAGGGGCTCCTCCTAAAGAGGCTCATCTTGGAGAGCCTCGAGCAGCTCAGGGTGGTGGGGCTCATCCTAGAGGGTTTGGAGGGGCTCGTCCTAAAGGAGCTCAGCATGATGGGAATTGGGGTGGTGGGGCAAGGCTTGGAGGCACTTGAATATCACCCTACCATGGCACAAATCGAGCCACGAAATGGCTAGGTAGAGGCTGCAAGCACACTTGCTGGCCACAAAAACCTACAAGAAACCTTCGTCTTCACCAAGAAACCATTGTTCCAAAAACACGCAAGAGAGAAGGCACACAAGAAATGGATAGATGAAAGCCATCCTCACCCTCTTCCTCTTCCTCACTCTCCATGAGATCTTGCAATGAAAGCACAAGAGAGAAAGAAAGAAGAATGAGAGAGCAAGTGTTGTGCCAAATGAGGGAGAGGGAGAAATGAAGTGTGAGGGGAGAAGATAAAGGAAGAGACAGGGTGTAACCACCTCAACCTTCCAACTCTTCCAATCACCCAACAAGCCTCTTCCTTTTCCTTTCGTGATATATAAAATTGAATTTGCATACATCTTGGCTAAGGTCTGAAGGCCCTTTATTTTTTGGAATGGGACAAAATGTGTTGATGTTTCTTTTTCCTTTCTACATTTTTGAATGTGAGCCTTTTGGACTATACATTTTACATTGCTTCATATTTGATTTTTTACAAAGGGGTACAAAAGCAAAATGCCATTTCATAAAATATGTTTCCATGTTTAGCACATTTTGGTGCCTTTATTTGCATTGATTTCCCGGTCATCATTCCTCCCACACTTAAGTGTGAAGCATCCCCATGAAAAAATTGGAGAAGAACCACAATCAACACTTGAAAAATCTTCATCTTTGTCTTCAATCTTCATTTCTTTTCTTCATCGTCTTTGAATTGTCATTGGATAGGGAAGGAAAATAATCACACAAAAATACACACAACCGGGACGGGGAGCCTAGGTTGAAAATGAAACAAAAAAAAACCACAAAAAAAAAACAAAACCAAAAGATAGGGTTCTTCAACACATTTGCTTACAAGGATGACATCACATCAAGATAGGTTGAAAGACAGCCACACCATGAAGCACAATAATAAAACCCGTGAAAGATATAACATTAAGCGTACTCTTACGAAGGATAAAACATTGGAGTTCTCCCACCCAAAAATAATGTATTTCAAAGAATGAAAATGTAGTAGGTTTATTAAAGATAAAATTGTAATAAAAAAGAAAAATAGTCTTGTGTGATTGGAAGAGAAGGATCGTAGTGGAAGGTCATGTCAGGATAGAAAGAGAATGCCATGGGAATGAGCCATAGGGAAGGTTTTCTTTATAAAAGGTTGAAAATATTTCCTTTAGAGTAATCGTGGTATGAAGTCTTTAAAAGGAAAATGAATTGGTGAATGAGATAAGGTGTGAATGGCCCATTGATGCCGTGTGTGTGGATAAAACAATAAGTCATTGCCTGTAATTGCTGTGTGAAGACATCCTCAGATCAATAGTGCCATTGTGTATGGCTCCCGACTACAGTTGCGATGAATAGATTTGCTATGTAAGGCATTGGTTCTCCTTACCATGGACATTTAATAGCAACTGATATGTATCTAGCACAATTCCTCAATCTGCGTTGATATTGTAGTGTGTATGGCATCCTGAATCAACTCCACGCGATGGCATGCAGACTTGGAACATAAGTACATACATTCTAGGATCGCCCAAAAAATTCTTGTGGTTGTTGTGAATGATTGATTAGTAGGCCACCACAAGTTTACTTCAGTGTTTGTGCTGGCACGCGCGTCTGACAGTCGAAGGAGGAAGAGGCATCAATAATTATAATTATATAGTTATTTTCAGATACTAACCAGTGACTTGAAGATGATGAGCAAAAGGGGCAGGTTGGGATGAAGTAATGAAAGGTGAATGGAGAACGGGCATGCAAAAGCGGATGAGGGGACAAAGAGTTGCAGATTGGACATAGAGGCAGAAATTGAGCAAACCTCTTTCCCGGCCAGTGCACCAAATGAACAACACCCTGCCATGGCACAAATGGAACCACGAACCAGCTAGATAGAGGCTACAAGCACACTGCTTGGCCACAAAAACCTACAAGAAACCTTCTTCTTCACCAAGAAACCATTACTCCAAAAACACACAAGAGAGAAGGCACACAAGAAATGGATAGATGAAAACCATCCTCACCCTCTTCCTCTTCCTCACTCTCCATGAGATCTTGCAATGAAAGCACAAGAGAGAAAGAAAGAAGAATGAGAGAGCAAGTGTTGTGCCAAATGAGGGAGAGGGAGGAATGAAGCATGAGGGGAGAAGATAAAGGAAGAGATAGGGTGTAACCACCTCAACCTTCCACCTCTTCAAATCACCAAACAAGCCTCTTCCTTTTCCTTTCATGATATATAAAATTGAATTTGCATACATCTTGGCTAAGGACTACACATTTTACATTGCTTCATATTTGATTTTTTACAAAGGGATAGAAAAGAAAATGCAATTTCATAAAAGATGTTTCCATGTTGAGCACATTTTGGTGCCTTTATTTGCACTGATTTCCTGATCATCATTCCTCCCATGCTTAAGTGTGAAGTGTCCCTACAAACAAATTGGAGAAGAATCATGATCAACACTTGAAAAATATTCATCTTTGTCTTCAATCTTCATTTCTTTTCTTCATAGTCTTTGAATTTTCATTGGATAGGGAAGGAAAATAATCACACAAAAATACACAAAACTCGGATGGTGAGCCTAGGTTGAAAATTACACCAAATAAAACCACCAACAAAACCCGAAAGATAGGGCTCTTCAACAATTTTGCTTACAAGGATGAGATCACACCCAAGATAGGTTGAAAGACAACCACACAGTGAAGCACAATAATGAAACCTGAGAAAGATATAAACATTAAGCATACCCTTATGAAGAATAAAACATTGGACTTGTCCCATCCAAAGAAAATATATTTTGAAGAAAGAAAAGGCAGTAGTTTTATTGAAGATAAAACTAAAATAACAAAGAAAAATAGTCTTGTGTGATTGGAAGAGATCAATCGTAGTGAAAGGTAATGTTAGGATAGAAAGAGAATGCCATGGGAATGAGCCATAGAGAAGGTTTTCTTGATCAAAGGTTGAAAAACTTTCCTTTAGAGTATTTGTGGTATGAATACTTTAAAAGGAAAATGAATTGGTGAATGAGATAAGGTTTGAATGGCCCGTTTGATGCCGCATGTGTGGATAAAACAAGAAGTCGTTGCCTGTAACCGCTGCGTGAAGACATCGTCAGATCAATAGTGCCATTGTGTATGGCTCCCAACTGTAGTTGCGATGAACAGATTTTCTATGTAAGGCATTGGTTCTCCTTACCATGGACATTTAATAGCAACTGACATGTATCTGGCACAATTCTTCAGTCTTCGTTGATATTGTAGTGTGTATGGAGTCCTGAATCAACTCCTCGCAATGGCTGGCAGACTCGCAACATAAGTACATAAATTCTAGGATTTCCCAACAAATTCTTGTGGTTGTTGTGAATGATCGATGAGTAGGCCACCACTAGATTACTTCAGTGTTTGTCCTGGCACGTGCATCTGACAATCAAAGGAGGAAGAGGCATAAAGAATTATAAATATATAGTTATTTTCAGATATTGACCAGTGACTTGAATACGATGAGCAAAAGGGGCAAGTTGGGATGAAGTAATGAAAGGTGAATGGAGCAGGGGCATGCAAAAGCGGACAAGGGGGCAAAGAGTTGCAGATTGGACATAGAGGTAGAATTTGAGCAAACCTTCTTCATCTCTTTTCTCATCAGACCTTCTTTTCCTTGCACTTCTCAAATCGTCATGGCTCCTCTATCATGAAGATAATTAAGCATGAGACTTTGCTAAAAACAAAGACCTTGAAGCCTTGGAGCCTTTTCATGTACTTCAAAACCTATCTTTCGTGTAGGCTCCATAGCCACCTCTTTTCCGGCCAGTGCACCAAATGAACAACACCTTGCCATGGCACAAATCGAACCACCAACCGGCTAGGTAGAGGCTGCTAGCACACTTGCTGGCCACAAAAACCTACAAGAAACCTTCTTCTTCTTACCAAGAAACCATTGCTCCAAAAACACACAAGAGAGTGGATAGATGAAAACCATCCTCACATTCTTCCTCTTCCTCACTCTCCATGAGATCTTGCAATGAAAGCACAAGAGAGAAAGAAACAATAATGAGAGAGCAAGTGTTGTGCCAAATGAGGGAGAGGGAGAAATGAAGCATGAGAGGAGAAGAAAAAGGAAGAGAGAGGGTGTAACCACCTCAACCTCCCACCTCCTCAAATCACCCGACAAGCCTCTTTCTTTTCCTTTCTTGATATATAAAATTGAATTTGCATATGTCTTGGCTAAGGTCTAAAGACCCTTTATTTTTTGGAATGGGACAAAAGGTGTTAACATTTCTTTTTCTTTTGTACATTTTTGTGAACTAGGAACCAATTTGGAGAAGCAATTGTGAACAAAGCTTTAAGGAAAATTAGTTAATTGGGGAGAGAGTGTGAAAAGGAGGATTTAGAGGAGACTTTTAAACTTAATAATAAGGTTTGAAGATAATGAAGAAGAGAAATTGAGAAGAAATGAATTGCTTGCTATTGTGTAGAATGCGATGAGGCCTTTGACATGATATCACCATTGAAAATTTTATTGAAGACATCTTTTGGTTGTGTAGACTAGAGCTAAAGCTACAAAGATTCTAAGCCTCGGATAAATATCTCTCTTCTCTCTACCTAATCTTGGAAGGTGTAAAATATTACACGGCGCAGCGAACAGAATCTGAGAAAGAGATAGAGAGTACACAACAGATAAGAGGAGAATCAGTAAATTCTTTAACTCCAAACAACTGATACAAAGATGGCTCTGTCCACCCGTGCGCTTCCACTGTGTGAAGCTTAGATGGCGATCTAGACAGAAGATAGGTGAAGAGCTTAAGGCTAGCTGGAATAACAACTCTGACTGGGTGAAAGATGAGTGAATGATGGCTGCGAAGGGGTTTAGCTTTTATAGCCCGCGAAGGTCGTTAGGTCGGCCTGCTGACCGCCGACCTACCATATGAGCCTCCACTAGTCGGCCAGGGAATATTCCCTTTACCATCGGGCCGGGGGCGCTGCCCCCGGACCCCCGCCAGGGGGGCCGCTGGCCCCCCTGGGACCCCCCAGCTAGGGGCCGCTTCTGCGGCCCCCGGACCCCACAATAGGGGCCCCCTTTTAACTCCCTTACACCGCAACTCGATGCAATGCGCCTCGAGTTGCTACCAGCTTAACCACTCTGTCTAACCCAAAGATTAGACCCACAATGGTCACCTTTTTGCCATCCGGTCACATAGACCTCATCTGATATACAAGTCAGGACTCCACCAATGTCCGGGCTCACACTTGGCTTCTCCTTATAATGGGGGCCTTACAACTTTGAGCACCATGGATCATTGGTAGCACCTAATGAGGGTGGGGCATTGATCACATCCAACAGAAGGAGCCCCTATGCTTAAGTGATAAGCAAGCCTTGAGCTTCTGATCAAAAGAAGGGCCTCAACTTGCTAATAAGCTGTCCCCTGGCTAATCTGAAGTAGACCCTCTAAGCTGGGGGCTTAATCACAACCCTTAAGTTTCCCCCTTGTAGATGGTAGACAAAAAAAGAAACTTGCCAAAATAGACTTTGTATAAACACTTCAATGGCTATTGTTAACCCTCAAACGAACAAAGGTGAAAAATCTAGAAAATTTGAAGGAGAAGACAAGGCTATGGCAAAAGTGAAATGAGAGGTGATGGCGCGTCAAGAAGAATCTGGAAATGCAAGAAGCGAAGAAAAGTCCTAAATCAAGGAGAAAGGCACACAAGAGAAGCACAAGTTAATACTCCTGTGTAAAAGAGCACAAGGTGCACCAAGATTTATTTTAAAGAGCAGCGAGCTCTCACCTGTGCAAATTGTAAAGGTAGATGAGCGGTAGGGAGGAAGCTAGGAAGATAGGAGGACAATGGTCGGCCATGTAAAAAAGGGTATATGGGGATGACCACCCAAATGGGATTTAGGGTTTTGTATATAAAGTTGAAAAGTGAATGAGAAGCTCATTCTTGTGTGTGGCCAAAAGTGGCTCTCCTCTTCTTCTTCTTCTTCTTCTTCTTGTTCTTGCTTGCTTGAGCTTGTGCTTGAGAGAGGGAGTGTGAGGGAGTGAGTGTGTGAGGGTGAGGGACTGGGGATGAGAAGCTCTCCATCTTCTCCTCTCTTCTTCTCTTCTCTTCTCTTCTCTTCTCTTGCTCGCGGAAATGGAGCTTGGAGCTTGGAGCTTGAGGACGGAGCTTGCTTGAAGCTTGCACTTGGATCGTGGAGCTACCGGAGTGCACGGGAGAGGAGGTAACTCGATAAGCATGGAGGTAAGCTCACTACACTCAGAGATAGATAACGCGTCAGCTATGTGAGAGGTAGCCATTATTGCTTGGCTTGGAACGCTTGAAACAATAAGCGGTCCGTGGGTCTTGGTGGTTGAGCGAGAGCTCCCACATTTTGGTTTCGTTGTTGGGACCAACGGATTCAAGCCTTGAGCGCTTGTACGCTTTGAATCAAGCATTGAGGTAGGGTTTTCCCCAAACCGGTGGTTGAGGTAGGTAGGTAGGAAGTGAGGGAGTTTGAAGAGGTATTCTATCTCCTTAGCAAGTAGGTTTTTGGTTTTTGGTTTTTGGACTTGGGAAAGAATGATGTAGTAGTGTAGGTATTTCCCTTATGATTTTTCCTTGCATTTAGGAAGGATAGGAGCAAAACATTAGAGCACACAGTAGGGTTTTGTGTTGCTGTATAACAGGTTGAAACAGGGAAAAGAAGGGAAAAAATGGAATTTTGGGTTAAATATTAGTAAGGGAAGCAAGATTAAGGTGAGTACAGGCCTAGGCAGGGTGATAAGGGGCCAGGAGTGGCAAGAAAGGCCACATTTTGCATTGCAAAGTTTCAGGAAAGCTGGAGAGAGGGAGAGAGATTCATTGCATGGACCTACTTCGATCTTGTCATCTAGGAGTTATTTGCCCAGCACAGGTAATTCCACACCTTCCCCTACATGAGTAGCTTGGATCTGGAGGTGCTCAACAGGTAGGAAGGCCTTGATTTCTCGATGCGACGAATTCTTGGAAGTCCAACCGAAAAAATGTGTCGTGCTTGGCCTGTCTGAGTGATGGCGATTCTGGGACGAGTCCCAGAATCAGCCCTTGGACCACTCGACCATTTGGCCCTGGGACCACTCAATCCATTCGGCCCTTTAGTATTCAGCCCTCAGTCAACTACACTCGTATGCCTTTCACTCGACCTGTCTGAGTGAAGCATTTGGATCACTTGATACTTGGCCCACCTGACTCGGCCTTTCGACCCTCGGCCCACTCGGCCAACCCCATTCGGACAAGTTATTATTTGGCCCTTGGCCCACTTGGCCACTCAGCCTTTAGACCACTCGGGCACTCGGCCCTCGGATAAATGCACTCGGACCGGCTGAATTTAACATTCGGACTAGTTACATTCGGCCCTTGACCATTCGGACAGGCTGAATCGGACATTTGGACCCTGCAATTCAGACCTGTTGGGCCGAATTTAGATTTGTTCAAAATTCTAACTTGTAGATTCTAAAACCAACCAGAGACCACGTAGAGCCAAAAGCACATCATAGATCTATTAGTAAATTGAAATCTAGAGCAAGTAGTTTAAAACTTGGCTACAAACGGTCCTTCAAATCGCACACGGTGGTTACCGTAATGGCCCTGCAGGCTAGGGGGATTGCCCCCCCGCTTGGACCCCCACAGAGGGGGGCCCCTCCGCACCTCCCCTAAGTAGACTCAAGAGAAAACGTGCGTCGTGATAGATCCTCCAAATTAGATGTTAACCCCAAGTCGAGATGGTGGAAAAAGGAAGGAAAAAGTAGAAAAAAACATGGAAAAAGAGCAAAAATACGCAGGCGACCTCCAAAGCTAAGCCGGGGCAAAAAGTGTAATTTTAAATGAAAGGCGCCTCAAAAAACTTGGAAAACTCTTGTAAAAGAGCGCCAAGCTCCCTCTTGTGCCAATTGTAAAATATTAGATGGGTGTAGGCTAGAGGCATAAGGCTAGAAGAGGGAAATGGAAAAAGGACCTTGCCACAATGGCCGGTCATGTAAAAAAGGGATGGGTGCCTATGGGATTTTAGGGCTTGTATATAATGTTCAAAAAATGAATGGAAGCTCATTCTTTGGTGTGTGGCTAACAAGAGCTCTCTTCTTCTTCTCTTCTCCTCATCTTCTTGCTTGTGTGTGCTCTTGAGAGGGAGTGTGAGGGAGTGAGTGTGTGAGAGTGAGGGATCAAGAGGGTGAAGCTCTTCACCATCTCCTCTTCTCTTCTTCTCTTCTCTTTTCTTTTCTCGCACGCACGGCTATGGAGGATGGAGCTTGGAGATGGAGGAGGCTTGAGCTTGCATCTAGGATCGTGGAGCTACCGGGGTGTGAGAGAGAGGAGGTAACTTGTATCGGCATCAAGGTAAGCTCACTACACTCATAGGATCGACGGCGCATCAGCTAGGTGAGAGATAGCCATTAGAGCTCGCTTGAAACGTTTGAAGCAATAAGCAGTCCGTGGGTCTTGGCGGTTGAGCATGAGCTCCCACTACATTTTGGTTCCATTGCCGGGACCAACGGATTCAAGCTTGAGCACTTGCGCGCCTCATATCGAGCATCGAAGTAAGGGATTCATCCCTGAAACGGAGCTTGAGATAAATACGAAGTTTGGGTGTTTTTGATCTTCAAAACAAGTAAGTATTTTGGGATATTTTATTTGTTTGATGATTGGGAAACATGGAGAAATTATTTCAGTTTTTTGCTTTTGATTCTTGTTGCATTTAGCGTAGGTTAGGATTAGGAAATCGCACCGGAGAAGGGTAGGGTTTATTGTTGCAAAAGAGGGAAAGAATCGTGCAAAAAATGGTAAAAAGCTCACTCGTGATGCCTAAGATTGGCAAGTGAGTGATTGGGGGCATCAACACCGTACCCGGGAAGGGGTATAAGAGCCAAGAGGCCAAGGGAGAGCTCATTTGTGACCATTTCAGTGAGAGAGAGAGAGAGAGAGAGCCATCGCACGATTCGATCCGATCGCACCATCGACAAGCCTACCTCTCTATTCAGGTATATGAATTCCTTCCCCTATCCCCCTAGATAGGATGTGGAGGTTTATGTTTGCTATCATTGATTAAATTGCAAGAATCGAGCAAAATCGACCTCTCGCTGTCGTCGTCGCGCCAAGTTCGGCCCGTCTGAGTGGTCGCTTCTGGGCCGAGTCCCAGAATTGGCCCTCGGCCCTCTTTCATTCGGCCCACTTGGCCCGAAAGCCTAATCGGCCCGTCCGAGTCGACCATTCGGACCATCGACTAATTGAGCCCATCTGAGCCAAACCGTCTGAGCCGTAGGATTCGGCCCTCGGCCACGTGTCATATTCGGCCATCGGCCCAAGTGCCTCGGCCCGTCCAAGTGACCCACTCGGACCCTGCAATTCGGACCAGCTGAGCAGAGTGTAATTTTTTATCAAATTCTTAGAAATTTGACAAGACCCGGCTAGAGCTCAGTAGCGCAAACTGTCAAAAGTCCTTTTGACGCTCAAAACTTGATTCTGGCACACGGAATAGACGAAATCGTAGGGAGCAGCCGCTTAGCAGCTTGAAGTAGGCAGCAGCAAGACCCAGAGACCTAGATGCAAAGCACTGAGCAGCCAAAACCTAATTGGCAAAAAACAAACGAGGAAACATATTAGAAAAACCCTGAACCCTGTCAAGGCACCTAGAAAATTGACCAAAAAGCCTATCAGGCCCGAAACAAAGCGAGGGTGCATAAGACGCTTCGAGATTGTTTGCTGCACTCACCTTGAATTTCCGCACTTGAATGCACTTAAGAAAATTGAAAGCCTGATTGAGCACAAGCGCACGAGAAGCAACACGCACACTGAGTGACCATAAATTGAGGATTGTATTCAATAATTGAAGGAACTCACTCAGATAAACCACTCAAGGAACCCACCAGTAGGAGATTATCCAAGACATAGACAAACCATCAACGCACAAAGTAGGACTAAGCAGGTGGCATCAACGACCTGGATTTGACAAATCTACTCAACCTGATCAACAGCTTGGTGGAGCACAACAACTCAACTATGGCAGAAGGAAGCTTAGACCATAGGTCTAATGAGGAACTTGACTTGAATGTCTTCCCGGAGGCTATTCAGTAGCTAGTCAGCGGCTACGATGCACACGCCCGGTACGAGCATCACGGCAAGATGGCAGACGCTATCATCACAGACCTAGAGGAAGAGAGAAAACTATCCCACAAGGCTTTGCAAAGCATAGTCGAATACAATAGGGACCAGCAGGCTAGGAGCCAAAGGCAAAGCACGGAGTTGTGTGAGGTACAACGAGTGGTGAACTTGGCAGGTAGAAATCGAACAGATCACGAGAGAGCCCTAGAAGGAGACTTGATGTTGAGTGAACTTCTCATGAAGCGACTGCTAGATAACACGGCAGCAAAGCAAAGTGCTGCGGCACTAGCGACATCGCTGCTCGCACGATTAGGAGCGAACCAAGGCTCAAAAAGCCAATCTAAAATCCCTATTGTTGCCAAGCAACTTCAATAATCTGCTAGTACGCTTGATGAACGTCAAGCAGAAAGAGAAGGAGGACATTCGTGACTACGTAACCCACGTGAGGAGTCTCTTCAAGAGAATCCCTATCGGCGAGCGACCGGCTGAAAGAGCAGTTTTGATTATATTCATCAGCCAATTCGAGACGAGGAGTTATATAAGGCTTTGGCAGGCAATTCGAGCTTGTAGCGAGACGTGCTAGCTAGAGTATTTGAGGAAGCCATCAGAGTCGATGATCAGCTGAAAGAGCGGAGCTCCAAGAGCTCAAACCTAGAAGAGATCAACTCGTGAAGCTCAGAGAGAGCGTCAGCCTCTAGTGAGCAATCAGTCCCATCATCCCAAGATAAGGGGAAGGCCACCAAGATGAACCAAGACTTGGCTGATGTAAAGATGGAGTTAGCCAAGTTGTAAGACATGTATTGACGACCAACATGCCCACACGTCCAATACATATACTATGGCATAAACCACTTGCCAGCCGAGTGTCAAGACCCTAGGTCAAGACCTTGTGCTAACTGCGGTAGGTTCAGTCATGATGTCGCGCATTGTAGATTACCAAGAAGACTTATGTACTCACAACCCTACGGCCAGCCTTACCTAGCGAGCAGGCCACAGCCATTCTTCGGAAGGGGAGCCCCATTGGCCCTTCGTGCGCCTAACGACATTAAGCCAGCTGTTCCTAGGATGGACATAAACCCTACTAACATACCCAGACCACCTGGTCCTTACGTGACCCATCCACCGAGCGATGCTCCAGTCCACTATGTGGAAGAACCAAATGAGAAAGAAACTTACATATGCCCTTACGTCTCGCATGATGATGAGGGCAACTTTTTTCTCATGGATTATCGCCCCGTGCTGGTGATGGTGTTAGGAAGAGGATGAGGTAGAGGCCTAGGAGGGTAGGTGCAAGATCCAATCACCTGTTGGACTTGTGGTCACGCAAGTCATGTCTCATCACACTGCCCTGAAAGGGAGCAACAAAACAGAGACAAGGCTGACCAAAGGTGTGTTGAGTGCGGAATCACTCATCTCTTCATCGATTGCCCAAAGCGAAAGCCATCTTCTAGCTCAGCCAATGTACCATTTGTCCCATTGGGGTTGTTTAGTGTCAAGAACCTTGATTGGGAGGCTACACCTATCCCATTGTAGGTCATGACTTGTGCCCAGACAAAGCAGGCCCGCATATCACTGCCAGGACCTAGCAACCTTGACGCAGCTTCGATAGGGAAGAAAAGTCGCAGGCGGAAGAAGAAGAGGTTGGAAGCTAAAATCACACTAAAAACGAAGAGGCATAAATAATTATAATTATATAGTTATTTTCAGATACTGACCAGTGACTTGAAGACGATGAGCAAAAGGGGCAGGTTGGGATGAAGTTATGAAAGGTGAATGGAGAAGGGGCATGCAAAAGCGGACGAGGGGACAAAGAGTTGCAGATTGGACATAGAGGCAGAAATTGAGCAAACCTCTTTCCTGGCCAGTGCACCAAATGAACAACACCCTGCCATGGCACAAATGGAACCACAAACCAACTAGGTAGAGGCTGCAAGCACACTGCTTGGCCACAAAAACCTGCAAGAAACCTTCTTCTTCACCAAGAAACCATTACTCCAAAAACACACAAGAGAGAAGGCACACAAGAAATAGATAGATGAAAACCATCCTCACCCTCTTCCTCTTCCTCACTCTCCATGAGATCTTGCAATGAAAGCACAAGAGAGAAAGAAAGAAGAATGAGAGAGCAAGTGTTGTGCCAAATGAGGGAGAGGGAGGAATGAAGCGTGAGGGGAGAAGATAAAGGAAGAGACAGGGTGTAACCATCTCAACCTTCCACCTCTTCAAATCACCAAACAAGCCTCTTCCTTTTCCTTTTGTGATATATAAAATTGAATTTGCATACATCTTGGCTAAGGTCTAAAGGCCCTTTATTTTTTGGAATGGGACAAAATGTGCTGATCTTTCTTTTTCCTTTCTACATTTTTGAATGTGAGCCTTTCGGACTACACATTTTACATTGCTTCATATTTGATTTTTTACAAAGGGATACAAAAGAAAAATGCAATTTCATAAAAGATGTTTCTATGTTGAGCACATTTTGGTGCCTTTATTTGCACTGATTTCCTGATCATCATTCCTCCCATGCTTAAGTGTGAAGAGTCCTTACAAACAAATTAGAGAAGAATCATGATCAACACTTGAAAAATCTTCATCTTTGTCTTCAATCTTCATTTCTTTTCTTCATAGTCTTTGAATTTTCATTGGATAGGGAAGGAAAATAATCACAAAAATACACACAACTGGGATGGCGAGCCTAGGTTGAAATTCACACAAAATAAAACCACAAACAAAACCTGAAAGATAGGGATCTTCAACAATTTTGCTTACAAGGATGACATCACACCCAAGATAGGTTGACAGACAACCACACAGTGAAGCACAATAATGAAACCCGAGAAAGATATAAATATTAAGCATACCCTTACGAAGGATAAAACATTGGAGTTGTCCCACCCAAAAAATATATATCTTGAAGAAAGCAAAGGCAGTAGGTTTATTGAAGATAAAACTAAAATAACAAAGAAAAATAGTATTGTGTGATTGGAAGAGAACAATCATAGTGAAAGGTCATGTTAGGATAGAAAGAGAATGCCATGGGAATGAGCCATAGAGAAGGTTTCTTGATCAAAGGTTGAAAATATTTCCTTTAGAGTATTCGTGGTATGAATGCTTTAAAAAGAAAATGAATTGGTGACTGAGATAAGGTTTGAATGGCCTGTTTGATGCTGCATGTGTGGATACAATAAGAAGTCGTTGCCTGTAATCACTGCGTGAAGACATCCTTAGATCAATAGTGCCACCGTGTATGGCTCCCGACTGTAGTTGCAATGAACAAATTTGCTATGTAAGGCATTGGTTCTCCTTACCATGGACATTTAATAGCAACTGACATGTATCTGGCACAATTCTTCAGTCTGCATTGTTATTGCAGTGTGTATGGCATCCTGAATCAACTCCTCACAATGGCTGACAGACTTGCAACATAAGTACATAAATTCTAGGATTGCCCAACAAATTCTTGTGGTTGTTGTGAATGATCGATTAGTAGGCCACCACGAGATTACTTCAGTGTTTGTCCTGGCACGTGCGTCTGACAATCAAAGGAGGAAGAGGCATAAAGAATTATAGTTATATAGTTATTTTCAGATACTGACCAATGACTTGAATACGATGAGCAAGAGGGGCAGGTTGGGATGAAGTAATGAAAGGTGAATGGAGCAGGGGCATGCAAAAGCGGACAAGGGGGCAAAGAGTTGCAGATTGGACAGAGGTAGAAATTGAGCAAACCTTCTTCATCTCCTTTCTCATCAGACCTTCTTTTCCTTTCACTTCTCAAATCGTCATGGCTCCTCTATCATGAAGATAATTAAGCATGAGACTTTGCTAAAAAAAAAGACCTTGAAGCCTTGGAGCCTTTTCATGTACTTCAAAACCTATCTTTCGTGTAGGCTCCATAGCCACCTCTTTTCTGGCCAGTGCACCAAATGAACAACACCTTGCCATGGCACAAATCGAACCACCAACCGGCTAGATAGAGGCTACTAGCACACTTGCTGGCCACAAAAACCTACAAGAAACCTTCTTCTTCTTACCAAGAAACCATTGCTCCAAAAACACACAAGAGAGTGGATAGATGAAAACCATCCTCACCCTCTTCCTCTTCCTCACTCTCCATGAGATCTTGCAATGAAAGCACAAGAGAGAAAGAAACAAGAATGAGAGAGCAAGTGTTGTGCCAAATGAGGGAGAGGGAGAAATGAAGCGTGAGAGGAGAAGAAAAAGGAAGAGAGAGGGTGTAACCACCTCAACCTCCCACCTCAAATCACCCGACAAGCCTCTTTCTTTTCCTTTCTTGATATATAAAATTGAATTTGCATATGTCTTGGCTAAGGTCTAAAGACCCTTTATTTTTTGGAATGGGACAAAAGGTGTTGACATTTCTTTTTCTTTTGTACATTTTTGTGAACTAGGAACCAATTTGGAGAAGCAATTGTGAACAAAGCTTTAAGGAAAATTAGTTAGTTGGGGAGAAAGTGTGAAAAGGAGGATTTATAGGAGACTTTTAAACTTAATAATAAGGTTTGAAGATAATGAAGAAGAGAAATTAAGAAGAAATGAATTGCTTACTATTGTGTAGAATGCGATGAGGCCTTTGACATGCTGTCACCATTGACAATTTTATTGAAGACATCTTTTGGTTGTGCAGACTAGAGCTAAAGCTACAAAGCTTCTAAGCCTCGGATAAATATCTCTCTTCTCTCTACCTGATCTTGGAAGGAGCCCCTATGCTTAAATGATAAGCAAGCCTTGAGCTTCTGATCACAAGCAGGGCCTCAACTTGCTAATAACTTGCCCCCTGGCTTATCTGAAGTAGACCCTCTAAGGTGGGGGCTTAAGCATGACCCTTAAGTTTCCCCCTTGTAGATGGTAGACAAAAAAAGAAACTTGCCAAAATAGACTTTGTATAAACACTTCAATGGCTATTGTTAACCCTCAAACGAACAAAGGTGGAAAATCTAGAAAATCTGAAGCAGAAGACAAGGCTAAGGCAAAAGTGAAACGAGAGGTAATGGCGTGCCAAGAAGAATCCGGAAATGCAAGAAGCATAGAAAAGTCCTAAATCAAGGAGAAAGGCGCACAAGAGAAACACAAGTTAATACTCCTGTAAAAGAGCACAAGGCGCACCAGGATTTATTTTAAAGAGCGCCGAGCTATCACCTGTGCAAATTGTAAAGGTAGATGAGTGATAGGGAGGAAGCTAAGAAGATAGGAGGACAATGGGAAAAAGGGCCTAGGCCACGGCCGGCCATGTAAAAAAGGGGATAAGGGGATGACCACCCAAATGGGATTTAGGGTTTTGTATATAAAGTTGGAAAGTGAATGAGAAGCTCATTCTTGTGTGTGGCCAAAAGTGGCTCTCCTCTTCTTCTTCTTCTTCTTCTTGTTCTTGCTTGCTTGAGCTTGTGCTTGAGAGAGGGAGTGTCAGAGTGTGAGGGAGTGAGTGTGTGAGGGTGAGGAACCAGGGAGGAGAAGCTCTCCATCTTCTCCTCTCTTCTTCTCTTCTTTTCTCTTCTCTTCTCTTCTCTTGCTTGCAGAAATGGAGCTTGGAGTGTGGAGCTTCAAGATAGAGCTTGCTTGAAGCTTGAACTTGGATCGTGGAGCTACCGGAGTGCGCGGGAGAGGAGGTAACTCGATCGGCATGGAGGTAAGCTCACTACACTCATAGATAGTTAGCGCGTCAGCTATGTGAGAGGTAGCCATTATTGCTCGGCTTGGAACGCTTGAAACAATAAGCGGCCTATGGGTCTTGGCGGTTGAGCGAGAGCTCCCACATTTTGGTTTCATTGCCGGGACCAACGGATTCAAGCCTTGAGTGCTTGTGCGCTTTGAATGAAGCATTGAGGTAGGGTTTTCCCCAAACCAGTGCTTGAGGTAGGTAGGTAGGAAGCGAGGGAGTTTGAAGAGGTATTCTATCTCCTTAGCAAGTAGGTTTTTTGTTTTTGGTTTTTGGACTTGGGAAAGCATGATGGAGTAGTGTATGTATTTCCCTTATCATTTTTTCTTGCATTTAGAAAGGATAGGAGCAAAACATTGGAGCACACAGTAGGGTTTTCTGTTGTTGTATAACAGAATGAAACATGGAAAATAAGGGAAAAGAATGAAAATTTGGGTTAAATATTAGTAAGGGAAGCAAGACTAAGGTGAGTACAGGCCTGAGCAGGGTGATAAGGAGCCAGGAGTAGCAAGAAAGGCCACATTTTGCATTGTAAGGTTTCAGGAGAGTTGGAGAGAGGGAGAGAGATTCATTGCATAGACCTGCTTCAATCTTGTCATCTAGGAGTTATTTGCCCAGCACAGGTAATTCCACACCTTCCCCTACATGAGTAGCTTGGATTTGGAGGTGCTCAACATGTAGGAAGGCATCGACTGCTCAACGCGACGAATTCTTGGACGTGCGATGAAAAAATGCGTCGTGCTTGGCCTATTTGAGTGATGGCGATTCTGGGCAGAGTCCTAGAATCATCCCTTGGACCACTTAGTCATTTGGCCCTTGGACCACTCAATCCATTCGGCCCTTAGCCAACTACACTCGGATGCCTTTCACTCGGCCTGTCCAAGTGAAGCATTTGGACCACTTGATACTCAGCCCACTTGACTCGGCCATTCGACCCTCGGCCCACTCGGCCAACCCCATTCGGACAAGTTATTATTCGGCCCTTGGCCCACTTGGCCACTCAGCCTTTGGACCACTCGAGCACTCGGCCCTCAGACAAATGCACTCGGACCGGCTGAAAATAACATTCAGACTAGTTACATTCAGCCCTTGGCCATTCGGACGGGCCGAATCGGACATTTGGCCCCTGCAATTCAGACCTATTGGGCCGAATTTGGATTTGTTCAAAATTCTAACTTGTAGATTCTAAAACCAACCAGAGACCACGCAGAGCCAAAAGCACATCATAGATCTATTAGTAAATTGAAATCTAGAGCAAGTAGTTCAAAACTTGGCTACGAACGGTTCGAATTGGCCATTCGAACAGGCCGAATCGGACATTCGATCCCTGGAATTAAGACCTGTTGGGCCAAACTTGGATTTGTTCAAAATTCTAATGGTCCTCGAAATTAGATGTTAACCCCAAGTCGAGATGGTAGAAAAAGGAAGGAAAAAGCAGAAAAAAACATGGAAAAAGAGCAAAGACACGCAGGCGACCTCCAAAGCTAAGCTGGGGCAAAAAGTGCAATTTTAAATGAAAGGCGCCTCAAAAAACTTCGAAAACTCTTGTTAAAGAGCGCCAGGCTCCCTCCTGTGCCAATTGTAAAATATTAGACGGGTGTAGACTAGAGGCATAAGGCTAGAAGAGGGAAATGGAAAAAGGACCTTGCCACAATGGCCGGTCATGTAAAAAAGGGATGGGTGCCCATGGGATTTTAGGGCTTGTATATAAAGTTCAAAAAATGAATGGAAGCTCATTCTTTGGTGTGTGGCTAACAAGAGCTCTCTTCTTCTTCTCTTCTCCTCATCTTCTTGCTTGTGTGTGCTCTTGAGAGAGGGAGTGTGAGAGTGTGAGGGAGTGAGTGTGTGAGAGTGAGGGATCAAGAGGGTGAAGCTCTTCACCATCTCCTCTTCTCTTCTTCTCTTCTCTTCTCTTTTCTCGCAGGCACGGCTATGGAGGATGGAGCTTGGAGATGGAGGAGGCTTGAGGATGCTTGAGCTCACATCTAGGATTGTGGAGCTACCGGGGTGTGAGAGAGAGGAGGCAACTCGTATTGGCATCAAGGTAAGCTCACTACACTCATAGGATTGATGGCGCGTCGGCTAGGTGAGAGATAGCCATTAGAGCTCGCTTGAAACGCTTGAAACAATAAGCGGTCCATGGGTCTTGGCGGCGGTTGAGCGTGAGCTCCCACTACATTTTGGTTTCGTTGCCGAGACCAACCGATTCAAGCTTGAGCACTTGCGCGTCTCATATCGAGCATCGAAGTAAGGGATTCATCCTTGAAACGGAGCTTGAGATAGGTAGGCAGTTTGGGTGTTTTTGATCTTCAAAACAAGTAAGTGTTTTGGGATATTTTGTTTGTTTGATGATTGGGAAACATGGAGAAATTATTTCAGTTTTTTGCTTTTGATTCTTGTTGCATTTAGCATAGGTTAGGATTAGGAAATGGCCTCAGAGAAGGGTAGGGTTTACTGTTGCAAAAGAGGGCAAAAATCATGCAGAAAATGGTAAAAAGCTCGCTGGTGATGCCTAAGATCGGCAAGTGAGTGATTGGGGGTATCAATACCATACCCGGGAAGGGGTATAAGAGCCAAGAGGCCAAGGGAGAGCTCATTTGTGACAATTTCAGAGAGAGAGAGAGAGCGAGAGAGCGAGAGAGAGAGAGAGAGAGAGAGAGAGAGAGAGAGAGAGAGAGAGAGAGAGAGAGAGAGAGAGAGAGAGAGAGAGAGAGAGAGAGCCATCGCATGATTCGATCTGATTGCACCATCGACGAGCCTACCGCTCTATTCAGGTATATGAATAGCTTTTCCTATCCCCCTAGATAGTATGTGGAGATTTATGCTTGCTATTATTGATTAAATCGCAAGAATCGAGCAAAATTGACCTCTCCTGTCGTCGTCGCACTGCGTTCGGCTCGTCCGAGCGGTCGCTTCTGGGCCAAGTCCCAGAATCGGCCCTTGGTCCTCTTTCATTCGGCCCACTCGGCCCAAAACCCTAATCGGCCCTCGGCCCAAACCTACTCGGCCGTCGAGTCGACCATTCAGACCTTTGACTAATTCGGCCTGTCCGAGCCAAACTGTCCGAGCCAAACCTTCCGAGCCGTAGTATTCGGCCCTCGGCCATGTGTCATATTCGGCCGTCGGCCCAAGTGCCTCGGCACGTCCAAGTGACCCACTCGGACCCTGCGATTGGGACCAGCTAGGCCGAGTGTAAATTTTTATCAAATTCTAAAAAATTTGACCTGACCTGGCTAGAGCTCAGCAACGCAAACTGTCAAAAGTCCTTTTGATGCTCAGAACTTGATTCTGGCACACAGAATAGACAAAATCATAGGGAGCAGCCGCTTAACAGCTTGAAGCAGGCAGGAGCGAGACCTAGAGACCGAGACTCAAAGTGCTGAGCAATTAAAACCTCATTGGCCAAAAACAAACGAGGCAACATATTAGAAAAATCGTGAACCCTGTCAAGGCGGCTACGATGCACATGCCCGGTACGAGCACCGTGGCAAGACGACAGACATTATCATCGCATACCTAGAGGAAGAGAGAAAACTAGCGCACAAGGCTTTGCAAAGCATAGTCAAATACAATAGGGACTAGCAGGCTAGGAGCCAAAGGCAAAGCATGGAGTTGCGTGAGGTACATGAGTGCTGAACTTAGTAGGTAGAAACCGAACATATCACGAGAGAGCCCTAGAAGGAGACTTAACGTTGAGCGAGATTCTCATGAAGCGACTGCTAGATAACATCGCTGCTCACAGGATTAGGAGCGAACCAAGGCTCAAAGAGCCAGTCTAAAATCCCTATTGTTGCCAAGCAACTCGACAAATACCAACCTCACGATGATCCATACAACTTTGTAGAGCAGTTCGAGCAAGTCTGCGAAGCCAATAGCCTCAACGACCTGACTCAACGCTCTCAAGCGTTCGGGCTCAGCTTAGGTGACAAGGAAAGGACTTGATATACAAGCCTAGATGCCGAAGAACGAGCCAACTTCAGTGGCCTCAACGATCTCTTCATTAAGAGATTTGCCGAGCCTGGATACTCCGATAATCTGCTAGTACGCTTGATGAACGTCAAGCAAAAAGAGAAGGAGGACATTCGTGACTACGTAACCCACGTGAGGAGCCTCTTCAAGAGAATCCCTATCGGCGAGCGACTGGCTGAAAGAGTAGTTTTGATTGTATTCATCAGAAAATTCGAGACGAGGAGTTATATAAGGCTTTGGCAGGCAATTCGAGCTTGTAGCGATATGTGCTAGCTAGAGTGTTTGAGGAAGCCATCAGAGTCGATGATCAGCTGAAAGAGCAAAGCTCCAGGAGTTTGAACCTAAAAGAGACCAACTCGCGAAGCTTAGAGAGAGAGTCAGCCTCTAGTGAGCGATCAGTCCCATCATCCCAAGATAAGGGGAAGGCCACTGAGATGAACCAAGACTTGGCTGATGTAAAGATGGAGCTAGCCAAATTGCAAGACATGTTGAGATGACCAAAGTGACCACACGTCCAATGCGTGTACTGTGGAGGAAACCACTTGCCAACTGAGTGTCAAGACCCTAGGTCAAGACCTTGTGCTAATTGCGGTAGGTTTGGTCATGACGTTGCGCATTGTAGATTACCAAGAAGACTTCTGTACTCACAACCCTACGGCCAGCCTTACCTAGCGAGCAGGCCGCAGCCATTCTTCAAAAGGGGAGCCCCATTGGCCCTTCCTACGCCTAACGACATTAAGCCAACTGTTCCGATGATGGACGTAAACCCTACTAACATACCCAGACCACCTGGTCCTTACGTGACCCATCCATCGAGCAATGCTCTAGTCCACTACGTGGAAGAACCAAATGAGAAAGAAAGTTACATATGCCCTTACGTCTCGCATGACGATGAGGGCAATGCTGTCCTCATGGATTATCGCCCCGTGCTGGTGATGGCACTAGGAAGAGGAAGAGGTAGAGGCCTAGGAGGACAAATGCAGGATCCAATCACCTATTGGACTTGTGGTCACCCAGGTCATGTCTCATCACACTACCCTGAAAGGGAGCAGCAAAATAGAGACAAGGTTGACCAAAGGTGTGCTGAGTGTGGAATCACTCATTTGTTCGTCGATTGCCCAAAGCGAAAGCCTACTTCTAGCTCAGCCAATGTACCATCTATCCCATTGGGGTTGTTTGGTGTCGAGAACCTCGATTGGGGGGCTACACCTATCCCATTGCGGGTCATGACCTGTGCCGAGACAAAGTAGGCCGGCATATCACTTCCAGGACCTAGCAACCTTGACGCAGCTTCGATAGGGAAGAAAAGTTGCAAGCGGAAGAAGAAGAGGTTGGAAGCTAAAATCGCACTAAAAACAGAGAGTGCTACAACTCTACCTGCTGGAAAGAAGGTCTCTGACACAGAGGTAGAGACTTCAGCCCCTAAGACGGCCGAAAAGGGAAGTGCTAAGGTAGGGGAATACCCACATCCGAAGCGACTGTTAGAGGCCATAGAAAAAGTGAAGGAATGGGTGAAGGAGGCTCAAGAGCATCTAAAAGATGCTAAGCCCATCATAGAGGACGAGATCGATGATCTCTCCAGCATAAGCATGCCAATCTCACCTCCTCAACCAAAGTCAAGAGAAGTAACTGCACCACAAGCAGTGCCGCTAAAGCCAAGCCTTGATGCTACAGGGCCACAGATCAGTCAACGGCCATTGGCAAGGACAATCAAGGTTAGGAGAAAGACGAGCACCCAATGATCTCCTGACCACGTTGGTGACTACCCCTGTAACACTTAGCATGGGAGATCTACTTA
Organism: Lygodium microphyllum; assembly: GCF_053477565.2. NCBI lineage: Eukaryota > Viridiplantae > Streptophyta > Polypodiopsida > Schizaeales > Lygodiaceae > Lygodium > Lygodium microphyllum. Next base: position 43,487,541 of record NC_141159.1, read on the forward strand.
GGAAGCATCCCACCTTATGGCAAGATCTTAAGCAATGGGTTGAAGGGTCACGAGAGCAGGTTACGAGAGATCCTCATGACCATGATGCAGAGACGCAAATACCGAGTTTGATGCTACACTCTATGCCTAAATCCTTACATGTCAATGCCTTCTGGGAAGGTTCCGAGATGCATGCAGTCTTACCGGTTCTAGCCCTAGGCAATATAACGAGAAAGGGAACTGTGGACATGGGATCTGGGGTTAGTGTGCTTAGCCACGCAGTGCTTCAGACTTGGGGAAAACCACCTGTCTAAACTACTAGGTTTAATGTCACATTAGCAAACGGTATGAGAGTCAAGCCATTCGGGGTGCTTAAGAATTGGCCAATGAAGATCGCAGGTGTCCAATTCTCTGTGGACTTTATAGTCATGAAGGGAGTGGACTACAATATCCTATTAGGCCGACCCTGGATGCACAACGCTAGAGTCATCGAAGATTGGGGTAACGCCTTGATCTTCCTTGGCAATAGAACGGATGCTGTAAGAATAGAGATGGACACTTGGAAGACCTCACCAGTCGACTTAGATGCCATCTCTGCTATGCTCAAGGGTAACACCCAGGTCAAGAAGTCCTATGGCCCCTTGACCAAATATATCCCATGCCCAGAGGACGAGCGGGTTTGGATGCACGTCCTTGCTACAATCGACCTACCGTTTTTAGATCATGAGGCGTATGAACAAGCCATCAAAACAATCGGCAAGTCTAACGACACACCCTCCGTACCAGTCTGCATGATGGTAGGAACCCTTCGTGGGAAATCTAAGCCTATCAACTTCCAAGTCCCAACCAACAAAAGGGAACTCCAGGAGATACTGGAATACTTAACAGGCAAGCTAGCTGGCAATCCAGCTACAAACTTCAAACCACTCCAGGATCTCTTAGATGAATCCAAGTGGCAATGGACCAGAGTACATGACTTAAACCTCATGTATAGCTGGGCCCTAGTTCCTGACCAACAACAAGAGATATACCAAGCCCTAGGAGATGATGAGTAGTCTGATGAAGAGGATTCTAACAACGAATACAAAGACTACCAATCCTTCAGTGTGACGAAAGTGAGGGTGAGGTAGATACCGTGGAATACGACACAAAAGGACAAGAAATAGAGCAAATACGAGCAGACTCCAAGCCGCAGAAAAAGAGTATCTTCAGGATAGAGCGAGGAGTCATGCGTATGGAATGTGATCGTGCCTGGTTGGAATACGTAGGAGCCATAGACCTTGTGCAAGCAAGCCTGGCCCAGCTAGGAACGACATCAGTGCTTAGGACAGAGTCGCCGTCAAACTGCGCCCACCAGGGGAGACCACCTCTTTTAGCGAGGACAGGGAGTTCAACTCTGAGTCGGAGGCTAGTTCGGATAGTGATCCAGAAATCCCTAGGCCGCCCATGGCTAGACGCACCAAGGGGGACCTACCTGTCCACTTGAGGCGTAGACGATTAAGGCAAAAAAAGGCAAAACAACCCAGGGATACACGAACGAAAGGATAGTGAAAACCACAGGACCTCCCTAAACGATTTACGAAATTCAAAAAAGGGGATAGGGTAGTAGTTCTGTTAGGTGCCAAGCGTCAAGGGCAAATAAGTGAACCGATTGAGGAACTAGCCAAGGTCAAGGAGGTGAACCTAGCCCAGGAAGGGGAAACACCCCGACCAGTCTTCATTGCCGATGACTTGACTGAGGAAGAAGAAACGAGTCTTATCACTCTCTTGCGAGAGTACATAGACGTGCTCGCCTGGTCCTTAGAAGAGCTTAAGGGGGTAGATCCGAGTGTCGTGACTCACAAGATACCCATGACGCCAGACGCAACGCCAGTCAAGCAGCGACCGTACCCTATGAATCCAAAACACGTTCATGCTGTCAAAGAGGAGATTGATAAACCCTTTGTGGGAAATCTAAGCTTGTCAACTTCCAAGTCCCAACCAAGAAAAGGGAACTCCAGGAGATACTGGAATACTTAACGGACAAGCTAGTTGGCAATCCAGCTACAAACTTCAAACCACTCCAGGATCTCTTAGATGAATCCAAGTGGCAATGGACCAGAGTGCATGACTTAAACCTCATGTATAGCTGGGCCCTAGTTCCTGACCAACAATAAGAGATATACAAAGCCCTAGGAGATGACGAGCAGTCTGACGAAGAGGATACTAATGACGAATACAAAGACTGCCAATCCTTCAGTGACGAAAGTGAGGGTAAGGTAGATACCGTGGAATACGACACTGAAGGAAAAGAAATAGAGCAAATACAAGTAGACTCCAAGCCGCAGAAAAAGAGTATCTTCAGGATAGAGCGAGGAGTCATGCGCATGGAATGTGATCGTGCCTGGTTGGAACACATAGGAGCCATAGACCTTGAGCAAGCAGGCCTAGCCAAGCCAGGAACGACATCAGTACTTAGGACAGAGTCACCGTCCGAATTGCGCCCACCAGGGGATACCACCTCTTCTAGCGAGGGCGGGGAGTTTGACTTTGAGTTGGAGGTTAGTTCGGATAGTGATCTAGAAATCCCTAGGCCGCCCATGGCCACGCACCAAGGGGGACCTACCCGTCCACCTGAGGCGTAGACGATTAAGGCAGAAAAAGGCAAAACAACCCAGGGATACACGAACAGAAGAATAGTGAAAACCACAGGACCTCCCTAAACGATTTACGAAATTCAAAAAAGGGGATAGGATAGTAGTTTTGTTAGGTGCCATGCGTCAAGGGCAAACGAGAAAACCGATCGAGGGATCAACCAAGGTCAAGGAGGTGAGCCTAGCCCAGGAAGGGGAAACACCCCAACCAGCCTTCATTGCCGATGACTTGACTGAGGAAGAAGAAACGAGTCTTGTCGCTCTCTTGCGAGAGTACATAGACATGATCACCTGGTCCTTAGAAGAGCTTAAGGGGTAGATCTGACTGTTGTGACTCACAACATACCCATGACGCCAGATGCAACGTTGGTCAAGCAGCGACCATACCCTATGAATCCAAAACATGCTCATGCTGTCAAAGAGGAGATTGATAAGCTGATGAGAGTGGGATTCATTTATGAAATTGAACACACAGACTGGGTATCACCCATAGTCATCGTGATGAAGAAGAATGGAAAAATCTGAGTATGTGTCAATTACAAGAAGGTGAACGCTGCTACTAAGAGGGACAACTATCCATTGTCGTACACCGAGCACATGCTTGAGAGAGTGGCAGGCAAGGAAGCCTACAGTTTTTTGGATGGCTTCTCAGGGTACAACCAAGTGAAAGTGCATCCTGCGGACAAGAACAAGACTGCCTTCACCACTGAGTGGGGTGTCTTTGCTTACATAGTCATGCCCTTCGGGTTGACTAATGTCCCTACCACCTTCCAATGCCTCATGTGCACCATCTTTAAAGACATGCTTCACAAGGAGTTGGAAGTCTTTATCGATGACCTCTATGTCCACTCGACATGGATCGACATGGATCGAACACTTAGACAAACTCTGCACAGTCTTTGAGTGGTGTCGCTTATATCGTCTCTCCTTGAACCCCTTAAAGTGCCAGTTTTGGGTAAAGCATGGATGCATCTTAGGGCATATAGTGTCGAAGAACAGAATTGCCACTGACTTCTTGAAAGTCAGGGTTATTGTTGACCTTCCACCCCCAATCAACTACAAGGGAGTTCAATGCTTCCTAGGCCATATGGGGTACTATCGACGGTTTGTATTGGACTATGCATTGATCACCAGACCTTTGTACAAGCTGCTGATCGTCTTCGAATGGACCAAGGCATGCCAATGAGCATATGAAGAGTTGAAAAAGGCTCTAACCACAATACCAATTCTACAAGCCCCAGATTGGACCATTACTTTTCACGTGCATATCAATGCTTCTAAGTTTGCCATGGGGGCAGTGTTGTGCCAATCTGGCGAACAAAACTTAGACTATCCAGTGAGCTTTGCTAGCAGACAACTCATTGAGATGGAAATGAACTACTCGACAACAGAAAGAGAAGGATTAGCCATGGTGTTTGATGTGAAGAAATTCTGGTACTATCTATTGGCCACACCTTTTACCTCTTTTATGGACCATCAAGCCCTGCTCTATCTAGTAAACAAACCTTGTGCTACAGGACGCATAGCTCGATGGCTCCTTTTGCTCTTGGAATTCGACTTCTCTGTGGTTGTACGAAAAGGAAAACAACACTACATGACTGACCATATGTCACGCATTCCCACGGGAGAAGCGCTAGACAAGGCCTTGTTGACTTGGAGGCCCCCGTCAACCACGCAATATCCATTTGGCTTCTCCAACAAAAATCATTTCACAGTTTCCACAAGCACCTGAGTCTCCAAGTGGCCCTAATCTTTACACCACTTGGCCAATTGTCTGCCAACCTACAACAACACAGAAGTGCCATGGGACTGGCACCCGTCTAGGAGGGGGTAATGTTAACCCCAAGTTGAGATGGCAGAAAAAGGAAGGACAAAGCAAAAAAAAACATGGAAAAAGAGCAAAGATACGTAGGCGATCTCCAAAGCTAAGCTGGGGCAAAAATCACAATTTTAAATGAAAGGCGCCTCAAAAAACTTGGAAAACTCTTGTAAAAGAGCGCCAAGCTCCCTCCTGTGCCAATTGTAAAATATTAGATGGGTGTAGGCTAGAGGCATAAGGCTAGAAGAGGGAAATGGAAAAAGGACCTTGCTACAATGGCTGGTCATGTAAAAAAGAGATGGGTGTCCATGGGATTTTAGGGCTTGTATATAAAGTTCAAAAAATTAATGGAAGCTCATTCTTTGGTGTGTGGCTAACAAGAGCTCTCTTCTTCTTCTCTTCTCCTCATCTTCTTGCTTTGTGTGCTCTTGAGAGAGGGAGTGTGAGTGTGTGAGGGAGTGAGTGTATGAGAGTGAGGGATCAAGAGGGTGAAGCTCTTCAATATCTCCTCTTCTCTTCTTCTCTTCTCTTCTCTTTTCTTGCACACACGGCTATGGAGGATGGAGCTTGGAGATGGAGGAGGCTTGAGGATGCTTAAGCTCGCATCTAGAATCGTGGAGCTACCGGGGTGTGCGAGAGAGGAAAGCTCACTTGAAATGCTTGAAGCAATAAGCGATCCGTGGGTCTTAGCGGTTGAGCATGAGCTTCCACTACATTAGATCTTAGTGTAGTAATGGCTCTGCAGAAGCATAGATTCTCACTTGCAAAACATCAACCAAAAGCCCATATCGGAACAAAGACAAACAGAGACCCTAGAACCTCAATGGGCCAATCTAGCCAACAAGGGCAAAAAGGCCACACCAAAAAAACATGTCTAGGTTACATTCAGACTGCATCTAGTCAGAGTGGAATGGAACAACATCAAGCTACAACTGCAAGGATGACTAGACATGAAAGTCTTGACAATGGATGCACCTTGAGTAGCACTGCACTAATGATCCAAGACATCAGCAGAGAATCCACATCTGGTCGTGCAGCTAGGGACTCAAGGGCATTTGTTAGAAGGCTTAAATTTATAAGCCAAGACCCGAAAGATGAAGACATAGTACTGCCTTCTTATCTTAGGGTCAAACTCACCACAAAAAGAGAGCATAGTGTTGATGCTCTCATCGATGAAGGGGTAGATTTTAATATCCTGACCTATGAAGCATAGACTCTGCTAGGCCAACCAGAGCTCACATTGACTAATGCAACTATTAGTCCATACGGACGACACCCATAAGCACTCATAGGAAAGTGTAAAATCCTTGTAACTATTAAGACTAAAAGCTTGCCTATCCTATTCCATGTCCCTCCAAATAGTGCTAGTTGTGGAAAGGAAACCCTCCTTGGACAACCCTTCAAAAGGGCGACCAAGTGTGAGGCTGACTATGTAGCATAGAGGATATACTTGACACTACCAGGAGTGAGGATAATCACAACCTTTAGTAAGGATGACCTCATCAAACCTCGAGGGAAAGATAAGGAACATTTTGACATACCAAGCAAGTCTAGTAACAAGAGCAAGGACTTGTTGGATGAGTTGATACAAGCACAGGTTGGACAACAAGAACCAATGAGTGAGGCCATGCTTGAAACAAGAAGGGCAAGAGACAATGCCAAGGATGGGACTCCTATGACTCCTATATCGTAGAAGACCCTAAAAGAAGCCCAAGCCTTATAGATGAAGGTATTGATGGAGAGCCAGCACAACGTCAAGATGGATATCCAAAGCGTTGCTACATGCTCAAGGGTATTACGCAGATAACCAATGGATTTGGATACCAAAACCCCCTGCTAAACCTCCTTTATTAGCTGAAGGCCAGACCGTATCAAGAGCAAAGAGGTGCAAGAGGAAATCTAAACAAAAAGCCAAGTCTCGAGTCAAAAACATTGGAGTGACTGAGCCCATCACGATCGAAATCAAGAAACCAAACGAGACTATGCGAAGGGTAGATCCTGAGCCTAGCGTGCTTAACGAGCAGATATTAGATGTAATCGTTGAGGGTAAGAAAAAGCCATTGGTGCCTAAGGAGCCTTTGATTTCCCAAGAGGATGACAAGCAACATAGGCACAACATTGCTCATGGCAAGGTTAAATGCTCAACAAAGCAAATGGCAAAATCATCTAATAGCCACGAGCAAATCTTCCAGCTAGTGTCAAAGCCACATAGGAGTCCCAAGTCTCCTACACCCTCTTTCACGAAATGGACACAGGAAGCACAACAGCAGTCATCGAGTATAGTTGCTCAATCCCAATCTCTATCTCCATCTAAGCTTCCAAATGTCCAAGAGGTGGGACATGACACCACCCGCAGCTCTTGGCCCAAGGATATGCCTATGCAATCTAATGTGACTAGATCAATCGAGGCTCGATCTGCACAAGTGAATGCTCAAAGGGCAACAAAAGAAACACCCACTTCTGATATACCTGAGGACCTAACACCGCAATCTACTAAGTGTAGCCAGTCCATTGAACTAACCATGACTACTTCCAATCAGGAATCACAACAGTCACAACCTTTGGCCGTGATGATGCCCCTTGTGGAATGTGTCCTTAGCAATTCAATCGTGGAAGAGGTGTCGCAACCAACATCCTTAACACCTTCAGCACTGCCAAAGCAGCTAAAGCCTAGGCTTGAGGAGAAACCTCTCGAATATGTGGCCAAGGAGATGGCGCATCTGACCAATCAACCTAGCAAGGCTGTTTAGCAAGTCGCAGCTAAGTCCCATGAGAACACACCAAAGAAAGAGAGTGCTAAGGCCCAACTAAGCACACCAACGACTGACCTAGTTCAGGGTCCTGAGTCTTTGAGAAAGACACCTTCATTGCCCACAAATAAGAGGAGAACACAACAAACACAACATCACTTACAAGAGGTTGTGAATGCCAAGAAGATTGTGACCAAGAGCACGGAAGAACTTGGGAATAAAGCATCGAGTCCACCCACTAAGGAACCCATTGCCATCTCCCCTAACAGCGGTGAAACCTCAAAAACATCTGTGTGTTCTGATAAGTCAAAGTAGCCATCACCATTAGTGGTTGCTTGCAACACTCAATCCATCGACAACAAAACTTGCATTGACCAATCAAGAGTGGATACAACATAATCACAACAGGGTGACAAATCTATACCACTCGCATCCAAGGAGAACCATGATGCAATAACAAAAAAGCCTTAGGAGACACATGGAAATCCCGAGGACATGAGCAATCCTAGAGTTGACCAATCTTGCTCATCTAGGCCTGAGCCCCCATCTATGCTAAAGCCTAGGGAAACTCCTAGAACCTTGCATGAGATAGCAACCAAGCAAGCCCTCATTGAACATAGAAATGTTATAGAATGCTTCATTGAGTTGGATGCTAAACTCAAATTATTTGCACATGTCTACGTCCTTGCGGACATGTGTGCATTTTCCAAGAAGTAGCTTGGGGAATACTTGCCACTTCCCCTATCCTGGGAAGAGCAAGAACATCTTGACGAGCACTATGATAGGCTCTTGCATGAACGCATGCGACTCATCTCTAACGAGGAAGCCAACAAACTACGCTTAACTGTGATATTCAATGATGTGCTTTGCCAACCAAATCTCTTAGAGATAGAGCAAGTAAAGCAACAATCAGAGGGTCAAAGTCAATTCAAAAAATGTTGGTTTGAAAACTGTGTTACAATGACCAAATTGGGAGCCCAAGTCTCAGAGGAGCGATTGGCCAAATGGCACTCTCAAAGAGACCCAACCTATGTGGTGCCAACTTCCTTTCGAGTTCTGACTGCCATTCGAGGTATGGACTTAGCCAGAACTAGCCAAGAGAACTCTCTGGCTGATAAGGTTCTCACTGAGGAGGAGTTACATGTTGCCAGTAGACTCGGACAAGGTACCATGCTACTTGACGTTGCAAAATATCTATTGTTATTGAGTAAGCTGCCACGAGTACTGGATGCATGTGCTACACTCCAGTACAATCTCGAGTTCTACAATTGATTTTTATCCTCACGAAGTGACATGGATTCTTAAATATGTACATAAATAAACAATGAGTTTTGTGACCCTATATAGATAATATCAACACACACAAGCAATGATAGTCAAGTGCAAGGAGAAGAGTTGGGTTTGATAGGCTGAGCTCCTCAGGTCCTCCTCTCACCACACATCTAGAAGTCGTGTGACCATTCCCGCCTCTAGGTGGAGGGCATGCAACCCTCATTATTGCCATGGGAAACCCTGACCAACATCTCTGATGGCGTAGATGGGGCACCATTCCCTTCTATACACCTTTCCCCTTTTTGGTCTATCCTTTTGGAGACGAGCCCTACTCCACTCCATGACAACCAATCCACGCAACTTAGCATAAGTCAAGATCTGCTAATGGCTAGAATACGCTCCACAGTCTAGGCAGGATGAACATCATCACGGGGGACCGTCCCTCTACAACAAACACTACATGCCTCACCACACCCCTCCTCCTCATATGCACTTGATAATCCACTGTTTAATCCCTTTCATGCAAATAATTCTATCCTGCCTCAAAGCCTAACCTTGATTCACATTTTGCAGATCTCCCCACAGTAGCCGTCATGGAGCACATAATGCAATTGGTATGCAAGGAAGCTCTCCTCTGTAGAAGGGATCATAAGGCACAAGCACCTCCACTAGAGCGATATGTGCCTACCCTTAAGAGGTACACACCAAAAAGAGGCCCTAAGTGACACCACCCCGGATGTAGGCCAAAGATTTCCCAGGCCAGGAGAACAACGGCTCAAGGGCATGCCTAGGGGTGGCAACCCTGGCCATGCAGGCCCTCACCAGATGCTCGGGCACTAGGTGCTCAAAAGAGGAGAAGGTAGCTAGAAACAAGAGGGATTTTGATGAATTATTTAAAGCATTATTGAAGCAACTGTAGCCAGGGACTACACCATTTGGGTCCCGGTCGATATCTTCCCTACCCAGCTTGATAGGAGCCCACCACCGGCACAACCCCAGTCATCTGATCACCCAAATTCACCCTACCTCATACAAATAGAATAGGCCCTATGTTGTATAAGTTGCTTGCCAAATGCCATCTTGTCATAACTTTTTGTCCTTAAGTGGTTAAAGGGGCAGGCCCCCCAACTGTACAAACCTCCCTTACTACTAATCCATGGCATGTCTTTAATAAGTGCCAATGATATACATCACAACCAGCACCATAGGATTTTGATAAAGTAATATCTTTTTGTGTTGCATCTGTTTATTATACTTGATGCATGTGACTTGCATATATTCTCACGAAGTGTCAAGTGGATGCAAGGCAACACAGGTCTTTGTACGAAAGTGTTCAATCCCCAAGTCACCGCAAGACCACCAACCTCACAAAGAGCCATGAGGAAGCCACACCATTGAAAGCGATAATCACCCTTGCCGATCACCCACATTGCATGGCCCAAAGCATGATCAGTGGCCACTCTCTCTTTCTGGGTCAAACTCTACACCTGGCACTCTCGGTAGCTGTTACCTCAATTGTACCAACATCGCATGTTACAAAGAGGTTTTGCAAAATCTTTAGTGTATCTCCCCATCTCAACAACTGTTCCTCTAGTAACGAGGTTGGGACACAATCATCGATGTAATATCCAGTTTCGTAGCCTTTGAATCTCAACATTACCCGATCCAATTGAAAGGCTGATAGCCTCAACGTATTGCAATGGTTGTACTCATGTTATTATTTAAAAAAAAAGTGGGAAAGAAAAGGAAAGAAGAAAAAGAAAAATAAAAATAAAATAAAATAAAAGAAAATAAAAAAGCACTCACAATCACATCATGACACCTAGGGGTCAAACCCAATAGCTACCAGCTACTATTGAAAGTTCGGTGTCAATGTGTTCAATTATGTTACATCATGTTATCCCAATGCAAAGGATGTCTCATACAACTTCCTATGTACTTCTCCACAACATGGATAACTTTGCTTCATCCACACATTGTTACGAGGAACCAAACCCGCAGTCTTCTAACTACGTAATATTTAAGTATGCACGAGCACTCACATCATATCTGCACCATACTATATACACAGTTTGGGTCCTCAAGTGCAAGACAATACTCTCAGCTTGCTTAGAGTTCAACCTGTCTCCCAAACTAATCAAACTACGTCTTGTGCACGATAAGAAGACTAGCACTACCCCAGGGAGAGACCACATATGAGAGATTTTCAATCGCAAGTACTAAAGACTCCATCAAATGCATCGTCAGCTCTTTATCATCACTCAATTTTGACCTCTTGACCATTCCTATCATGTGAGCCCACCAAATAATTGGCCTGTGTAGAATCCCCACAAACCACCACCTATGCCAGTCTCCAATGCAATTTCCAACAACAAACAGCTCTACCCTTAACTCCAACCACCCTACCACCAGCCACCCACACCAACAATGTGGCCCCAAAAACCTTCATTTTCCTACCACTAGAAATCCTCCAAGGCAACTAGAGATGTCCTTACCACCCACATCTTTGGTGCATGCGAAATCCTACTACCCACGCCTGTGAGTGCCATGGGACTGACACTCCTCTAGGAGGGGGGTAATGTTAACCCTCAAATGAACAAAGGTGGAAAATTCGGAAAACCTGAAACAGAAGACAAGGCCAAGGCAAAAGTGAAACAAAAGGTGAAGGCATGCTAAGAAGAATCTGGAAATGCAAGAAGTGCAGAAAAGTCCTAAATCGAGGAGAAAGGCGCACAAGAGAAGTGCAAGTTAATACTCGTGTAAAAGAGCACAAGGCACACTAGGATTTATTTTAAAGAGTGTCGGGCTCTCACCTGTGCAAATTATAAAGGTAGATGAGTGGTAGGGAGGAAGCTAGGAAGATAGGAGGACAATGGGAAAAAGGGCCTAGGTCATGGCCCGCCATGTAAAAAAGGGGATAAGGGGATGACTGCCCAAAAGGGATTTATGGTTTTGTATATAAAGTTGAAAAGTGAATGAGAAGCTCATTCTTGTGTGTTGCCAAAAGTGGCTCTCTTCTTCTTCTTCTTCTTCTTCTTCTTCTTCTTCTTCTTGCTTGCTTGCTTGAGTTTGTGCTTGAGAGAGGGAGTGTGAGAGTATGAGGGAGTGAGTGTGTGAGGATGAGGGACTGGGGAGGAGAAGCTCTCCATCTTCTCCTCTCTTCTTCTCTTCTCTTCTCTTCTCTTCTCTTCTCTTCTCTTCTCTTCTCTTCTCTTCTCTTTCTCATGACAATGGAGCTTGGAGCATGGAGCTTGAGGATGGAGCTTGCTTGAAGCTTGCACTTGGATCGTGGAGCTATCGGAGTGTGCGGGAGAGGAGGTAACTTGATCAGCATGGAGGTAAGCTCACTGCACTCATAGATAGATAGCATGTTGGCTATGTGAGAGGTAGCCGTTAGTGCTCGGCTTGGAATGCTTCAAACAATAAGTGGTCCATGGGTCTTGGTGGTTGAGCGAGAGCTCCCACAACTATCCTTCTTCCTCCACATGGTAATGGAAGCCTTCAAAGTGAACCAAAGATATGAGCATAATTTAGAGATATACCTTAATGGGTGATTACCATTCTTGTCTTCTCAATGAGCTTGGCACCTCCAACCATAATATATACTCTAAGGGCCTCTTTGATAGTAGCACCTCCAATTCTTGAGCTCCTGAACTTTGAGTGGCAGCTATGGAAGCTCCCTTAGGGAAGCGGCTTTGATACCATGTTGCAAATCATGGTTTAGACAAAAGATAAGAGTAGATTATGGGGGAAAGTAGAAGTACAAGAATGAAACCATAATGGCATGAAAGAGACTTGATTGATTTGATGGTTGCAAGTACATTCTCCTATATATTTCTAGCTTGGACACACTTCCCTCATTTTGCTCATAGGATACAACATTTTACATGTTGTAGTACAACCCCCAGTGCCATACATTTTAACATTAGTGGCCATATTGGCAACTAGGTCTAGCATGGTTTGCTTCTTATAAGAGGGTTTGAGATCATGAGGTGGATTTGAATTTGTGGGGCTGATTTAGGTGCTACAAGGAGTTGAATTGGATGGGAGTATGAGTTTGACTTCATCTTCCATGTTTGTGGTATCAGTGGTGAGAAGGATATTGTTGCTTTAGTAGAGGCTTTTTTCTACCATCAATAGTGACAAAAGGATATGAGGGTATATGTAGTCCCTCATTCTTGTCATAGTGCATGATGTTGTCAGTTGGATTTTGTTGAAGTTGTGAACTTAGGTTTGTAATTTACCCATTCAACAAGTGTTCTTGTGGGCTACTTGTTGCACTTGCGAGATGATGGGATGAGGCATTTTGGTAGATAGTTTGTTATTGTATATGAAATTATATTTAGTGTGTGGATCTCTGTATTGTGGTGCTCATTTCTTGGCTATTTTTCATGGTTTTTTGGCCCTGTGGTTGATAAGTGTTCTGGGCAGGCGATAGTGTCACTTTGGGATTCTTTAGAGCTGAGGGCTGAGGGAACTTTGGCAACCATAGCTAAGAATTACTTGCATAATAGCCTTGTGCATGTAGTAATGCCTTCGGGAATTGTTTGATTAGTTGCAAGGTCATTGGCACTTCCAAGTTGAGTAGTGGGAGATGGATTTCCTTTGCCATGCAACCAAAGAGCAGTAACTTCCTTGTATTTGCATTTAGCCTTAATGACACACTTCAACTAGTTATGATTTGGTTTAGTTGCTACACTAATTGGTATATGGTGGTCTACTTGTGCTTGGAATAGCTCATTGAGTAAGGTTTTACCCCCTCCTTGGGGGTTGTATTGGTTGGGATTGGGCATGTCAATGGCATTATTTGCTTCCAAAAAACAAGTGCGTCCTTGCTAAAAGCCATCATGGTTCTTAAGTTGGGAAGATCTAGATGTATATGTTAAACATAATAATCAACTACACACTTAGCCTATTGCTTAAAAGATCATCCTAACAATGTTTCTTTTTCCACTCCTTTGAATTTAGACAATACATAGAAGATGGTGGCTAGACTTTCAATCTTGATAGTTAACAACACTTTGTATTTTCCCAACAAGGTGTAAGGAATTTCCCCCATATGGATTGACCTTTGTAGTTGGTTGGGATGAGCTAAGATTCCCTGATATGGTCCAATCGTCATATGTCTTGACATTGCAATCAGTTCCCTTGTTAATAAGGTCATTGATAATGTATTCTCTCTTTGTTGCGGGCTTGATTTTTTAAAGATAGGCTATGTTGATATAGGGTCATTGTGTTTTGGATCAAGTTTTGTAAATATCACAACACAAATGAAAATCAATGGCAGCATCATTGGTAGTTTGTGCAATGGGTGTGTAGGTGGATAATACCTTTTAATATGATTACTATTGAAAAAGTTGATGCCCTCTTCCTCAAGAGTCTCAAGTCCAACATTGTTGGCTTTGCTGATTTGGCATATGTGAAAAGGGATGAGAACTTTGAATTTCATATTTTATTTATGGATTTTAATGGAGTAGAGCAACACTAAGTCACCCTTTTCAAAGTCTCTTTGCTTGAGGTGTTTGTCAAACTAGGCTTTCCATTGTGCCTTTTCATAGATAAATGCATATGTCGCCAATAGTCATGTCTTAGATAGCCACTCGAGTCCCATAAATTGTCCCATCATTCTTACATAGCCCCCCTCAAGCTTGGGACAAAGAATTCCACTCGTATTATTTCATCAATATTGTAAGTTATTTGAACAAGGTTTGATTAGTGGCCATTTCTAGGCTGTAGGATAGGTCCACAATGCTATCATAAGATTGTTGTCCCACTTACTTTGAGAGGTGAAAATTATTTTCATTAGTATGTTAATGAAGATTTTATTCATTGCTTCTGGTTGGCCATTTTTCTAAGGTTAGTAAGGCAATGATGTTTGGTTTGGTTGACCATGAACGCGAGTAATAAATGAGGAATTACTTTCTTGATGAAGTGTGTGCCCTAATCACTCACAAACTCGAGGGGGTAGCCAAATATAGAGTTCACCTACACCCACAATAACTTTGCTATTGTTCTAGCATTGTTCAAAGTGGCCCTTGCCTCAATCCACTTGGTTGAGTGATTGGTGGCCATAATGATATAATTAGCTCGTAAGTACTAGAATGCAAGACTTACAAGCCCTATAAATTGAATCCCCACTTTTTGAAAGGTTTGCAGGCTATAATTGGCATAAATTCATTTTATTCAATTACATTGGCACATTTGTGCAATGGGATTCGTCACAATGTTTCACAAATTTGGCAATTTCATGAAAGAGGGTGGGCACACACTTCATCAAAAAAGTAATTCCTACATTTGAATAAAGTCTCTATTGAAGTGCCCTCTTACGACCCTTGTGTATGCTGTTAAGATGTCCTACATTTCTTGCTCACAAATGCATCTTCTTAACAAGTTGTCTTGGCCTATGATTCCTCAGCAAAATGAGCTAACAAGGTTGCATTTAAGAATAAGATGATGTAGTCGAGTTTTTTCTATTGGGCGATTAGGTATACCAATTTCCAACACTTCAAAAATATAATTAGCATAATATAGGGTAAGACTTGCTTAAGGTATTTCTCCTAAGAGATTTTATACTAGTGCATATTGGGGAGATAATTCACAATGCCATTTTTATTTTCTTCTCTCTTAGGTACTCAAGACAAGTGATCAGCTATATAGTGTTTAAAGCTCGTAAATTGGTATTGACATTGGAGCCTTTTTTAACGTCTTGTAGGTGTGTTGGCATTCTTTGGTTCACTAAAAAATTATCAATAACTTGTATAAGGGCCAAGAGATCGGCACATAATTCAATACAAATGGTCAATAGTATCTAATGTGATTGAGTAAGCATTTAACTCCCTTTTAGTCCACTAGTAGTAGGTCCACAATAGCATTGACTTTTGAAAAGTATGTTGCAATGCCATTTTCAAAAACCATGTGTCCTAAAATATAGCCATGCTTCACCCAAATCTTTCACTTTAAGAGGTTCATGGAGAGAGCATGTTTCCTACAACATCAAAGGTTGCTTGAAGTTTTTATCTATACTCGTCCTAGTTGGTGTGCACATGGACATCGCCTATAAACACTTTCAATAATTTAAAAAGCATGCCTTTGAAGATGGTGCATATAAGTTGCTAGAAGGTGATAGGGGTATTAATTAGATAAAGTGGTATTATATATATGCAAATGCTCCCCACTTCCACTTTGTGGGTGAATGTAGTTTTGTGCCTGTCATTTAGATGAATTTGTATAACCTAAAAATCTATCAAGGAATTTGTAAGCTACCTTCCTTGTAACCTTTTCTAGCATATGTTTAGTGTAAGGTAATGTATAATTGTCTATGTTTATCACTCCATTGATTTTGTTGTAGTTAATGCACACTTTCATTCTTCAATATGATGACAATGCGAGAAAACCAATCCGTGTGCTTGATTTAATAAACAAATAATGTATTTGGAAGCTTGTTTATCTCTTCCTTAACAACATGCACGTGTTTTGGGTTCATTGTATATGGTCATTGTTTAATTGAAATTGCACCTTGCACCATGGGGATCTTTTGAGTGAACACATCTTTGAAATTATTTAATAGGTTTAGTAGATTAGTTTCCTCTTCCTTAATTAGCTCATTAGCATAAACACAAGTCCAAGGTTTCTCCCCCTCTTGGCTAAGTCAATTGACTTTATTTTGGTAGGTTCCTAACTCACACATCTATCCTTGATGCTTAGCTCCTTGCAATACCACAAGTAAATCTCCTTTATCAAATTTGGTGAATTGTTTGGGAAGATCTTAGGTTTTTTTCTACTTTTTAGCTTCAAACTCTTTGGTAGTTTGTTTTATTTATTCATTTAACTTTCCATGCCTTAGGTGGACTAGAAGGTTCCTCTTTGGTGCATTGAGAGTTAGGTGGTAATGGGATTTTTAGATCACTATCAAAACTAAGTCTTGAATTTTATACATCAACTAAAGCAAGCCACAAGAAATTGTTTCATATCTAAAACTCTATAGTTTGATTGCCATTTGTATTTTCTTAACAATTAGGTGTATGATATGAATACAAATAGTTATGCAATCAATATTTCATAATAGAGGATGGTAAACCATGGATTTTATCACGGGGGAGGTTAATAGTTTTTCTTTCATGCTCTCTCTCTCTCTCTCTCTCAAATTTCTCCCTCTTAACCCTTTGGTATGATCCCCAAGATGGTCTGTAGTGAGAAGGGGGGATCTTATTTAGTGTTGATGGAGGGTCTCCAAAGGTACCTATCCCCATGTGATGATGAGGAGGTAAAAATTATGGCCCTATTTATTATCATTGTGATTTTGTTAATTGATAGGAGGGAAAGAGATGTTGGATATCATGTGACAACATAGGAGAGGAAGGTATCCTTGCTTGTGTGGTGCAAAGGGATCAAAGGGAAGGAGGACTAAAGATGTGAGTAGGGGTGTGGAGAAAGGTGGAAGACAACTAAAGGTGGGGCGAGGGTGTTGGTAAAGGGGGTGGAAGAGTAGGGGGAGTATTTTCTATTGTTGGGGGGGGGGGGGGGGGGGATGGGGACACTATTGATATTATGGCTATCTGGTATACCATTGATGGTAAGTAGAATGGAATAGGTCAAGCTCTCTAGAGAATAACAAGAAACAAGAAAATACTATAAGAAAATCTATTTTTTCACAACAAGCTTGTTCTTCATGCTTCAAAGAAACCACGTGAAGAAAACAAACACCATGAATATGAATCCTCTATGCAGCATCATAGAATGAATCTCCCATGGATTTATCACAACTTGTTCTTCATATCCATAATTCAAAAAGGAAATGAACACAAACTAATACTTAATATTGAATGGAAAATGATCACATAAGCTTCGTTATTCATGATTCATAGCCTTATTCCTTCAATGCCTCACAATCTCTCGTAGATATAATGTTTTGGCATAGAAATGGCTATCTTTTACTCAATCTCTTTCTCACATATGCTCTCAATCACTCATACATCATAATCCTCATCCAATACAAGATAATAACAATCAATAATCTTATCTTGGTCATGGAGACACCTCTTGAGAGGTATGCCTAATCTGAAGAGACACGAAAGATATTATAGTGACCTTTTAGAGCTCATCAGTGTCATTTTCACTTCAATCTTTACTTCAAGCCTTCAAAACTACTTCTTCCTTTGAGCTAGCTATTTTTAAGCTTGTATTTATCCCTTTTCAAGATTCAAAAACATCCCCAAACTAAACGTTCATCCCACAGAACACTTGCAAAAGCATATATAAGCTTACAAAAGGCATACAAATGCTCATTATAATACTACAGAAGGTCAATAGAAAGCATAAAAACCATATAGCTCAAACCAAAACCAATCCAATACATAAAAAACCATTCAGCACATACTCAACCACACTTAAAATAAAAAATTCACAATCTCGACCTCTCAAGTAGAAATAAAACAGACCAAATAGAGGCAAAAATAGACCAAACAAATCAAATACAGCCCAAAAATAGACCAAACAAACCAAATAGAGCCCAAAAATAGACCAAAAAAATCAAATAGAGCCCAAAAAAACAAGTTACTTTAGCCCTCATTATATCTTTACACTTAAATAGGGAGCGTCCTCACGATCTTGAAAAAAGAAGAGTAAAATCTCAAAGCATTAGTGAATCACTTTGTCTTCATTCTAATCAATCACTACTCATGAACAAACCACGGCCTCAACAAGCCAATAAATCATGCACAAAATCAACCATCCAACTCAAAAACAACAAAAAAAAAGCCCTGAAAACAAGTCGGTTCAGCCCTCAACATATCTCCACACTTACATAAGGAGTGTCCTTTTATCCCAATCAACTAGCACTCATTAACAAACCATGACCCCATCTAGTCTTTAGGTTAACGTAGATCTAAATAGATATATGAAAAGAAAACCACCTTAACCATCAACCAATCCTTAACTTAATAAAAGACAATGAAACAAACTAATAAAGGATATAAGAGGTTCTTCAATGTTGTTATAATCCTTCAAATCCTCAAACCATTCATAACTAGTAATCCAGTAATTGTGATTAGCTTCAACTTCAAATCATGACCCCATTACATACTTCATCACAAACACCCACACAATAGATAGCATAACACACATTTGAATGGCATCTTCAAAAGAGAAAATAGAGATTTTCATTAAAGCTCATTAGAAAAGATACAATCATTGAAAGATTCATCAATGGAGCTAGTTAGGATAGGCATTGCAGGGAATTATCCAATCTCTTGGAATAATTGGCTAATTAATTTGAGGACGTGCCAATTAATTATCTAACCTCTATGTGTTGGGACTTGAGAATCAAACCCTGAATAACACTAATCAACTAAGGTTGATCAAGAATAAGGGAATTGAATAAAGAGAGAGGAATAAGGGACAAGGGATGGATAGGAAAAGTCATAAAATGAGAAAAAGGATAACAATGGAAAATCAGAGATAAAAACTAAATCAAACAAAAACAAGGTTAATAAATATGGTGGAAATGTAGATAATATTGGAGTGCAAGGTATAGGAGGAGTAGGTGAAAAAGGATGATTAGTGATGAAAGGAGAATGAGTGAAGATAGAAATTTGAGGACTAGATTGGGGTTTAACTAAAAGAGAAGGAATGACATCTAAGGTTTCTAATGGAGGGAAAAGTAGGCTCTAAACCTATGGGTAAGCTACTAATAATACATGAGATACGGTATTGCAAGAACTAGAGCAGATTGGTGGTTATAGGATTCAAAGAAAGAAGGATCAAAAGGGGGGTTGGGGGAAATATAAGCTAGAAGATCCACATTCAGTTGGTTAGTTTTTTGGACATGTGTAGAGGCTTTCAATTGTTGTCGGTTAAGGCAACAAAGTCGACTGCTACATGGCACAACATCTAGTCACTTTGGAAGAATATCATTGGAAGATCTAGTCCATTTTCAACACTAGAGAATGAACAAATAAAGCAGCTTGAAGGACCACATTCCCTACATACCAAGAAAGATCCTCCTCATTAGGAATCAAAAGGTCACCTCTTAAATACATACAAGATGGCAACATTTTGTCAAGTGTCACAGAATCTTTAAAGACCATTTTGACAACATCTGCAAGGAGATCGGATGTGAGCAAGTGCTAGCTCAACCATCCTCAGGAGGAGACAAATCCATTGTAGATGACTTCATATAAAATGTTAGATTTTGCCTGTTAATAATGAACAAAAAAGGAATGATTTGGTAGGACATAGTTGACATGTTGCTTAAAAGATATCCATAAGAGTTCCATATTGGACTATAAATGCTCCATCTTTGCTTAAAATAATGAGTATAACATTGCACTATGCTGAAGGGTACCCAAGTCCATTGGGAAAAGAGAGGGTGAGGTAGGAGCAATAGGACTTGGTGGAATAGAGTGAGAATGTACCATGTGTTCTTACAACTTGTTAATTTTGTTAGTTTCAATGTCAACCATGGAGTTGATTGTTTGTAACTCATCTATTTGAGCATTGATCAAGGCTTGAAGTTCCTGGACTTTTCGAGAAACATTATCCCTCTCTCAATGACAGTCATTGTCAATTGAGTTATACTATGAGTGAGTTGTATTTGCAAAGAGGATATCTCAAACTTTTGAGTTTCCAACAACTTAGTAACTTGTTCCATTTGTTTAAAATGATCAGACAAAGTCTTTTTTGTGGAGTTTAATTTAGTTGTGGCTTTATGTGACTCATCCTTGGTCTTTTGCAATTCCTCATAAAAGGAAGAGTACAAGTGTTGGACGTAGGTTGTGACTCTTAATTTTATAGAGTTCTAAAGATCTTTGTATAAAAAGGGAATGTCATCACTTGGCATGAGGCAATAGAGAGAAGCAACTTGAATATCAATATTACCCTCTCTTTGTACCAAAAACAAATTAGGACAAGTAAGGAATGCAAGAAGGGAGCTCCAAGAACAATAACTTGAGTGATTGACTCTAGTATGGCTTTCACAACCCACTTCAAACACTTGTGTTACAATACCAAAGGAGGTGGAGAGTTATGGTCTTCCTCTTCAATAGGCATGGTATCCTTAACAAGAATAGGATGGTTTACAGTGGGATCTTTAGGAGGTGGAAGTGGATTCATTGAAGGGACAGAATAGGTAATGAAAACATGCAAAAAAGAACCATATGTTACATTGGTTGCATGACCTTGGTTGACTTTCAGGAAATCTTGATCCATCTTTACAAGGAGATAAGAACTCCAATCAATAGTTACACCTCTAAGCTCCATTCTAGAAGCAATGAATAACTCCTTAGACAGGTAATTTGTAGAAGTCTTGGCTAGCATGAATCTGTCCATAAGAAACTGGCAAAGTTTCTTCCAAAAGAGATCTAAAATCATGGAAACATAGACACTCAAAGTAGTGATAACCCCAATATATCCTAGGTTAGATTTTGCAGTAGCTTCATAATGTCCTCATTGGCCAGGCTACTAGAAAGGATTCCCCATGGTAGGAAAGAGATGATATAGCTTTGGCAAAACCTTTGGGGGTCATCGTGTCAATAGCATCCCCAATAGAACCTGCACTCTTGCTATATGAGGAGATAAAGGCATTACATAAAGCAACATTTGGAGGAACAAGCAATAAGGTACGAGCCACAAAAGTGGATCAATTAGCCTTCTAGATAAGGTCATGCATCACATAAAGCAAGATTTGGAGGAACAAACGACAAGGTATGAGCCACAAAAGTGGGTAAACCAACATTCCGGATAAGGTTTGATTGAAGCAATCAAGAGACTAATGCTTGGAAACCAGCAGAACATACTAGATATGATGGGGTTAAGGTGGCTAGGATGGCATTTAGATTATCACAACACACACACCATAGACACAAAAGATGGCTACAAAATAGGCAACAAGACATAGATAATATTTCTACAAAGGAACTACTTGTACACAATAACAAAAAACCACCCCTAGGCAAACCATATCCTATGAAAAATTCATGACCTACACACACATGCAATTGAAAGCTTCGTGATATGCATATAGTCAAGCACATTGATTGAGAACTAGGTTTAGGACCCGATTTGGACTTGTTCTTGAAGCGATGGAGCCCGTTTTGGGAGCCGAAAAGTGTCAGAGAGGTGGTAAAGAGAGTCAATTTTCATGAAAAATCAAACGGGGCCGAGCTAGAGGTTTCCTAGATGCATTTCAATGTTAGGAATACAATGCAAGTCTCGGCTCGTCGATCGGAGGTCGTTTGACCACCCATTTAATCATCGCAAGGGTTGGCGTTGTAAAGCAGCTACTGGATTCGGGAGCCAAAAAGTGCATGACAGGGGCCAAGTTTATAGATTTCGATGTCACGAAGCTAGTGTCCAGTCGGATTGCGAATCGGAGTCCGTTTGCAGCCCCAAACATGCTGAAACCCTTCCATAGTAGTGTGAAAGTGGTTTTTTTTGAAGTGGACATTTTATAAATGAAATGAAATGAAAATCTAAATGAAGAAAACATGCAAAAACATGTCAAGATACAGGGAGGGGCATTTTTTGATTGACGCCCCATTTTTTGGGGATCTATGTGCCTCTTGGATGCACAATCATGTAAAGAGAGAAGGGGAGATCCCTGATCTATGCAGAGAGGGAAAGATTTTGATGGTAACCATGTGCAATATGATGAAGGGAATGAAATTCTAATTTTTAGTCTTTCTCTCTCCTCCCTCTCTCTCTTGCATAGGCACTTCATGTGGCAAGAATTATGAAGAGAATCAGGTGATGGATTCTTGTCCGGGAGGCACTAGATTGAGGCTGAAGGCTGAAGTTCTATGCTGAAATCCATGGTTGGTTGATCGATACACAGTCCCAATTAAATATTCACGAAACCTAAAACACGGAAAAAGGCAGTATGCTCTATTTTATGAAAGAATTTTGCTTGTTTTTTATCGTTCATGGTCTAAATGGTGTGCACATGGGCTGAAATTTTATTTGAATGTTCCTTGCATTATGATTGAGGGCTACAATCACTGTTATGTAGAACCCGTATTGATTTACAGCAATTATAAATTTTCAAAACCCGAAAAAACACTAATTTTGATGGAAATTGATAGTTTCTTTGCTTTTGAGTTGGAAAAAATGAGTGGACATGGGATAAAATAAGAGAAAATGCTGAGTTTTGGTTCAAATGATCAGTCATCAGGAAAAAAAAGGGTTTCTTGTGCTAGAAAAAATTAGAAAAATAAAATCTATGTATGTGAATGTCTAATGGGATTGAAGCATGAGGTTAAGCCTCAGTTTGGCCCTTGTCCTTTGTGTTAAAGTGCATATTTATTGCTTTTACATATAAAAAATGACATTAAAAACCCTCTACATCTATGCACCGTAGCAAAATTTAAATGTGAGGGGAAGGATGAAGTTATACAATAGTTTGAATGTTGAAATAGTACAAAGTCTCATTGTTCTCTTTATGCATAACATTCAGGAATAATGGATCTAGCAGCATGAGGTTAGCCTTGGTGCTAGGTTCCGACAACGCAGCATTGCGTATTAGCGAAAATTCATTAAAAGGGCTATTTTTGCACGACACATAGGCTGATTTTATACTATAATTGTTTGTGCACAATCATACACTTTTGCATGAATCATATACACATGGTATCTATTCCTGGCATGCATGGCAATTGGTTGAAGTATAAATGACCCACGTTGAAGAGAGTAAGGCACCCAAAGCTGTAGGTCTAGACAGTGGGTCCAAGGGGACAAGTAAGTGAGGACTGGTACATTTCTAGAATGATATAATATTGGTACCACCAGTGGAGTCTGTTTCGTATGTGTTATATGTGTGTTAAGTGTTGAAATGACTTGTTTTTTTGGCTGATTTTTGTTGTTTTTGAGAGCTGAATGGTTGATTTTATGAGATGATTGATTAGTTTGGAAGTGGTTTGAGAGTGTTTTGGATGATATTGATTGTGTTTTGGAAGTTCATGATGATTATTGGTGGTTCTATGATGTTCTGATAGGTTCTGATTGGTTCTGTATACCTTCTATTTTGCTCTGTTTTGGTCTGTTTTGTTCTGATTGTCTTCTGTAAGGAGGGATGGAGTATTGATTGATGAAGATTGAGATATTGTGAAATCTTATTGAATGGTTTGTGAGAGTTTGGAATGGTTTGAACGTGAGTTATGTGGTTTTGATAACCTTCTGTAGGTCTTCTGTAGAGCTTCTGTCTCTGTTCTGTTCTGTTCTATACTGTAGTTGTTTTGGTACTGTTCTGTGACTATTCTGTATGCTTCTGTATGTGTTCTGGTGGATGAGAGTGTAGCTTGGGAAAGTTTTCTAGCCTTGGAAGGAGGTGAATACAAGTGCAAAAGAGCTGAAAGAAGTGGAAGAAGTAGCTGCCTAAGACTCAAGTGAAGACTAGAGTGAAGTGACAGTAGTAAGCTATGAAAGGACACTGTAGTGGCTCTGGTGACCCTTCATATCAGACATACCTCTTGGGAGGGGTATCCACGACCTAAGAAGGATTATTGAGAGTGATTTTGAGAGATTGTAGTGAGGATATGATGTATTATTGATGGAGAGAGAGAGAGAGAGTCAGAGATAGCCAATTCTATTCCAACAGAGTGATTGTATATGAGAGATTGAGAGAGAAGACTATGAAGATATTGAAGATGAATACTATGTGATGTATTTCCATTCAAAGATGGTGTATTCCTTTGCTTTCTTTGTTCTATTGATGGATTTTATGAAGATATTGAAGAATATGGTTGATTCTATTAAAAACCGTGGGAGATCTACATGATGCTGCATGAAGATTTGTTGTGCCTGGTGTTCTTTTCTTCATTGTGATCATATGAAACATGATAAACAAGCTTGTTGATGTTACAATATAGATTTTCTTGCAAGAGAATTCCCTTTTCCTTGGTGTTCATCTTGGGGCTCCATGTTTTTGGTGCGCAGCCGGGGAAACTTGCCATCAACAAGCACCAGAAGAGGCTGAAAATGAAGGAAATGGCATTGCCAAGAAGAGAAGAATTCAATGGATGTTTGTAAAGTTTCTTCTTCCACTGAAGAGTTGGAATTCCTCATAATCAAAGCCACTTTTCACAAGAAGTTCATCCCACAATGGCGGAAACACATCACCATCATGATGCATGCTTTATGTGGTGGACAGTTTCCTCTTCCTGTTGAAGCAGCAGAAACTTGCATCTTGGTGGCAAACTGTTTGGGAACAAACTGAAGAGCAGAAATAGAGAGAATGACCATCCATGGAAGATTTGGCATTCATTGAGAAGTTTCCAGACAACATCAAGTGGGAGATTGTGAAGAGGCTTCAGGAGTCTTGGTCTGTAGAGGTTCACAGGGACAAGAAGGAAAAGAGTTGGAATTTGTTCGTGGACGCTCAATAGCAAGATACATGGGATGCTTGGTGTACTGATAATCTTCTGTTTGTTCAATTAGCAACCCACTGGAAGTTGGTAGACAGAGTGTTTTTCACAACATACACTGTTGAAACCATCAGAAGCTGGCATTACTATGATGATGGCACCACCACAATGCTCAGACGTATGCATTTTGAAACCTTCAGAACCGAATACCTTCCTCTGTGCAATGGCATGAAAGCAGAATTCAGGGACGTTGAAAAGAAAGAAGTAGAAGAAATGTTGGCAAGAGAGTTCTCCAGAGACTGAAGCCTTTTGTTAACCCTCTGTGGAGCACTAACAACCTAGTGGAGCCACACCCCTGATGAATGATGCAATAAAGAGGCAAGCGTTAGAACGAGTCCAGAGGTACGTGAGAAGAGAGAAAGTAAAAATCAAGGCTGAGAACGAGCTAGCAGCAGAAGCCGCCTTTGACGCCCTTGCGGAGCTCTTTACAAAAGTCCCAATGGCACATCAAACCCTTCCTCCTGCTGGAGGTCCACTTCCAAGCCAGATCCGTCCTGGAAATATTGATGACAGACCAACAAATGTAGTCCCATTGCCAGTTTTTAAGGGAGAGTACAATGAAGACCCCGATCTTCATGTAGCAGAGTTTATGGTAGCGTGTGTGGCTAACAATGCCAGAACCCCTGAGCATTGGTTAGCAATATTCCTCGCCACTTTCAAGGGCGCGGCATTTCAGTGGTATGAAAGACAAGCAGCAGGAACTTTTGGCACATGGGACGACCTGAAGTTGGCCTTCCTCACTAAATTCAAGCGTGAAGGTTTTGAAGAGCGGATGCGAGAGGAATTTATGAACCTAAGTCAGTCTTCTGGAGAAAGAGTGGAAGCTTATGTCTCACGAATGGAATCCATCCTGAAGAGATGGACTAACCATAATCTAGATGATGGCATTCAGAAGGGGGTGTTTCTCAGAGGATTACAACCAGAAGTCCGTAAGTTTGTGGAGCTGCAAAGACCAGCCACATTGCAAGCTGCAACAGAAGGTGCAAGACTGTACGATGAAGTGGAAGCTAGATTAGCGATGAATGCAGGAAGAGGAGTCCTACCTCCTTTGATGCCAGGAATGATGTATCCACCCAATGCAGTTCCAGGGACTGTTCCCTATCTCTACCAACAGATGCCCCCAGTATCACAGTACAGTGCACCAAATCCACAGTGGCCACAATCCATGCCTCAAATGGTGGTTCAACCACAACAACAATGGTCCCAACCAATTTCCTCAATGCTAAATCAGCAGCAACAGTGGAATTCTACCAACTGGAGCCAACAGCCAACAGCTCAAATAGGAGCTCTGAATCAGAACCAGAACAGAGACCCCTCTGTACCAGCCCAACCAGTTTATGCAGTGATTACAGAAACTCCTCAAAACCCTCCTGCCAGTACGTCAGGAGGAGAAAGCTTGAAGGATTATTTATCCAACTCAGTTGCAAACATCAAAAAGGAGTTGATGGATGTGATTACAGAGCAGCTACAGACGTTGAAAGTGAATACCGCGAGCATATCCAACGTTGCAGGAGCAGGAAGAGATGTGATGCGGTCAAATACTTGGTGTGGTAAGTGTCATCAAGCAGGCCATTTAGCCACTGAATGTACACGAAAACCAACCATCCCTGGAGCCTTCTGTTCCTACTGTTTGCGGAAGAACCATACCGAGGACATTTACTCTCTGAAGGAGATGCATGATAGGAGAAGGAAGGAAGAAGATGCAAGATTTAACTTGCTGGAATCCAAAATGACAACACAAGATATTGGACCCAAGCCTAGAGAGTTTGGTCCTAATTTCGGACCCAGAAGATTTCCCTCTCAAAGTTATAGAGGAAGACAGTCTGGCGGTGGTCAGAGATCAGAAGTGGAATGTTACAGATGTGGAGAAAAGGGACACATCTCACCAAATTGTCCAAATCCTCGAAGATCAGTGGATTACAAGCCCTTATGCAGTTGATGCAAAGGAGAAGGCCACACTGCAAAAGACTGTCCAAGCCCAGCCCCAGTGAAAAACAATGCTACTGATAGTCCGTCCAAGGCCCAAGAGCCTACCTCCAATTTAGTGGAATTGGAAGTTGCTGCCATCACGCGTGCAAAGCAGAAGGAACCACCTGTCCAGAAAGAAAATAACCCTCCTGCCAGAATAGTGAAATTCAATCTTCCACCAGAAGAACAGAACAGAATAGAGCCTAACAGTGCCGTACAGAGCCCTACAGTACCACAGAGAGTTACAGAGACAGTTACAGAGATAGGACCAGAGGTCCAGGATACAGAAGAAGAGGAAGTGCCACAAGTGGCAGAAGGAGAAAATGAAAATGGGTGTTGCCCCATTCCCTAACCGGTTAGAGAAGCCAGTGGATCCTATTAAGGAATACAATCTAGCTAGAGATCTAGATACCTTTAAACCAAACCTCACATTCCGTCAATTATTGATGTTGTCTCCCAGTTGCCGGAAAAGATTCAAAAGTATACTGACAAAAAGACGTGGTTTAAGGATTGCTCCCTCAACAGTGACAAAGTCCAACCAGGCTCCAGATCCTGTAAAAGAAGTGGATGTGGCTAATGCTTTCCTAGATCCGGGTACTCCAGAGACTGGTGTGTGGATAGAAGGCTGCTTCATCACAAATGCACTGATTGATGGTGGTTCATCAGTGAACATTATGACGGATGTTACAATGAAGGATCTAGGCTTACAAGGTGTGCAACCAACCCAATGGCTCATCAGACTGGCGGATCAGAGTAGAATCAAGCCTTTGAGCATTCTCCCATATGTGAAGACTACAGTGGCTGGAAAAGATTATTGGCTAACCTAGTTGGTGGTGAAGCCAAACTCTTATGGTACATCCTATCCTCTGTTATTGGGCAGACCATGGCTTTTTGAAGCCCGAGCAAGGACGGATTGGTTCAAAGGAACCTTGACTTTGGGTAGAGGACCCAACAAAGTGGTGCTGAAACTGTATGGTTCTAAAAAAGGACATGGATCCACCTCCTTGGAATTATCTTCTGACTCCCCTAATGAGGCTACGGATGGAACATCAGTAGACGAAGATGCTGTCAAACAGATCCTTCCCAAGAAAACAGTGGCACATTCCTTAACAGTGGATACTGTAAGCCGACTTCCAAAAGATGCAAAGCCATTATCAATGGGTGAATACTTCCTGCCTGAACCGGGAATGACTTCTGAAATCACTTCTGATAGTGAGATAGAAGCATGGATGTACTGCTCTCCCTGTTACATGGCCATAGCAGAGCCAGAGACAGAGGCAGGAGAGGAAACAGAGAATCTGTTCTTCTGTTACAGAGCTCCTACAGAAGCAGAAGCAGAAGCAGAGATAGAGACAGAGACAGAGACAGAAGAGGATGAATATGATATGGATGAAGAATGTGATGAAAGTGAGCCAGAAGAATCTATCCCACCTGAAGAGGATACATTTGAGGAAGAAGTTCCAGAAGCATCAGAAGCAGATGAGCTCATGCTATGGGACAGAATGGTGATGGTACCATTTGCTCTGGTAAATGGATCTTCTTATATGCAAAATTCTTATAAGACGTGGGTTGAGAAGAACAAGCCGTCTTTTAGCAGTGGCTCATGCCGTCCTAACCCATCCTTGCCGAAGAAAGATGATGATAATGCACCGTGCCAACAAGCACCAGTCCCACAAACCCAACAGAAATCAGAGGGTCCCTGTTATGTGACGTTCCTGGATGCGTCATCAGAAGATGAGTCTTCAAGCCAAGAGGTAATTAATCTTGAAACCAAACCCAAAACGGCTCTTATCCCATTCCAACGTCGTAAAGAGCAACCTAAGTCTCCACCAAAAGAAGAAATTGGTTCTAGTGGGACATCAGAAGAGGACACTACTTCCTTGAAGGAGTCGGATCTGTACCCAGAAGCAATCCGCGGGACCTTCATCCGTGAAGTAGAAGGTGAAAGGCAGTTAACCTTTGTGGATGCAGAAGGCACTGAATGCCACTTGAAGGTGGGTAGCAGCCTCCCAGAAGAGGAGTTGTCAACCTTGTACAACTTGTTGAAAGAAAATTTGGACGTGTTTGCGTGGTCCTACAAAGACCTAAAGGGGATTGATCCCACAATATGTCAACATCATATTGACTTGGAGCCTGATGCCAAGCCAGTACGGCAACGATAGAGGCGAATGAATCCGAATTATTCCACATTGGTGAAAGCGGAGCTGCTGAAGCTTCTGGAAGCCGAGTTCATCTATCCAATGGCAAATAGTGAATGGGTTTCACCCATCGTGGTTGTACCCAAGAAGAATGGCAAATTGCAAATATGTGTGGATTTCTGAAAGCTTAATTCCAAGACGAAGAAGGATCGCTTTCCTATCCCTTTCATAGACCAACTGTTGGACACAGTGGCAGGACATGAACTTTATTCTCTTCTGGATGGATTCAACGGATACAACCAAGTCCAAATCGCAGAAGAAGACCAATCCAAAACAACCTTCACCACAGAATGGGGGACCTACGCTTACCGAGTGATGCCATTTGGACTCTGCAATGCCCCTGCTACTTTCCAGCGAGTCATGATGGCAGCATTTCAAAATCATCTGTACGACTTTATTGAGGTATATTTGGATGACTTCTGTGTCTATAGTTTGATCCGTGAACACTGGGAACACCTGGAACAATGTTTTGACCGATGCCGGGAGTATGGGATTTCCCTCAACCCCGACAAATGCATCTTTGGGGTCTCTTCTGGAGTTCTGTTGGGCCACATTGTCTTTGCACAAGGGATATCAACAGACCCTGCAAAGATCGAAAAGATCGCAGCTCTGACAGCACCCACCAACCTCAAACAGTTGAGGGGATTCTTAGGCCATGTGGGTTACTACAGAAGGTTTATAGCCCATTTTGCGACAAAGGCAACTTCCTTGCACAAGCTCCTGAGGAAAGATGCAGAGTTTACTTGGACGGAAGAATGTGACAGAGCCTTCCACACTCTGAAGCAGTGTCTGATAGAGGCACCCATCCTGCAACCTCCTGATTGGACGAAAGAGTTCCGTGTACACACGGATGCATCAATTGAAGGTTTAGGTGCTGTCCTCTGCCAAAAGGGCTCCTCGAAGTTGGATCAACCGATCTATTATGCAAGCCAAAAAGTCACTGATAGGGAACGGAACTATACAGTGACAGAGCTAGAGTGCTTGGTAATGGTGTTTGCCATGGAGAAGTTTCGCCATTACCTTCTATCCACCCACTTTAAATTTTATGTGGATCATGAGGCCCTGTCCTTCTTGATGAACAAAGCAGATGTGAAAGGACGAATGATGAGATGGCTCCTTCTATTTCAGGAGTTCGACTTTGAGGTAATTACTAAGCCCGGTCGTTCCCATGTTCTGGCTGATCATCTGTCGCGTATCCCACAAACTGCAGATGAAGAGCAGGATGATCCAGACCTCCCTGATGCTTCCCTATTCTTGGTAGAAACTGTAACTCCCTGGTATGCAGACATTGCCAATCTGCTGGCAACCCAACAGTATCCTCCTGGTATTTCTAGTCAGGAAAGGAAGAAGCTTATGCTAGAATCAGCCCCATACACCTTGCTAGGTGGTGCACTGTACAAGAAAGGCAAAGATGAAGTGCTCCGAAGATGTGTTGTAGGAGATGAGATTGGGATTGTTCTGAAGGCTTGCCATGACGAGCCATGTGGAGGTCACTTTGCAGGAGAAGCTACAGCCAGGAAGGCTCTGCTAGCAGGATATTGGTGGCCTACAATTCACAAAGATGCCTATGATTACTGTAAAAGATGTGATGCTTGTCAAAGAATGGGGAAACCCACGAAGACAAGTGCCATGCCACTGCAACCTATCCTTCCCTTAAAGCCGTTTGAGAAGTGGGGCATTGACTTTGTAGGTCCGATCGATCCTCCTACCAGAAGGAAACAGAACCGATACATCCTCGTATGTACGGATTATGTTACAAAGTGGTGTGAAGCTAAAGCCCTAAAGCGAGACGATGGTAACAGCGTGGCCCTATTCATGTATGAGAACATCATCACCCGTTTTGGCAGTCCCTTAGAGCTGGTAAGTGATAGAGGCACTCATTTCCTTAACAAAGTCATGGAAGAGTTGACAGAGTTGTATAAGATCCGCCATTGCAAGTCCACTCCTTATTACCCCAGAGCCAACGGCCAAGTCGAAGTCACAAATCGCATCCTCTGCTCGATTTAGACAAGAACAATTGCCGCACATCGTCGTGATTGGGACGATCGACTTACAGAGGCCCTCTGGGCGTACAGAACCTCCCATAAAGCAGCAACAGGACAGACACCCTTCCAGCTGGTGTATGGTACAAAAGCTGTTTTTCCTGTTGAATTGGAACTACCCTCTTTGAGAGTGGCTATCAAAGAGCATTTGGGGGATGATGATTCACTGCAACGCCATCTCCTGCACCTGGAATGTTTGGACGAAATTCGTAGGATGGCTCTACAGTGCATGGAAGCCACGCAAGCTCGACGCAAGGCTTACCATGATAGCTTCATCAAGCACAAGGAGTTCAAAGAAGGTGATTTGGTCCTAGCCTATGATTCACGCTTTGGCAAGTTTCCTGGCAAGCTCCAGCAGTGGTGGATGGGCCCCTATAAGGTACTTGCCGTCAACCCTAATGGTTCTGTCCAAGTGCAGACCGTTGATGCCTCTGATGATCCCTTTCTGATCAATGGATATCGCCTGAAGAAGTACTTCCCTCCTTGGGGATCTTGACAATTATGGTCACTTGATCTTTTCCCTCATTGGCACGGCGCTGTACTTCTTATGATGCTACTTTTGATAGCCGTTCTTCAATCACTCCTGATGAAGTGGACGCAACCCTCTGTCCCCTCAAACCCCCCTTCCAGCCTTGATCTCTTATCCTCTATTTTCCACCAGCATCAGTGGTGGCGAGGTTGGTTCTGACAAATGGTAGTTCTACTATTCCCTTGCTCAATTCGAAAAAAAAAGAAAAAAAATATACATATCGATTATGGGAGAAAAGGACTTAGGTCCCTGTCATGCTGACCTATTCTTCGAGAAAAGGTGGAAACACCCTCGGGAATAGGGGAAAACAAGAAAAAGAGAAGAAAAAAAAACAAACAAATCTGTTATGAGAGAAAAGGAAGCAATTCCCTGTCATAGCAGGCCTCGTTCCAATAAAAGGTGGTCAACACCCTTGGGCGGGAAGCTGGCTGCGGAAAAGGTGGTAACACCCAGCAGTCCAGAAAGTGGATTTATTAATTGATATTCCCAGGATCCAACTCCGAAGCTGCCTCCCTTGGTACGCTGCGTCCTGGGTCTCTCTGCAAAGTGACAACATGTTCTTGTCCAATAAAACGTTCGATTTGATGGCTACCTCCCTGGGTAAGCCTCTTCAACAACTGATGATGTGATCTTCATCGACAAACAATCGAGTGACGTGAGCTTTCATCCTAACCGGATGGGGAAGCGAGTATGGTTGCCCCCCTGTAACTATCAACAGAGAGTGAGAAAGAGGGTGGGACGAGAGACCAGTCTTTTCCCTTCAAATCAAATGAGAGGAGAGAAGTGTGAACGAAGTGTTGCACGCACAAGATGGGCCTCTCAATGCACAAAGCACAATTTGTTTCTGTGCACTGCACCATAACGCTCCCTGGCCTTCCTTCTCGCACCGTATGCCGGCACAGGGCAGGATGCACAGTTGCACCATCAAATGTGCACAAGGCATACAACCTTTGCATAAGTGACCGTGAGGATTACATCAACGGGTTTCAGGAAAGGCTGCCCTCTTGTATCTCTCAACAGAGCGTGAGACATAGGGGGTGGGCTGAGTGTGACTGGAGTTTCTTCAATCAATTACCGAGAGGTGAGATTGAGGGACGTTACGACACTTGGAGTCAGGTATGTTCCAGTTTTCATGTACACCCACGGGATGGGTTTTTCCCGTCAACACAAGACACGTCACCCTGTTCTGTACATTGTACTGTAAGGCTCCCTTGCCTTCCTTCTTGCACTTATGCCAGACGGGTTGGACGCACTAATGCACAATCAACTGTGCACCCTGGCATACTCTTTCTGCACCATTCCCCCTTGTTGATTCCTCAACCGGGTATGAGATATGGGTTTCAATCCTTATTCCTCGAGTGATATTAGTCATGGGGCGAGTGACTGTTCTTTCATTTCATTTGAGTGACTGCGAGTTGAGTGAAATATCCCTCATCATCGACGAATTTCCTACGATTCCTTTAACCAGCTACCTCCCTGGGTGCTGCCGCGTGGTCCCTGCCATGACGAACGTGTGCCGAGAAGATGCCTTGGTCCCTCCAGCACCGACAACCACACTGGACGTGCCATCGACACTCAACCTTGATTCTTGACGAAACGGGCCAAGTTTTTCTAACCCTACACCTTCTGTTTCTTCGTGACAGTCATGTTTTAAGTGTGAGGATGTTAGTGGATGATCCATGGCGTGGTCCTAGGTCCCTGTTGCTCGGTTAACCCTATCCGTTAAGGTCTTAAGTGTGGGGACGCATCCCTGCGCGTCTACAATGCATACCTTTCTGCATATGCCTTACCCTGTTCATGCATGTATGCCATGACTTGCTTTTACCCAAATGGGATTCCTTCCCACACATCTGGTTATGTTCCACCCACCTTTGGGGCTGTTCCCTTCCAGTTTTCCTTTATTCCTTGATTTGGAGGTCCTACTATGTGAATGCACCCTACGTTCCCCAAAGTCCACATCCAACCTCATAGCCATGTTCCTCTCTTTGCCTTGACCATTTTTCCTTTTTACCTACCCTTGTTCCGGTGCACGATTTTTGAGTTATTAATTTTTGAAGCATTTTGTGCAATTTAGCCGATTTTCCATGTGAACGCATTTTTCTTGCTTGGGAACCATGCTCTGATGTCATAGCCCTGCCAATCACTTTTCCCCTGACATTTTTCCTTTTTCCTCCGCATCATTCCGATACACGGTTTGTCCATTATTAATTTTCCGGTTTTTTACACATTTTTCGTGCGTATTTTTGACATTTTTCCATGTGAACCTTCCCTCTTTGCATTGAAATTCCAATTCGATTTGACAATCGTGTCCTCCGTTTCTTCCCCTACCTTTTTCCTTTTTCCTCCTCCCTCTTTCGACTTTCGGATTTTTACTTATTAATTTTTAATTACGTTTTCGGGAGTATTTTTGGTGTTTTTCACATGTGAACCCCTCCTATTTCCACCGGAACTGCGGTTTAATGTGATAACCCTGTGTCCCCCCTTCTTGCGGACATTTTTCCTTCTTACTGCATGTCATTCCGGTGAACGGTTCGTCCGATATTAATTTCCGATCCCATTTTCGAGTTTGTTTTTTGGGTTTTTTCCATGTGAAC
Source organism: Lygodium microphyllum (assembly GCF_053477565.2). Lineage (NCBI taxonomy): Eukaryota > Viridiplantae > Streptophyta > Polypodiopsida > Schizaeales > Lygodiaceae > Lygodium > Lygodium microphyllum. The sequence continues at coordinate 43,521,737 of NC_141159.1, forward strand.
GCATCTTATCTCTGTCGGAATCATATTTAGATGAGATAGGATTGTCGGGCACATCTTTCTGCATAGTTTTCCTTTTTTCTGCACCTCATTCCGATGCACGGATTTTTTGATATTAATTTTTACTTGCGTTTTTTGGTTCGTTTTTTGGTTTTTTTGCATGTGACCGCCCTTTCCCCCTCCTGAAACCTCCGTCATATATTTTTCTTGTTTTCCCCCTATCGTCCTACCCACTTTTTGTTTTTACGCTATTTCGTTTTGATGTACGGATTGGGAGTTATTAATTTTTCTTTATTTTTACGTGTATTCGCGCGTCCGTTTTGCGCGTGAATGCGCCCTTTTTCGATTTTACGCATCCCCACGCGCCCTGGTCGTGTCCGCATGACCCGTACCGTCATCCCGGTGCCATTTCAATCCCGTCACGGCAAATGTTTTTACCCCGCCCCGCGCACGTGCGCGGGACGGGGGTACGCGCCCATTTTCCCCCACCCCCTACCCCCTTGGGCCCTGCCCACCCCTTCCCCCAAACCACCTCCTCTGTTCCCCTTCCCCCTTCCCCCCAACCACCTCCCTCTCCCTCTTCTTCCTGCGTCCCCTCCTCCTTATCTCCATCTCCTCTCCCCTCCTCCTCTTGCATTCCCCCCCTCCTCCTACTCCTCCTTCCCCTTCTTCTTCTCCTTCTTTGCCCCTCTCCTTTCCTCCACCTCCCACCCTCCCCTTCTTCCTCCCTCCCGTCTCCTTTCCTCCACCACCCACCCTCCCCTTCTTCCTCCCTCCCGCATGCTTCCACCCTCCCTCTCTCCTTCTTCCTTCCTCCTCCCCCCTTCCTCATTCCTCCCCCGCCGCCGCCCTCTAGGACTGCTGTCGCCGCCTGCGGACTGCCGCCGCCGCCCTCTGGGACTGCCGTCGCCGCCTGGGACTGCCCCGTTGCCGCCTGGACCGCCGCCACGTCACCAAGATCGCGCGCCACGAGCCGTTGCCCGGAGCCCGCCGCCTCCATCTCCTCCTCCACCTGCCGCCCCCATCTCCTCCTCCCCCTCCTCCCCTTCCTCCTCCTCCTTCCCCCACCACCTCCCTACCAGGTTAGCCACTAACCTAGCTTTAGTTAGTTAAACTAATCTAACTTTAGTTAAAAACTAACCTAACTAGGGTTAGGATCACACTAACCTAACTAGGGTTAGATTTTCACTAACCTACCTGTAGTTAGTCTTGCTAACCTAACTCAGGTTAGTTCCACCCCCACTAACTAACCCTAGGTTAGTTAGTCTCCCCCTGGTTAGTTAGGACTTGCCTAACTAACTAAATTGACTAACTGACCCTAGACTACCTTAATGGACCTAGCTTACTTAGACTAACTCACACTAATCTAATCAACCATGACTAACCTGACTAGACCAGATTTAACTTACATGACTTACCCAGACTAACCAGACTTAACTGACTTACTTCTAACTGATTTATCTGATTAACATGCTTTATATGATTTAATTAATTTCTAAATTAATTTTCCCATCAAAATAATTCAGAAAAAATTCTAAAAATTCCCTTTGTTTTTTGCCAATTTTTGGGAGTTTGTCCGCTGGAAATTGCCCACCCTAAAATTTCTGAAAATTACACATTTTCCAATTTAACCCCCAAATTGCCAATAAATGTAGAAAATTCATTTTAAAATAGTAAAAAAATTCTTTAAAAAATTCTAAAAATTTCCCCTCACCTCCCTTGACCATTTTTCATTTATTTTTCACTTTTAAAAATTATCATATATGGTAACCCTATTGTTAAAAAAAAAAAGAGAACAACACACTAACAACCCAAGAAATGGGAATTTCCCTTCACACTCTCTATTTTATTTGCCTAGACCCCATTGTGGATATTTCCTCCATATTCCTGTGTTGTTTATATTAATTTTCCTATTATTATTTTTATTCTTATTTTTTTTAAAAAAACACAAAAACCAACACCAACAACCAAACCTACACAAATTAAAAAAACAACAAAACACATCCATAACCCATAATAACCACCCAAATAACATAACCAACCATAAATAATCACCATTTAAAAAAATTTTAAAAAACGAACAAAAACCAAATCAACACATCTGCTAAGGTGTTGTGTTTATTGTTTCATCAGTGATCTTTACTTTTCCTTTACTGGATTCACTTCTTTTGGGAGACTCTTCCGTGTGCATTTCTGCATTACATACACACCCCCTCCAGGTATTTATTTTATGTGTTTTATTTATTTTCATTTCCCCCTTAATCACAAATTAATTGTTAAAATGAACTCTTTAATTCACCCACAGTTTCCATGCGCATTCGCGCTCAACACACACATACTTTTTAATTAAAATAAACCAGTCGTTCACTTAGCACGCGCTACGTGCGCTACAGAGACACTTTAATTTTTATTTAAAATGAACCAGCCGTCACATGAGCACGCGCTGGCAAAAAAGTGCTTCACATCACCTTAATTTGTAATCAATGAACTTGCATTTAGAGACCCAGTCGAGTATCAAAGTCGGGATTCGAATAAAAGCACCGTTTTAACCTAATAATTGGTATTTTAATTTATAATAAGGAACCGCTGTTTTCTTGCTAAGGTTTATCACCTAATAAAAATTCACCCATTCTTAATAATCTATTAAAATGAACCCTTCATTAAATTAATTCCCCCTCACTGCACTTAATTCCCCTTTTTAATGAACCGTTTCGTGGGATGGGTATGCACAGTCATGAGAGTTATTTTCCTGGTCCAGTCTTGGTTTATCACCGATGTAGTATTGATATGTGTCAGATATGGTATTGTTTTGATTTACTGTCTTTGTTACGGTTACGGGTACGGTATGCAATTTTTTTTCTTTTATTGCCTGTTACGGGGTTCTGGGTGTTTGTCTGATGCATCGCATGAAGCTTTCGGTCGCATTTGTCTCAAGGTCATGTCGATTTTTTTCTAGGATGTGGTTTGCTTGGGGTTAGTTGGTCGAGTCACGTTTTCTTGTTTGGTTATTCTCTTATCTTTGGTTTTTTGTATGTTGCTTTGCAGGCATTCTCCTTGATTGTCTGTGTTTGTGGTGTGTGTGTAACCATCTGAATGGCGCCTTCTCATGCTCCTCCCCCTATCCAGTACGTCCCACTAGTTAGTAGGGATTACTCTTCCCTACTTACTTTTGAGCCTCTCACGAAGGCAGGCCTTGCTGCTTTTGTGGCTACTTCTTTTCCATTGCTTCCAGAGGATCCGTCGTTATGTGATGAGTTTCTAGTCTCTTACAACAAGAAGACAGGACTAGTCCAAGGAATTTCTATGACTTTGACACCTCGAGGCTTAGGGAAGGCTCTGTCTCTACCCTTCAAAGGTGAACCTTTTGTGACCACTCGTCAGCTTTTCTCTAATGAAGAGATTCTGAAGCTGTTGCAAAAACAGACAAGGGAAATGTTGGATGTTAAGAAGGTGATAAACTCTTCAGGAGTTTCCTTTTCTATGATCACTGATTCCGTATGGAAGACGATCTGTCAGTTTCTTCAGGACAGGTTTATGCCTGCCAAAACGCCATCCCAGTACTTGTCCAAAGAGCTTTTCACAGCTTCCAGGATGGTGCTGAAAGGAGTTGCTATTGATTGGAGCACTTACCTCCTCACTAAAATGGATCAGCATTTTGTTAAAGTCACCCGGGGTAATGTTACCAATGTCACATATGGATCATATTTGTCTGCCTTCTTGACCTATTCAGGTTTACAGAAGACTGTGCCTCCACCTCCTCCATCAGATCCAGTACCTCCACCTCCACCTTCAGATGAGTCAGAACCCATTGACATAGAGGATGATGATTCTCCGCCTCCCCTGGTCATACAGCGCAAACGCTTGAAGAGGGTAGCGGATAAAGCTCCTTCAGTACTTCCTTCAGTGCCCATTCCTGCTACTTCTGGTAGTGAACTCCCTGGGTATCTCACTTGTACTAACCTGTTCAGAGCACATCCAGAAGGATCCTTGGATATATCAGTTCCCTCCCTGAACAATCTAGTCTCAGGAGATGCCATACCTTTTCTCTGTAAAGATATTCAAAGTTCCATTGAATTGTCCGTGACAGCCTGTGTTCAACAGCTGTACGCGTCTTTTTATGAAGAGCTCATGCAATCTAAGGACCAGTTGCATAAGGCAACATCTGAGTTAGCTTCTGTTAAGGATACCCTAGCAGATTTATTTAAGCAAATGGAACAACAAACCCAACTGGTTGCCACCCAAAGCGATGAGATTTCTTCTTTGAAGATCCAGTTACTAGAGGCTCAATCCCAGGTTACTAGCCTTTCAGAGGAGAAGGAGAAAATGTCCAGAGAAGCGAAGGAGTTCCAAGCTATCTTAGATGACAAACTTTCAGCTTTACAGATTGCTAATGACACAGTGGCCAACCAAGCCTCCCAAATCAAGCAATTGCAAGATCAACTTGCAAAGTTCCGCTCTGTTCCTCCAAGCCCTAATGTTCCATTGATTCCTTCTCTTTCACAGCAGGACTTGGCTGCTCTTTAGAGACAGGCTACTTTGTGCCCTCTATTCCAAGATAAAGTGGAAAGATTGCAGTCCCGAATGGACTTGTTATGGTCTACCTTTGAGCACTTTCAGGAATATGTTCTACCCGACCATTCTTTCTTTGTCCACTACCACTTACAGAAGTTGGTCTTCTACATGAAGCTTTCCACGATGGATTTACCTCTTCCAGAGGATGGCTGGAGTGGGGCTTGGTCTGCTGAGTTGTTGACAGAGGTAGTCAGAATGGTCTTTGAAGATTCTGTCACACCAAATACCATGTTGATGTCGTACATGTATCTACGAGGAGACTTGTTAATTCCAAATGAGGTGGATATGGCATGGTATGTGGGGGATGTGGTCTTACAGGCTGTTTTGTATGTCAATCATTTGGAGTTGCGCATAGTTGACATATTCCAGAGTTATTCCTCCAAAGTAGCTGATTGTCATGATAATTCGTGGCATCCCATGATTGATTCGGTGGTCCTAAATCAAAGACAAAACACAGCTCCTACCTCTGCCCAGAGTACTAATCAACTGAGGATGAATCTCTTAGCCTATCTTTCAAAGCATAATCCATTTGATGCTACCTTCTTTGATGCCTATCATAGACGATCTCTCTTAGGACCTTCTGTTCCTACCCTCCTCTATTACCAACAAATGGCTCACCACTATGCTATATATCTTTCCCTTTGTCAATCTAATTTCACAATTATTTTACCCCTTCTTTTCCAACCTTCATCTTTCCCTCAAATTCCCATTTTTACATATTGTTCCTTTATTGAGGATAGGGTATTTTCCCCTTCTCCGCCCTGTCCTTCTCCCTCCATTAATGTACCCTCTACATTTCCTATTTATCAGTTAACACCCTTCCTTAGTGATTCCCTCCAAATTTTTGCCACTCCTTCTTTAACTTTTTCTTCTTTTTATGATTTTTCCTATCCTTCCCTTCATCCACTTTTCCTTATTCCACTACCCTCTCCTAACACTTCTATATCTCAACCACCTCAGTTGGTTGGTGACTGTGACGGGTTTGATAATCAGATTTCCAGAAGAAGGGGATGGAGTTCGGATGATTGCCTTACAGGACCGCAGATCAATTGGCCAGTAATTCCAGGAGAATGGACAGCTTCCAATCAAGCTTATCAGAACTATGTTCATTTTGCCCAGTAGTATTCATAGTTTGCAGATCCCTCAGTGAGATTAACTGCTCACTTTGCTTGGTACCTGGCGTATATGCATAGGCACTCTCATAATGATTCCAAGCCTATTCCAAAGTTGTGCATGAATGTCAATGTAAGCATTGATTCCCAGCAGCTAGATATATTGTATTTTCATGCCCTCTGTTTGCCTAGCAGATATCTGGTCTTGTTGGAAAGGATGTGCTGTCTCCAATTTTTTCAAAATCCTCCCAAAAACTTTGTAGATGAATCCTTGTCTATGGATCGTTTCCGACAACATCAATCTTTCAAGAGGGATCATCTTCATTGATACCTTTCCAATGTATGGTGGAAGCTTTTTAATGAAAATCTCTCTTTTTGAAGGAGTCATTCAGATGGTTGTGTTGTGTATTAGTGTTTGTGTTGTGAGTTCATTTATGTCAAACGAACGTGGTGGTTTCCTATTGGATTTCGTATACGAGCTACGTTTTGGAGAATTGTGGTGCTGGGTTCGTGGTTGGAGAGTTGACGCAGACGCAGATGAAGAAGAAGCAAACTTTTATATCCTTTACAAATTTGTTGTGATTTTTAGTTTACTAAGAGGTGTTAATGTATAAAGGGTTTTCCTTTCATTGTATTTTTATATTAAAAACAGGTTATAAGTTGAGGTCGTGGTGGATGGATTCTTTTTTAGGAGATATTGACGATCAAAGTTGAGCTTTTCCCTGAACTTGTATTCCCTTTTTCCTGGGTCGCGAGGACGCTTCCTTATTAAGTGTGGGGATATGTTAAGTGTTGAAATGACTTGTTTTTTTGGCTGATTTTTGTTGTTTTTGAGAGCTGAATGGTTGATTTTATGAGATGATTGATTAGTTTGGAAGTGGTTTGAGAGTGTTTTGGATGATATTGATTGTATTTTGGAAGTTCATGATGATTATTGGTGGTTCTGTGATGTTCTGATAGGTTCTGATTGGTTCTGTATACCTTCTGTTTTGCTCTGTTTTGGTCTGTTTTGTTCTGATTGTCTTCTGTAAGGAGGGATGGAGTATTGATTGATGAAGATTGAGATATTGTGAAAGCTTATTGAATGGTTTGTGAGAGTTTGGAATGGTTTGAACGTGAGTTATGTGGTTTTGATAACCTTCTGTAACCTTCTATAGGTCTTCTGTAGAGCTTCTGTCTCTATTCTGTTCTGTTCTGTACTGTAGCTGTTTTGGTACTATTCTGTGACTGTTTTGTATGCTTCTGTATGTGTTCTGGTGGATGAGAGTGTAGCTTGGGAAAGTTTTCTAGCCTTGGAAGGAGGTGAATACAAGTGCAAAAGAGCTGAAAGAAGTGGAAGAAGTAGCTGCCAAAGACTCAAGTAAAGACTAGAGTGAAGTGACAGTAGTGAGCTATGAAAGGACACTGTAGTGGCTCTGGTGACCCTTCATATCAGACATACCTCTTGGGAGGGGTATCCACGACCTAAAAAGGATTATTGAGAGTGATTTTGAGAGATTGTAGTGAGGATATGATGTATTATTGATGGAGAGAGAGAGAGAGAGTCAGAGATAGCCAATTCTATTCCAACAGAGTGATTGTATATGAGAGATTGAGAGAGAAGACTATGAAGATATTGAAGATGAATACTATGTGATGTATTTCCATTCAAAGATGGTATATTCCTTTGCTTTCTTTATTCTATTGATGGATTTTATGAAGATATTGAAGAATATGGTTGATTCTATTAAAAACCGTGGGAGATCTACATGATGCTGCATGAAGATTTGTTGTGCCTGGTGTTCTTTTCTTCATTGTGATCATATGAAACATGATAAACAAGCTTGTTGATGTTACAAGATAGATTTTCTTGCAAGAGAATTCCCTTTTCCTTGGTTTTCCTCTTGGGGCTCCAATGTGTTAGCAACGCATCGAGGGGCCAATCCCCAAGGTGTAGGAGGGTCACAGTGGAGCCGTGGCAATCAGCTGAGGAGTGTCTCCTATGTTGTTCTATGTGGTGAATTACACCAAAATGTGTAGGGTCTCCCTCTAAGAAGGTTAAGGGTTGGACTAAAAAACACGATACAAACACAAAATGTACGTACGATGGCAAGGCAATGTGTCCTGTAGACGCTCCTGACCGTGAGGCCGTGGGGTTGTCTTGTGCATGTCAGAGGCCTGGCTAGTGCTATAGCCAGTGCCAGCCCATTTTAGATCCCATTAGTGGTGCGTCTGTCGGGAGCTACCTATAAGTGGCGGTCTTCGAATCTAGGTCGTGAAGGGACCTATGTTTGTAATTTCCATTAGAAGTGTGCTAAGCTAACCATAAAATAGGGTTTTTTCAAGGATGGAAAACCTTGGCTTTCCCTATACAAAACTTACTGATGGACTTAGTTAGTTATGTAGAGCATGAGTCCTCTATAGGAGATAATTTAGGTGATGAGAAGAGTAACCAATTAGTGGTTACCCCATCCTCTAATGTGATGGCATGGGCCGAGGTTCGCCTTGGTGTGGTCTCTATCCAAGAGAAATCATGTATAACCATCCATCAACCTAGAGGGCATGGGACTAGTATGTTGGAAGCTATGGCGGTCATGGCATCAACAAGTTATTATGCTAAAATTGTAGTGCCATGGGAAAAACTCTCGACATATAGTGGAGCACAGTTATGGCTGAAACATCCCATGTGGTAGGGCATTGTGCCAAAATTTTAGGTATCACAAGGATGTTAGAAGCCCTAGCTGTAAAGGGAAAACCATTACTTAAAAGGGACGGTCCCCAGGACCTGAATCCTAAGGATAAGTTTGCTTTTGACGAGGGGCAGAAGCTCCTAGATAAAGCCATCATGGAATTATCTAGGAAGGGGTAAGATATGGAAGATCCTCTAAGAAAGGATCGGCATGACATACTAAGAGCTATAGGACTCCCTAGACCACTTTGTGAGTTAGCAGGAAGGGATGGCAAAGATAATATTAACCTCCCTACACTAGTAAAGGTGGAAATGAAAGAGGTTGGAGACCCTAAGTCACTAGAGTTAGGTTATGATTATGAGGATTTTAATGCCCCAATGCTGATCCCGAAGGAAAAGACTAAATGCCCTCCTTCTTATAAGGATCTCCCAATGTTTCATGGACTGGTTAACGAGGATCCGATGGTGCATTTACGAGAATATGGCCTAACTTGCCTTGCAAGTGGGTTCAATGATATTCATCGGATGCTCGTATTCTCAAGTACCCTAAAGGACGAAGCTAGGAAATGGTACTGGAGCCTCCCAAGAGGGTCGATTAAATCCTTTGATGAGCTATGTGATAAATTTTTAGATGAATATGAGAAGAAGGTGCCTATGACCCACGTTTTAGGACAGCTGATGCAGATTAGGCACGGGTCCTATCCTTCTGTTAAAGAATACGCTAGAGCCTTTGATGATCTTCAGAGGCTTTGGCCAAGAAGAGCTACTGCATTGCCAAGTGATGTGCTATGTGAGCTCTTTTTGAGTGGCTTAGAGATTAACATGCAAATCCAAGTGGGAATGCCGAATCCTAAGTCATTAAGGGAAGAAAAGATGCATGCCATTGATTATGAGGGACATATTCATAGATATTGGGAAAACTTTTGGATTTTTCCCCACTCAGTACGAGTGCATCCTAACTTCCAACCATTTCTACAAGGAGATAGCTCACTTGTTGATACCAAGGCAGCCTATGAGGGGAACCTTGATAGCCAAAATCTCCAAGCAGAAAATGGCAATAGTAGGGATAATATACCCCTTGGGGATGAAAAGATTCCAAGCCCAGTAAGTCCCATCAAGGCTTGCAATGCTTCCATGAGAGGTAGTTGCGATGGTGGCATTGATAGGACCATCGGGCCTATGAGTATGAATAAGTGTGCTATGAGTGGTCCTAGTTGTGCTGCTAGTAAGGCTCTTGAGAAGCCTTTTCAGTTTAGTGATGAATCATGCTTTTGAGTAGATGCTATTCCTTTTAGTAAAAGCATGGTTTCTATGGCTAAGTAGTTGTAGAGTGGACAAAAGCAAGTAAAGACCTCTCATATGAAGAAGATGCATGATGCCAAAGGTCCACCTATAGCATGATGCCAAAGGTCCACCTGTAGTAAATAGAAGTCATAAGGATGTGAGGCCATCTGGCTATAGCAATAAATCCACATTGAGTCCATTGGACCAATGTGGGCAGTCAAGGCAGCCTAAGAATGCAAGAAGGGATGTGAGATGGGTTTGGAAACTCAAGATCTCTCAAAATGTGGCTGGTGCATTAGATACAAGGTCAATAACACCATGCGGATATATTGTGATCAATTCCCATGTAGGTTGTTAATGATGCAGGATCTAGAGCATGACACAGGCGGTAGCTATGGAGGATGGAAAATAAAGATACAACTCATGTTGACATGACAATGTAGACAACTGTTACACAAGTGAATTAGGTTTCATGATTGAGACTTGAACTCATAAACACAATCTTGTGTATGGACAATAATGACACAAACACTTGAATAAGAGACAAGTACTATTGCATTATCATCATATGAAAGTGATAGTTCAAGTACATCATTATATAGAGTTCTTTGGTAGTACTTAACATCCACTGTGCATATGGGATTTTGTCCCTCTTCCTAGAATGGACTCAATCTTCCTAGCCTAGCTGTCCTATACAAAGGGACTAGAGTAGGTGTGATTGCAAGTATCTCAACACCCCTCCTGAATCACAACCAAAAGTACAAAGTGTGTAGAGGCTTTAGTAAAAGCAACACCTGCAAAGTGTGGGCACACCATAAACATGGCAAAACACCAGAGGCTGTTGCAGAAAAGGCTAAGTGTGGGTACCACAAACATGATGGACATCCAGAGGCTGTAGCAAAGGCCTTACAAAGTGTACAGAGGCTGTAGTACCAGGATAACTGAGGAGTTTTACAAGTTTATGTTTGAGACATTAGGACTAGGAAACACAAAACCAAAAAAGTCTATATGAATAGAAGGATTGATGAGGTTGGTCTTCTTCTTCTTCTCCCTTTGCTCCATTTTCTTCTTCTTCTTGGACTACAACTAGATATGCCTTTTGAGACCTCTTTCTTGCATGGCAGAACTTCTTTGTGTGTCCGGTCCTTTTGTAGAAGTCACAGAAGAGCTTATCCTTCTTGCCTTTGTACCTGTTGCCAACATATAATGCATGCTTATCTCTAGAGGTACTTGGTTCTTCCTTAGTTTTTAGCTTCTTTTCCTCTTCTAACAGTGATGCCTGGATATCAAAAAGTTCAGGATTTGGCATGTTGATTAAGGTTGTTGATACATTATTATATTCAAGAGGCAAACTCTTAAGTAAAACACCAATGCAAACATCTTCTTCCATTTTAATGTTGATTCCTGCAAGTTGGGTTAGAAGTCCTTCCATGTAATTTAGATGTGTGGCAAATGATGTGCTGGACTTCATTTCAAGCCTGAAAAACTCAATCAAGAGACCATACTTTGATGATTTAGATTGTGCACCAAACAAGGTGTCAAGTCTCTTCCATGTATCCTGTGAGGTCTCACAGTTATCCACATGGTGGATATAGCTGTCGTATAGCTCTAGTTTGATAATGGCCTGGGCTTTGTCATCATTCTTTTGCCAAGTAGCTGCAAGGTCCACATCCCGAGGTTTCTTCTCTTTGCCATTTGTGATGGCCTAGAGACCCTTCTTCATCAAGATGAGCTTGATGGGGGTTTGCCAGGTGTGAAACCCACCTCCCTTGAACCGAGCTATCGGTGAGTCTTTTCCCATGTTGAAGAGCTGGAGCAGCAGCAAATTAGTTCCAAGATTCTCAGATTTTACAAGTGAAAAAGCAGATTACAATGTGTCAAGAGACACAAGTAATGGTAGTGTGAAAAACACACTATGTCTGACATGATGTTGAGCTTAAATCTTCATGTTCGGGTCTTCGATCCTTTGTCGATCTTTCTAGGTCCTTCCCCTCCTTGATTTGATGCTAGGGCAGTAGATCAGAGTGACAGAGGGTTGCTCCAGGTGGCAAGAGAGAGAAAATGATGAGATTTTTGAGCTTTGATGAAAATGGCTATGGTTGAAAGTTTAGGGTTTCAGACAAGGGCCTGGTTTTTTGCTCTGTGTGGGATGAATACTTGATCATTTCCCAAACTTTTTTTATGGAAAGAAATATTAATTCATGGTCTTTCATTGCCACATAACCATCGTTAGCATTAGGTTGAGCAGCAGGCGCGTAGGACGACGGAACGCAGACAGGCGTAGTTCAGGCAGATTTCGACGATTTTGACAATGCTAGGGGCAGAGGTGGCTAATGTCAATGGCTATGATGTTGGGATGCTATGCCTTAACCAAAGGAAGAGGTCTTAGAAGGAATCATCAGCATATATGATTTATATTGAGAGATCTAATGACTCCAAGTGAGCTAGGTCTTGTTGGCTATAGAGGACACCCAAGAAGGCCGAAGTTGAGAAGATTGACAATGCTGAGCTCCAGGGTGTGCAATGCTTAGGTGTGAGGTGCCAACGAGGAGCTCTGGAAGTAGAGGAACATTTTCCCAGAAGGAATTGCAGTGAGATATGAATCATGGAGAGAGATCCAAGAGCTTGAAGCAAGCAGGGTGCAGGCTGGCTATGGTTGCCAAGGAAGGTCAAGTAGAGATGAAGGTGAGAAATGGAACCATGAGCTGGACTTGAGTTGAGACCTACGATTAAGATGAGCTGAGAGATAGTAGAGGAGAGCTAAGCCATGCTTAGCTGAGCTCTGATACCACGTTAATGATGCAAGATCTAGAGCATGACACAGGCGGTAGCTATGGAGGATGGAAGATAAAGACACAACTCATGTTGACATGACAATGTAGACAATTGTTACACAAGTGATTTAGGTTTCAAGATTGAGACTTGAACTCATAAACACAATCTTGTGTATGGACAACAATGACACAGACACTTGACATAAGAGACAAGTACTATTGCATTATCATTATATGAAAGTGATCGTTCAAGTACATCATTATATAGAGTTCTTTGGTAGCACTTAACATCCACTGTGCATATGGGATTTTGTCCATCTTCCTAGAATGGACTACATCTTCCTAGCGTAGTTGTCCTATACAAAGGGACTAGAGTAGGTGTGATTGCGAGTATCTCAACATAGGTGTGATAAAAGGCCATAATGATACGGTTGACAATATGCACCGCCCTAGGATACAGTCATGTGATGGGTCTCGGATTGAAACCCTACCTAGTTTTGGTTGCAACATTGACTTATATCAAAACCCAAATAGGGAAGGTTCGAATGAGCACCAAGTTGTGATTCTTTCTACTGAAGGAGCCTCTAAGCCGCTTGAATGACCAGTTCATTTGGATTACAATAAATGTGGGACATGCGAGCCCGATGATGTCATTCACCTAGCCAATGGTATCCAAGGAAGGATAGGCCATATCGAGGTTATATCAGTAGAAAGGCTTGGGCTAGTGGATTTACAAAAGCCTAAGATCAAGCCTTGAGCTGCGTGGCATGAGTAGCATGGGGCTTGCCGTCCAATTGTTGCTATCCTTGGTATCCTGGTTAGTTTGATAGGATGTGATGTATATGTTAAGACAACCCTATATTGCATGGATAAGAATGACCTATCCGTCTTTAGGCCAAGAGGGCTAGCTAGTTTGCAGTGAAATGCGCTATTTCTTTAGGCCAAGAGGGCCATTCACCTGTTTGGTGCAAGTACAGTTAAATGGGTTCTTGTTGTAGTGATTGCATCATATAGGTTGACGAAGTCACTGGAGGGAGCCTTTCTGCGAAAGAGCTTCTTATGGCCATTCCAGGTGGTTTCATCCCCTTTCCGCATCTTTTCCCTTAAGCAATTAATGTTATATGTGCATGTAAGGGTTAATTTCTTTTGTTTGTTGGGGACCAACACTCAAGGCATAAAGTCCCAGGTTTAGGCTCTGTATGTCTGGGGGAGGCCAAAGTAGTCATTGCCTCCTGCAAAGCATTGTCAGGCATTGAAAGACCTGTTTTAGAAGGCAATTCTAGTGAGCTTGTTTTGCTGACCTGCTAGACGACCATTTTAGGAGTTCCTATTAGTTGTGAGGCAGTTGGAGAAGCCTGCTAAAATAATGATGAAAAGAGGCAAAACTTTAAATATCTGAAAGAAAATATATGAATATACGGAGGTGTGTAAAAAGGGGTTCTAACCCCTATAAAAATAGAAAAAAGAAAGAAAGAAAAATCCTTGAGCTATTGTTTATCGCCTTGCGAAGGCTTGGTAGGTTCCTGGGGACGAGACAAGACCCGTGGCCGATGCCTTGTATTTTGAGGGGTGAGATCTAGCTGAAAAAAAAGAATATAAGAATGTTGGAGCGAAAATAAAAGTGAGCATTAGAAAAGGATTCAGTGTCGCCTTGTGAGGGCTTGGCAGGTTCTTGGGTACCGAGATAGGACTTGAGGCCGATGCCCTATTCTCCTTAGGTCACTAAGCTTAGCTTCCTCCTTTTTATATGCCCAAGTATGGAAAATAAGAGGCTAAATGACCCAATGTGCTAAAAGATAATATTTCTTGATTAGGCTATAAGAGTTCTCACCTAGTAGGAGCTCCTAGTTGAGTTATCCTTAGTTAGGTAGGTAGTTCAGACCACCACTTAGGATGATCTCTTTGATAGTTCTTTTTAGCTTGGCTGTGCTGGAGCAGTTGGTTAGAGACCTCGTGGAATTATGCCTTGGTTTTGATAGGGGGTAGGGCGAGAGCTGTGATGTGTTTTGTTGTGTATTTTCTATATCAACTTGATGCTCTTTATGGTTGTCTTTATGTGCAGATTAGTTCATGGGATTCAACGGGCTGAGTCCCCCTGTCCCATGGTCGCCAATGAGAGCTGGGTTTAGGACCCGATTTGGACTCGTTCTTGAAGCGATAAATCTCGTTTTGGAGTCGAAAAGTGTCCAAGAGGCGGTAAAGAGTCAATTTTCATGAAAAATCAAACGATGTTGGATGGTCGAGCTAGAGGTTTTCTAAATGCATTTCGACGTCAGGAATCCAATGCAAGTCTTGGTTCGTCGATCGGAGGTTGTTTGACCCCTCATTTAATCCCCACGAGGGTTGGCGTTGTAAAGCAGCTATTGGATCCGAAAGCCAAAAAGTGCGTGACAGGGCCCAAGTTTATAGATTTCGACGTCACGAAGCTAGCCATCCAATCGGATCGTGAATCAGAGTCTTTTTGCACCCCCAAACAGGCTGAAAACCCTTCCATAGTAGTGTGAAAGTGGTTTTTTTTAAAGTAGATATTTTATAAATGAAATGAAACTCTAAATGAAGAAAACATGCAAAAACATGTCGTGATACAAGGAGGGGCGTTTTTTGATTGACGCCCCATTTTTTGGGGATGTATGTGCCTCTTGGATGCTCAATCATGTAGAGAGAGAAGGGGAGATCCCTGATCTATGCAAAGAGGGCAAGATTTTGATGGTAACCACGTGCAATATGATGAAGGGAATGAAATTCTGATTTTTAGTATTTCTCTCTCCTCCCTCTCTCTCCTGCATAGAGGCACTTCATGTGGCAAGAATCAAGAAGAGAATCGGGTGATGGATGCTTGTCTGGGAGGCACTGGATTGAGGCTGAAGGCTAAAGTTCTATGCTAAAATCTATGGCTAGTTGATCGATACACAATCCCAATTAAATATTCACAAAACCCAAAACACGCAAAAAGGCGGTATGCTCTATTTTATGAAAGAATTTTGCTTGTTTTTTATCCTTCGTGGTCTAAATGGTGTGCACATGGATTGAAATTTTATTTGAATGTTCATTGCATTATGGTTGAGGGCTAA
The DNA here is from genome assembly GCF_053477565.2 of Lygodium microphyllum. Classification (NCBI taxonomy): domain Eukaryota; kingdom Viridiplantae; phylum Streptophyta; class Polypodiopsida; order Schizaeales; family Lygodiaceae; genus Lygodium; species Lygodium microphyllum. The sequence goes on from NC_141159.1 coordinate 43,537,215, forward strand.
AATCACTGTTACGTAAAACCCATATTGATTTACAGCAATTATAAATTCTCAAAACCTGAAAAAATACTAATTTTGATGGAAATTGATAGTTTCTTTGCTTTTGAGTGGGGAGAAATGAGTGGATATGGGATAAAATAAGAGAAAATGCTGAGTTTCAGTTCAAATGATCAATCATCAGGAAAAAAACCAAATCACCTATTTTTTACTAAAAATAAATAGGAAAAATTGAAAAAAAAAGGTTTCTTGCGCTAGGAAAAATTAGAAAAATAAGATCTATGTATGTATGTATGTGAATGTCTAACGTCGTTGAAGCATGAGGTTAAGCCTCAGTTTGGCCCTTGTCCTTTGTGTTAAAGTACGTATTTATTGCTTTTACATACAACAAATGACATTAAAAACTCTCTACACCTACGCACTGCATCAATATTTAAACGGTGAGGGGGAGGATGAGGTTATACACTAGTTTAAATGCTAAAATAGTACAAATTCTGATTGTTCTCTTTATGCATAACATTTAGGATGCGATTTATTTTGAAAATAATGGATCTATCAGCATGAGGTTAGCCTTGGTGCTAGGTTCCTACAATGTAGCATTAGCGAAAATTCATTAAAAGGGTTGTTTTTGCACGACACATAAGCTGATTTTATAATATAATTGTTTGTGCACAATCATACACTTTTGCATGAATCATATACACATGGTATCTATTCCTGGCATGCATGGCAATTGGTTGAAGTATAAATGACCCATGCTAGAGAGAGTAAGGCAGCCAAGCTGAAGGTCTAAATGGTGGGTCCAAGGGGACAAGTAAGTGAGGACTGGTATATTCATGGAACAATATAATATTGGTACCACGAGCGGAGTTTTTTTCATATGTGTTATATGTGTTACCGATGTATCGAGGGGCCAATCCCCAAGGTGTAGGAGGGTCACAGTGGGGCCGCGACAATCAGTTGAGGGTGCCTCTTATGTTGTTCTATGTGGTGAATTACACCAAAATGTGTAGAGTCTCCCTCTGAGGAGTCTGAGAAGGTTAAGGGTTGGACTACAAAACACGATACAAATGCAAAATATATGTACGATGGCATGGCAATGTGTCCTGTAGACGCTCCTGACCGCAAGGCCGTGGGATTGTCTTATGCATGTCAGAGGTCCGGCTAGTGCTATAGCCAGTGCTGGCCCATTTTAGGTCCGATCATTGATCCTTGTCTCTCAGGCAGTAAAAACAAAAGGAACTATAAACCATATCCTTGATAACATAAACTTGACCATCAAAAGACCAAATATCAATCAAACCATAACACCTTTATGTCACGGGATTGAAGGAAATGAATGTAAAGATTCCCTGGAAGACCGTGTTATCCACAATCCCCCATAACGTATTCATGAATTCAGTGATAAATGTGCAAAGTGGATGGATTAAAGTTGAATGTTGGGTTGATTTGAATTAATTATCATCAAGGAGTGAACTTTTATTAGGTGATAAACCTTAGAAAAGAAAATGATAGTTCCTTGATTATCCATTAAATATTATTAAGGTTTGCATGGTGCATTAAGCATATCGTGGACTTTGAACTTGACTGGTCTCTAAATGCAAAAGTTGTTATTATAACTTATGGTTTGTGAAGTACTTTTTTGCTAGTGCATGCATGAGTGGTGATTGTTCAATTTTATTAAAAATTAAAATGGCGTGTTTAGCAATCAAAGTGTGTGCAATGTGAATGGCTAGCTCGTTTTAATATAATTTGGTGATCAGTGGGATTCATTTTAGGAATTAAATGTGTGTTTTGGTATGCAAGGAAATAGGGTGAGAATCAAAACCTAGAGGGTGTGTGAATGTACCCTAAGCTGAATATGGTACGATGAAAAAGTCTGATGGACAATTGCATCTTCAAAAGTAACACAAGATCAATTAGAAAAATTTATGGAATGAGAGAATAAGAAAACAAGAAATGATAGACACAAAAGTTATTATTTTTTCTTTTTTTGAAAGACTTATATATACATGTTTTTGTTTTTTAAAAATTTTTGGATTTAAATTTATATTTTTAATTTTTTTTAAATTTCACTTTCTATTTTTTATGGCTTTTAAAAAATTATTAGGTTTCTTCTTTGTAGGTTTTTTTTAATTTTTGAAATTGACATGTGAATTTATGGGCAAGAACGATGGCTACTTGGGCTGACGGTGCATGAACACTGGCTTTTGTGGCATGGGGTTACTCCGCACGCGCATCCTTGCGCATGAACAATGGTCAAAAGTCCATACATATGTGCAACCATGAAAATCACACTTACGAACAATAGCTTCGAAGGAGATTCAAGAATTTGGTGATAATCCTGCAGATAAATAGGAGGTAACAAGTAGAAAAAAGGTTGGGTGACAGGCATGGGCCTACATGGCAATAGGGGCTCTGTCCAGGTGTGGGTCTATCGAGGAGGGGGGTTGGTGTATTTCTTTGTGCATTTTCTAGCCGAGAGGTGTCCACGCATGAAGAGGGAGGCTGACATGGGTTTATAGGATGGGGTAGGAAAGGGGTAAGGCAAAGAGGTGAGAACAAGGGGTAAGGGAGGGGGTTTGCATGTTCGGGGGAGGGGTTTGTATGGGAGTGGGTAAGGTGGCATGGGAAGGGAGGTGGAAGAGGGCGAGGGTAGGGGAGGAGGGTGGGGGAAAGAGTAGTAGTAGGAGGAGAGGGGAGGAGAAGGCCAAAGAGGAGAGAAGAGCTGAAGGTGGGGGAGGAGCAATGTCTTGGCGGCGATGTGCAAGGGCATCAGCAATGGGCGACTGACGCCAATGGGATGGTGGCTACCAAATGGGTAGTGCTAAGGGCAACAATAGGTGGCACTGGGGAAAGGGGAAGAAGGTGGAGAAGGAAGAAGGAGGGGAAGAGGAAGAGGAAGAGGAAGAGGAAGAAGGGGATGAAGGGAGGAGGAAGGGGAGGAGAAAGAGAGGAAGAGTAGAGAAGGAGAAGCATGAAGAAGAAGAAGAAGAAGAAGAAGAAGAAGGGGGGAAGGGGAGAGAGAAAGAGGGAGAGGAAAGGTGGTTATGAGAGAGAGAGAGAGAGAGAGAGAGAGAGAGAGAAGGGAGAGTGGGGGGAAAAAGGGTATGACCTTGAGGAAAAATAAAAAAAAGTTGTGTGGCCATTTTTGTTTGGTACTTTTAAAAAATTGAATAATTTGGTAAATTTTATTGATTTAAAAAAAGACAAAGACTTGTTCCCCCCACCACACATATATATGCATGTGGCGGGGTAATAAAATTTTCATTGATGAGAGCAAAATGTCATATGGGAGCACGAGTAGGTAGATGCAATGCGTCGAACATGAGGATGCATGTTAGGAGGCAACAAACAGGTGTTCACATGGGCACACGGGGATCAAAGCAAGTAAAATGACAAAAAATTCAGTTTTGGAAAATTCGGCAATTAGATAAAGGTGTAGAAAAAAGGAAAAGTAGATAGGGTGATAGGGAGAACACGAGAGACAACTTGAACAATGGTCTCGATGTCAAAAAGGGCATTCACATGGAAAAAGTGAAAAACCATGTATGAAAATACAATTGAAAATTAAGAATTAAAAATCCATCTATTGGAATGGAGTAGAATTAGAAAGGAATAATGTCAAGTTTGACGAGCTACATAGGATTGTCAAGTTAGACATAGCTTTGACGAGAATAGAGCACATTTACATGGAAAAATGACTAAATTGTAATTTAAAAATACCCACAACCACACAAAAAATAATAATGGCCAATCTGTGCATTAAAATGAAGCAGTAAAAAGGAAAAATGTGCAAGTGAAGGGAATAGACAAGAGTGCAAGGTCAAATTGTAGTTTTGATACAAAAAAGTGCATTCATATGGAAAAACATCCAAATAACATAAAATATATTGAAAATTAATAACAGATAATTCATAACTTGGAATAAAGGGATGTGAAAAGGAAAAGTACTTGATTCAAAGGGACAAATAGGTTTGTGATGTTAGATTCCAATTTTAGTGAAACAAGGGTGAGTTCACATGGAAGGAGTGTAAAATAAAAAATCATCAAAATAGGAAAAGAAAAACCCCAGAGGTAGGGTGTAATAGGATGGGTGGGTGGGGAAGGACCCCAATAGGGGCATAAAAGAAATATCAGCAATCAAAGATCTACAGAAGGCATTGTCATGAGTTTATGGAGAATATACACATAGGAATATGTCCCTATACTTAAAACCTGAATGAACTAGATTAAGATGATCAATAAGGGTTTACACACTATCCAATCCCTTGCTTCCCTATATGTCTCACACTCTGTTGGGGAATACAAAGGGTATCTCAAATCATATCCCCATCCTGTTTGGATGAAATCTCACATTACTTAGTGGTTGTTGATGAAGATTAGCTTTAGCATGCAAATGATATTAAATAGTATGTTGAAGAAGAGGCATACCCAGGGTGATAGTTGATGGATTGGATGAAGATATGCTATCTACTATAGGAGTTAGACGTGATTTAGAGTCACAGGGATACATTGCACCAAGGGAGGTAGCTTCAAAACTATACTCTATAAAGATCATCAAAAGATTCAACTGATTTAGACTACAAGGTATTGCCACCTTTTCCAAATCTATCTTCTTGGCCAAGGAGGGTATTTTCCACCTTTTTTGAAGTGAGGTTTGTTATGATAGTGAAATTTTCATTTTCTCCTATAATCATGTGTTTGTTACTTGTTTCTTTAATTTTTTCTTTACTTCCAAGGGTGTTCTCACCTTTTTCTCAAAGAGTAGGTCGGCATGGTAGGAATCCAAGTTCTTTTCTCCCATAACCTATATATATTTTTCTTTTTTTGTTCAAGGCAAGCATACCATTTTTTAGAACCATCCATGCCATGTTTGTTAGATTGGAAGAAAAGGGAATATAAACAAGGGTAGGAGCTAGAATAGAGGGGATAGAAGAAATCATCCTCGTTAATAGAATCCAAATGATGGCTAATTAAGAGGTGACACCAAAGGGGGGATAAGAGATCACGTCTTTGATTTTCAGGATCCCCAAGAAGAAAAATATGTATTCAAGCGATAGCATTGATTAGAAAGGGATTGTCAAAGGCATCTATGCTTGTATCTACATAGATTCATTAGGGTTAACAGCAAGTACCTTGTAGGGAACCATCAAATATTGTTGAAGGTTTCTAGGAAACTTGCCAAAGCATGAATCATATATGAGGATAAGATCACCTTCTTTGAATTTTTTTTATTGACGAAATTGTAATGGAAAACTACTTTGCATTGAGCTTGCGTGGCTTCCATGCACTATAAGGCCATCCTTTGAGTCTTGTCCAAATATTCCAAGTGTACGAGATGGTGCTGCAGGGACTCGACATCTCCTAATTGCTTTGTGTAGGCCACTCGCAATGAGGATGATTCCAACTCAACAGGGAAAATAGCTTATGTACCATAGACCAACTAAAAAGATGTGTCCTCTTGTAGCCTTATGTGAGGTTGTGTATATCCAAGGGCCTTTGCAAGTCAATTGTCCCGATCACAACGATGTGCAACAATGTCCTTGTCAAGATTGAATAGAGGATGTGATTGGCGACTTTGACTTAGCCATTGGCTTTGGAATAGTAGGGTGTGGACTTGTGATGGTGAATATTATAGATCTATGTTAGCTCTTCCATGACCTTATTTAGAAAGTGAATACCATGATTGCTAATTAGCTCCAAGTGTCTGCCAAAGCAATTGATATTGTTCTCATATAGAATCAGAGCCATGTTATTACCATCATCTTGCTTGAGAGCTTTGGCTTCACATCACTTCATCACATAGTCTATACAAACCAAGATGTATTTATTTTGCTCCCTTCTAGTTGGAGGGTCTATCAATCTCACGAAATCGTACCCCATTTTTTGAATGGGGTGTCAAGAAAAGGAATAGTTGTAATGGCATGATATTGGGTTTAGTGGGCTTTCTCATTTGTTGATAAACATTAGAGTGCTTATAGTAATCATAGGTGTCTTTATGAAGGGTTGGCCAATAGTATCCTATGAGTAGAACTTTCCTTATTATTGCTTCTTCTACAAAGTTTTCACCACATGGCTCATCATGTCATGCCTTTAGAATGATTTTAATCTCATCTCCTAATAGACATCTCCGTAGTACTTTTTTTTTGCCTTTCTTATACAAAGTGTTGCCTAGCAAGGCATAGGGGGTTGATTTTAATAGAAGCTTCTTCTTCTCACTACTAGAGATGTGAGGAGAGTACTGCTTGAAAATAGAAAATAGGGAAGAGAGTGAAGCACTAAAGAGTACACACACAAAAAACCAATGGATACTTGAGAACACAAGGAGAGTAGGGCTGAAATATTCTTCTTTTTCTTTCTTCACACTACATATGTACACACAGTCACTAAGTGTGAGTCTGCTAGGAAAGAAGAGATGACACAATGAGTGTGCCATAACCAGGGATGGACTACGAAGGTGTAGTCCAACTATAGAATCACTGGCATAACCTCATGTTAGTCACCTAACACACTAGTGAGTAATATCATGCCACATCACTAAAGCATGTAGTGGATGCCAATTCATGTAGAGCTCGACAACTCAACACTCCCCCTTGAGCTCAACTTTAGCTTGTGAACTCCAAGCATAGTCATGAAGCATTGAAGCTTCTTAGCTCCCAAGGTCTCGATGAAAATGTCAGTAGATTGATTCTCTATGCTAACCAACTATGTAGTTTAGATTTGGCCTAGTGATCATCAAATAGATAAGGCTACCCACAATCTTTCGATACATAGTGACATCCTCAATCAAGTTAGCCACATGTGCACTAAGCTTAGCATTAACATCCAAAGATATAGAAATAGCCTTGCAATCATCCATGCCATACTTCTTCAACATATTCATAATCTTTGTGATAACCATATACCCTCTAGAGTCTTGATTATCTCTATGCTAAGAGAATAACATAGCTTTCCTAAATTCTTCATCTCAAATCTAGCCTTGAGAAGACCCTTTGCATCATTAATATCTATCTTAGTATCACCCACAATGATCAAATCATCCACATATATTGTAATGACCACAATATATGCATCACTTTCACATACATAGAGTGAGTGATCAACTTGTGTTGCTCTACGAAGTCCAATGCTGACAAGGTATTTTGTAATCTTGGCATGCCATGCCCTAGGTGTTTGCTTCAGCCTATACAAGGCTAAAAATGCATGTATACATAATTTGCACGATTCTCATTCACATAACTAGGTGTCTACACTACATAAACTTCCTCTTGCAACTCCCCCTATAAGAAGACATTCTTAACATCCATTTAATGCATGATCCAACCTTTCAATGTAGCAATTTCTATGGTAGTCCTTATATTGACCATTTTAGCTACCGGAGCAAAGGTTTCCTCATAATTAATATCATGAGTTTGCACATACCCTTTGGCAACCAATCATGCCTTATAGTGCTCAATGGATCCATTTGAGTTATGGTTTAACCTTGTAAACCCATTTGTAACTAATAGCCTTCTTGCCTTCAAGAGTAAGAGCACTAACTCCCATGTATCATTATCCATAAGTGAAACCATTTCTTCATCCATAACATGACCCTAATACTTAGTATCCATTGCATCCTCAAAAAAAGTGGGTTTTACATCCTACACAACCTTAGCCATATATGCATGGTGATGAGCTACATAGCTATCATATGTCAATCGTTGTGTTGGCTTTCTCACTCTACTTGATTTGCATGGACCTAAATCACTATCGCCTGCTTTAGCATTCTCTTGTGCCTTCCATACACTAAGTTTTTTAATAGATGGAATCCCAAACTCCTCATCTAGGCTCTACTCAGAGCCATTTCAATCAACATCAACATGAGAGAAACCTGATAATACATCTATCACAATAGGTGAGTCCCCAAATTTCTCTTTACCTTTCTTGATATCTATGATATACTTGGTGAAGTAATCTGTGATCTCAATATGCCACTCCAAGGTCTATCAACAAAACCATGACTACGAGACTCTTGTGGTCCACTCAATACCTATGATTGTTGACTTATTTTTTGTACAGTCACACTGTCATGCTCATCAATCCCAACTGTATTCTACACATTATTATACCAACTACTCATTTCATAACAATATCCATACTAGCTCTCAAATCACATGTAATAGGGTTATAACAAGTATATCCCTTCTTCTCAAGAGAATATCCAACAAATACACAAAATTTTTCTTTGGGATCCAATTCAATATGCAACTCATTAGTAACATGCAAATAAGCAATACATCTAAATACTTTCAAATGGGATAGATTTGGATTTTACATATAAACTTCTCTTTGGCATATGTAGTAGCAGTGGATGTCTTGTTCATAATATATACAAAACTAGCAACGACTTCATCCCAATAGTAATTAGACAAGTTTCTTTCTAACATTAGTACACAAGCCACCCCTATAATATGTGTATTTTTTCACTCAACAATTCCATTTTGTTGTGGAGTATATCTACATGTATATTGCCTACATATACCATTTTTTTGTAAAAATTTAGAAAACTAATTGGAGAGATATTGTCTCCCTCCATCTGACCTTAGACATTTAATATGCAACCATTTCTCATTCTCAACCAAAGACCTTAGACATTTAATATGCAACCATTTCTCATTCTCAACCAAAGCCTTAAAGTTTTTAAAGTGAGTGAACACGTCACTTTTCTCACGCATAAAGTAAACCCATACTTTGCGAGTATGATCATCAATGAAGGAAACATAATACTCGCAACCACTCAAAGTTGCAATCTTTGTAGGACTCCACACATTAGAATGTATCAATTTAAGTGGCTTCTTGCATACATGCTTTTCACGTGGAAATGCATGCCTTGCTTGATTTCCAAATTGATATGCTTCACATAATTTATGCATCCCATCAACCCTAAAATTGGATAAGCCATTCACAATCTATTTTGAGTGCATGTCTTTTAGTTGTTGCATTTACATGACCGATTCTCTTATGCCAAATTTCAATATCACCCACCATAGCACATGAATATTATGCAAACATGGCAACATCCATTTCATGCAAACTTACATCAAGAGTAAACAATTTGTCAATATGTTTTCCTTTTGCAATCAACTTGTAATCATTTTTGAGATATTCTACATAACAACCATCAGACAAGAACTGAATTTGCAATCCAATTCTACCATCTGACCAATGGAAATCAAGTTTCTTGTAATATTTGGTACATAAAGTACATCAACCAAATACTTGGTTTTTCTATCATGTATACTCAAAGGAATATTTTCAGCATGAGTAATGGGGTGAGCTGTATCATCCCCTGTCTCCACATAGCTTGAAGATTCTAGACCTTGCATCTCTCTAAACCACTCTCTATGAGAAGTTATGTGGTTAGAGGCACCTAAATCTACATACCATACATAATTCTTTGATGAATAATCAACAATCATAGTATTCATAAAGTGTTACATAGCAAATAACTTTTCAATTTTCTCATCATTCTTTTTGCTATATTGGATGCATAATTACATTACTATTTTTTTTTCATTTCTACTTTTAGCCTTATTTTTAAAGTAATTTTTAGAAACGTGGCATTTTTTACTACAAATCCAACACTCTCTACTACCACTAGAATTTTTTTGCCTATTAGAATATGCAACTTGCTCTCTTTGAATCCCCCTTCCTCGGATTGTCCTTCTCTATTTTGTTGTGCATCATAACCTTGACCGCCACAACCACCATCTTGGCCTTTGCCACGACCTCTACCTTTTGCTAGTAGAGTAAAATACCTATTCAAACTTGTTTTTTCTTTGAGAAGAATAGGTATGTAAGAGCCAAGGTACTTCTCTTTAAGCATCAACATAGATATCAAGTCTACAAAATGAGGGATATCATCCCTTGTATTCATAGATGACATGAAGCTCTTATATTCATCTCGAAGTCTATCTAAGCATGCACACACAGCATCATCATCATTACTACCACATTGATAGATCCAAGAGCTTCCATAATACTCTTGATCTTTAAGGCATAATAATTAATAGACAAGTTTCCTCTTTTCACTTGGTTCAACTCTAACTTAGTTGCAACTTTGTGGCCTTTGTATTTACTTCGAAAAGCCTTGTCAAATTCTTCTATGCAATACATCAAAACCTACAGATAGAACATCATGCTATTTTTTATATTGACATATAACCAATACATGACTCTACTCTGTGTTTTCTCCCAATCTTTCTTAGTCTTTACCTATTCTGGTAGTAGCATTTTGTTTAAGAACTTTAGGTGCTACTGCCATGTCTCCTTCAATTTAATTTCAAATACCTTGGCTCTTCAAGAAATTTGTCGTCTTGAACTTCCATGTAAGATAATTGTTCTTATCAAGCTTCTCGTTGACAATCAGGTTGAAGTTGTTAGAAATTTTGACAGATTAGAAAACCTTACAAAAAACAATAATCTGCAAGCAAGTTGATACCAGATGCACCACAACTAAACATATAGCCTTTTTCACTAACTCCACAACAATAACTTTGATTTGCAATCTGTATTTAAATGCCTTTTGTGTTAGTAACCCAACAAGTACTTGAAACCTTATAGATACGAAATCTATAACTTGTGCACTATAAATCATGGACACAATCGAAACTACAATGTATCCAAAAACTGCTCTCAAGACCACTTGCAGGTCTAGAACTGAGGCCAAAATGACCTCAAATGCCAAAAATCATTGGGAAAAACTTCAAAAGGACTAATATATAGTACATAAACTATTCTTTCTACTCACTAAGTTTCTTTGCAATCAGAGGTTGGTACCCTGCTAATCTCAAGAGCCTCTTGCGGCTCTAACCTAAGGTAAGTCAAGTAAGTTTAAAGCGCTTCTTACCAGTTTCTTACTTGCTTGCTTTTGTCGTCCAACGCCTTCATCTCAATCTTTAATCAAGTTTTGCATAGCCATGGGACGGCTTTGATATGATGAAAATAGATAAGAGGAAAGAGAGGTGAAGCACCCAAGAGCACACATACACAAAAGCAATGGAGACTTAAAATCTTCTTCTTCTTTTTCCACACAAAATAACAAAGTCTATAACATAATAAAAGACTTATATAAAGGTACCATAATATATGTACACATAGTCACTAAGTATAAACTTGCTAAGAAAGAAGAGATGGCACAATGAATATACCATAACCAAGGATGGACTACCTCCAACTGTAGAATCATTGGTTTATCCTCATGTCAACCACCTGACACGCTAGTGAATAATATCATGCCACATCACCAAGGCACACAGTGGATGTTAGATCATGTAGAGTGCTCAACATCTCAACACTGTTGTGTGGCCTAAAGGTTGGCAATGTCTATATACCATGGGGTTATAATATCTACTAGAAATAGAGTAGCATCAAGAAGGTCTGGATCATCTTACACATCTTCTTTACTTTGAGGAATTTGTGATAGATGATTGGCCAAGATATGAGAGCAATCACATTTGAAACTACTTCAAAATTAAACTACTAAAATAGAAGGAGCCACCTCATCATTCATTCTTTCACATCTACCTTGTTTGTCAGGAATAATAAAGCCTCATAATCCACATAAAACTTGAAATGCATTGACATGGATTGATGTTGAAACTTCCCTTGGGCAAACACTATCGCCAAGCACTTAAGCTCTATCACTGTATAGTTCCTCTCTCTATTAAAGTGACATTTTGTCTTTCATAATAAATGGGTTGATTGAGATTTGAGGTGTCCTTTTGATAGAGAATAACACCTAGTTATTCAATTGATGCATCAATGTATACATGTAGCTACTTTATCTAGTCAAGAGGTTGCAAGATATGCACTTCAATATAGACCGCTTCAAGGTGTTGAAAGCTTCTTTGCAATCATTTGTCCAAATGAACTCTGCATGCTTTTTGAGAAGATTGTGCAAGGGTGATGCCTTAGTTGTAAAGTGGGAAATGAATCTATTATAGTAGCCCACATGGCTAAGAAATCCCCTCAATTTCTTAAGATTGGTTGGCATGTGTTGGAACCTAAAGCAAGTCCTACACTAGCTCTAAGCACTAGTGAGCCTCTACTACTCACGTGAAACTAGTCAACATGTTCTTGTGTGGCCAAGGGCGTCTAAGACTTTGTGTTTGTAGCATTTTTCATAGTCCAATGAATATCTCTCTCCCCACTCCTCAGAGGGAGTCCCTAAACATCTTGGTGTTATATATCATACAACATACACATAGGAAGCACCCCTTGGTTAATCACTACGACTCCACTACAGCTCTCCTACACCTCGGGGATTGGCCCCAAGATGCGTCGTGAACATAAAACACTTTTGAAACAAATTTCATTCCTTTGATAAATCGATCTAGGGGATAAATGAATAATCTTTACAAAATAAATCTCAAAGAAATGAATCGAATATCTAGCCCTACGGCTTGGGATACCTCACACTCTTAGCGTCGGGCCATCACTCATACAAACAGGTGCTATGCATCCAGGATACGATACCATTTGGTATATCCATGAAAGTGTGAATATGAACATTGTGCTCAAACAAATATTTAATGAAAATCAGCAATGTGAACATATGACGACAATTCTTTTCAGGATTTCCTTTTCCATACGAGTGCTTCATTGCTAAGGGTTGGCATCGAGTTTTCTCGTGCTACTAGTCCCTTTAATTTCAAAAAAATAAAAACTCTATATGAAATGCAACATTAATCATCAGCATTCAACATACTTCAAGCACTCAACAAACCCCTTACTCCCTACCACTTAAGATTTTGCTTGCATTGATAGGTGTAGGTATGGTTTTTAATGTATTTTTTCTTTATTGGAAACCATAAAAATGCACTCTAACAAAGAAATGCGGTGAACTGAGGCTAAACCTCATGCTCTAGTTCTATCATATGATCACACGCATTAATCTTAATTTTACTTATTTTTATGATGCAAAAAACTTAAATTTTCTTATTTTTCATTAATTCTCTCTTTTTATTATAGAAAATTACAAAAAATTACTGATTTTTAGACATAAATTGATTACTCCTATAGAAAATGATTTTCTTAGCATATTTCATTCCATGGGAACGGAAAATACACACCAAAAACCCAAAAACCACATATTTTTCCTTAAACCACATAGTCTTGGGCTTTGCGTGTTTTGCATACAATTATTATATGATTGATTTTTAATTATTCTTTCAATGTGACTGATCAAATAGAGAATTGGCAATCAAGTGAAAGCATTACTAACCATTTCAAACAAAATTCCATCATAAAACGATAAAATCTACATTTTTCTCATAAAATCGTTCGTTTTTATGACACACGTATTTTGATGTTGGAGGCCTATTGACGCTCTTCCACAACCACTGACGATCCTTCCAACTCCAATTCACGTGTCTCTCCACTCCCACTTCATCGTTTGATTAAAAAATGTCCATCTCGGCCCATCCCCCTCTCTTTTACATTGATCCATAAGAACAATCCACAAGAGGAGAGAGGAGAGAGAAGGGAGGAGAGAGAAAGACTAAAAACAAATCTCTTTGTTTAATGCATCAAATTTGGTGATTTCAATGGTGATGAAGTGTAAAAAAATGGTGGATCTCACAGCCAAGAGCACTCCTCATGAGGTTGTTGATCAGAAAAATGGATTTTTAAATGATTGGAGAGGGCCCCGAAAAAATGCCCCCCCCCCCCCCCCCCCACATGTTTTTTTCTTCATGCCCCTTCATTCCACAAGCTTAAGCTCAAGTTTTTTAAAAAACTAGATCATTTTTACATGTTCACACTTTTGCCAAGTGGATTTTTTGCTTTCGGAGGGGCAAACATACTCGTAATTGAGATTTGTCTAGATGCCTAGCTTTGTGACGTTGAAATCTATAGACTTAGCACTAACCACACACTTTTCGGCTTTTAGATTATGTAGCTGCTTCATAATACAAAACCTTACAGGGATTAAATGGGGGGTCAAGCAGACTCTGATCGACGAACCGAGACTTGCGTTGGCTGGCAAGCATTGAACTCCACCTAGGAAAACTCCGGCTCATTGATCCACATCTATTTCATTTTGCATGAAAATTTGGTATTTTATAGCCTCCCGTGTTATTTTTGGCTTCAGAATTTGTCTCTAAAATCTGCTCTCAATGTGGTTAGGGCTACAATCTTCTCAACCTTTGCTAGGTCTGTTGCTATCCCTTCTACAGAGATGATATGCCTAATAAAACTCTAAATTAGACACCAAATATGCATTTTTCGAGATTGAGAGAAATTCCATACTCCCAATATCGATTAAATCATTATTCCAAGTATCAGTAGAGTAGATTGAAGATATAGAAATCATCAAAATATACCTCAATGGAATCATGTAGGTGGTTTTGGAATGCAGGCATCATGACTCCTTGAAAGGCAGTAAGACCATTATAGAGCCCAAACATGCATCACCCTATAGGCACAAGTACTCTATTATGTTGTAAAGGTTGTCTTGGACTAGTCTTCTTTTACAATCTGTACCTGGTTATATCCATTGAATCCATCCAAAAGAGAGTACAACTCATGTCTTGCTATTGTGTCCAATAGTTGGTCAATGAAGGGAATATGAAAATGATATTTCTTTGTTTTGGAATTTAACTTACAAAAATCCACACATATATGCAGTTTGCCATTCTTCTTGGATACGACGACAATGGGTGAAATTGATTCACTCTTGGAAATTGGGTAGATGGACTTCTAAGAGCTTTAGTAACTCTATCTTAACTAGGGTAGAATAATTGGGACTCATATGCCTCTAACATTACCATACAAGCTTGGCATCATGCTCCAGTTGATGTGATTTTGGTGCATATTGAGATAAATTCTTTTCAAGTCCTTAGGACCAATAAAACACATCCTAATTCTCCTTACGTAATGTCCCTGCATAGGAACCCCCTTTTTAATTAAAGGGAATTGAAAAAAATTTAATTACCCTTCCCCCTGTCGTCGCTGAATCGGTGGTGGGGAGAGGAAGTAGGCGACGATGACAAGGAAGAAGGAGATGAGTTGATGATGATGAGGGGGAAGATGTGGAAGATGAGGTTGATGAAGATGGAGATGATGATGCCACCCCCCTCTTTTGGGCATAACCACCAGAGTCCACGGCCATTTGGGAGGCCCCAGGACTCCCACCACCATGCACCATTCCACCTCCTCCCCACCTTCCACCGTTATACCCCCCCCCCCCCCCGTACTGTGATTGGACATTTCCTTATTTTCCCCTATCGTAAAGGAGGCTAGGATGTTACACAGAAGAGAGAGAGAGAGAGAGAGAGAGAGAGAGAGAGAGAGAGAGAGAGAGAGAGAGAGAGAGAGAGAGAGAGAGAGAGAGAGGGAGGGAGGGAGGGAGGGAGGGAGGGAGGGAGGGAGGGAGGGAGGGAGGGAGGGAGAGAGAGAGAGAGAGAGAGAGAGAGGCTTCTAGAAGGTTCTCCTTCTCTTCCCCTCCTTAGAGGGTGACCACACATACTTATTTCCCTTTCCTTTCCCGCAAGGTTATTCGCCACCCCGCAAGCCCAATTTCCCCCCAATTGGCTCTGCTATTCGAGAAAGATGCAGCCAAAGTCTTGTCGGAATCACACCTAAAAGAGAGGAAGATCGATAATGGCCCCCAAGCGGCGAATGTCACGCACAGATGGCAATCCCCCAATGAGCAACGAAGCTTCAGGTGAGGGCATCCCTATCAATCCAACTACAGTAACTGTCATAAGTAATAAAATCTCCAAATTGTTAGATGCTTGCTTGATTCCCGCATGCGATACGTTAGGGTCCAAATTATACCATGTGAGAATAGTTCGCTGAAAAAGATAAACTTCATCTCGATTATTCGAAGGATTGAGTTTCCCAAATGCATGTATAAAGAGAAGTTAATTGCATTTAGATGCTATGCGATAACTTTATAAAGAACATATAAGGCTTCAAGCATTGTCAACTTTCCATCCTCGCATTAGTAGGTATGTTTTCCTCACTTTGAAGGTATATGTTGCAACTTGTACACCTGATGGATTGCATGGCAAGCAACCTAGTCTAAAATAAATTCAATCTTGAAACTCTAAGATCTTTGCCCAAGCTCTCGCTAATATCACAAAATGTTAGTTCATTGGTATCTTGAAGTTGTGCGTAGCTAATACAAACAATGATCATTAGGATTAAAACTATGATGCCTTGAGATCGGTCTGATAGCTACTATGTTTATCAATCCTATTCAGGGTTAGGCTAGGTACAAACAACAACTCCATGCCCCAAAGGCAAAAAATCCTAAGTCAAAGTAAGGATCAATTCTCTTGTACTTGTTCAAAGAAGGTTGGGTTGTCGATCAATGTAAGTGATCAATAGAATTTACATTTTTCATAGTTGTATGAGACCCTAACATATGCCTTAGCCGAAGTGTTAAGTAAAATTTTGCATAGTATCGCTCTTAGATACCAAGGGGGAGAGCGAATATGAGATGGAAATGTTATTGCATCTACTATTGCATTGTTTGGAAAAATACAATTGGTTTTGTTGGATTGATCAAACAACATCCTAAATGCTTTTACATTCAACTAAATGTTGGTTTGCTGTTTGGATGATTATTCCAAGTGCTTGTGATTTATAGTAAACTCATGGCAGGAGTCTATGATGACAAGTTGCCATGGGGATGAAGGAATGCTTTTTGAAAGATGATATTAGGGTTGGATGCCTTATTTGTTGATTCTTAAAGGATTTAATTAAGGAAAGGTTCTTTGCACGGGTGGATCGTCTCCAAGATCGCACCGTGGAATAAACCGAAAAAGGGCACTGATCGATTCACAGATTGAAGGTTGAGTGGTGGAAAGGCCAACCACGGAAATGGTATTTCTATCCTAGGCAACTTGTGGGTTAGCTCTGGAAACCCCTTGCCAAGTCCGAAACGGAGTTGAAGACTGTCGTGGCCTCAATGTTGTGGCATTGGAAGATCCTATTCTAGATAAAGGATGGAAATTGCCATGTGTAGTAGTAAAGGTCAATTTCTTTTCACCTTCTACCTCTCTGATGAAGGTCCTATAGATTCTGGATACAGATTTGACTCCTTTAAGGGAGTAGCTTCTTCCTCTGATGCTCCACTAGAGCCATCTTTCTTTGCTTTCAGTTGTAAGTCTTTGGATCCTTCTAGATGTTGAAATGGTATGAGGACTATCTCTCATTTGGGTTATGGGATGCTCAATTCTTAACTTGAGAACTTATCTTTTGAGGATGCATCCAGTAATGTATAACACGATAAGGACCTTCTAAGGTTCTTTGCTAATGTGGGATTGGTGCATGTTGGCATGGTTCATTGTCATCACCCCTTTTGGAAATTGTTGGTATAGGGTGATAACAGCCACTTGTAAAGGAGATTGATATTTTTTTCTTCTACTTTGTGCACATCCTCTGCATACATTGCAGACCATTGATAAGCCTGAAAGGGATCACTGTCATTTCATCTAGCAGTATGGGATTTGTAACTTTTGAGGCCTTTGGAACTTGAGTGTCATCTATATCCTCTTCTAATTGGACAAATTCTTCTTTTTTTCATGATCATAATATTTATTTTCACTTTCATCATATTCCTCTTTTGATACTGTCTCTAACTCTATAGGGCCTTTGTAAGAGAAGAATAGGCTCTCTATTACCTCTTTTGCTTTTGTCTCTAGCTCTATTGTGACCATGCAATAAGGAGAACAATACATCCATGCTTCTATCTCACTATTAGAGTTGATTTTAGAATTAAATCTTGGTTCATGTAGGAGATATTCCCCCATTGATCATGACTTTGCATCTTTTGGGAGATGGCTTATAGTGCTCACTTTTAGGGAATATGCTTCAAGTTTCTATGGGGAGATTTTCTTGACAATGTCTTCATCACCTGATGTTCCATTCGTTGCTTTGCTGAAAAAGTTGAATGAGACTTCTATGGATGTGGACCCATGTCCTTTCTATGAACCCTAGAGCTTGAGCACCACTTTATATGCTCTCGTGCTACCTAGGGTTAGGGTTCCTTTGAACCAATTAGTTCTTGTTCATGCCTCAAAGATCCATAGTTGTCCAAGAAATAGGGGTAAGAGATCCCACAAGAGTTTGGTTTCACCACCAATTAAGTAAGCCAATAATCTCTTCTTGGAAACTATGGACTTAACATATGAAAGGATACCTAAAGGATTGATTTTTCTTTGATCCACCAGTTTGATACTAAGTTGATTGCATACCTTGTAGGTCCAAATCTTTTATTGTTACATCCGTCATGATGTTTAATGAAGAGCATCCATCTATTAATGCAATTGTGATGAAGTATCCATCTATCTAGATCCTAGTCTCTAGAGTGCTAGATCTAGGAAGGCATTGGCCACATCTACTTCTTTCATAGGCTTTGAGGCCTTATTGGTTTTGGTAGCAATTGTAGGGTGGAAAATCCTTAGGCCAAATCTCTATGTGAGAATTATTTGGAGCCTCTTTTTGCAACTAGGAGATAGCATCAACAATTGTCAAAATGTCAAATTCATAAGAAATGTATATAGGTCTTTCACCAAGTCATACTCTTCTATGGGATCCATGGGCTTCTCCAACCGATTGGGGAATGGGGAAATGGACACTTTGATTTTTTCTCTTTCTTTAATCAATGATTGCATCACCACATATTCTATTAAAGGAGGTACATCCACCTCTTCCATCTCTTGGATCTCTAGTTCTTTGTCCTAAACTATCTTTGTATCCTTCTGTGGCACTGAACAGCTTTGTGCTATACTATCCTGTGAGGTACCACTCTATGGATTTGTTGGGAGGTTAAACTTGATAGATTTTGTAGGTGGAACATTTTCTTTTGGAACCATAGATTCTCTTTTCTTGGCTCACATTATTGCAGCTACTTCCGATTCTACTAGATTGGAGGTAGGCTCTTAATTATTTTGTTGGTCATCTATGGCATTAGCCTTGATAGGGGCTAGACTAGAATAGTCTTTAGTAGTGTGGCCTTCTCCTTTGCATATGCTATAAAGGGATTTGTAATCCATGTATCTGCTAGGGTTTGGATAGTTTGGGGAGATATGACCCTTCTCTTCACATTTGTAGCATTCCACTTAAGATCTTTGTCCACCACCAAATTGTCTTTCTCTATAACTTTGGGGGAGGGAAACCTCCTTGGATTGAAATTAGGACTAAACTCTCAGGGATTTGGTTCAATGTCTTGGGTTGTCATCCTAGATTCTAGTAGGTTTCGACTTGCTTCCTCATAATTCTTCCTTCTATCATGTATGTTCTTTAGAGAGCAGGTGTGCTCTGTGTGGCTCTTTCTTATATGATAATAATAGAAGGCTCTAGGGATGGTTGGCTTTCAAGTACATTCAGTGGCTAAATATCTCACTTGATGGTACTTTCCACACCAAGTATTTGATCACTTGTCATCTCTTCCTGCTCCTACAATGTTTAGTAGGCTAGCAATATTCACTTTGGGTATCTATAACTATTATGTAATCACATCCATAAGCTCCTTCTTGATATTTACAATTGAGTTGGACAAGTAGTCCTTTGAATTTTCTCCTCCTAGAGTACTTGCAGCAGGGTTTTTAGTCTCTTTAATCATCACATAGATTGGTTGGGTTGATGTAGAGGGTCCTCTATTTCTAATTTTGATTTAAAGTTCATATTTGGATTGTTAGCTATTGTTGATTCTAGTTGGTAGGGTTCCGCTATTGTTGCTAATTTGCCACTTGGGGAACTGTTGGAGACCATTGCTGTTGTGGTTGTGAACAGTCATTTGAGACACTATTTGTGACCACTGGTGATTCGATGCACTGTACTACAACATTCTGTACATTTGTGGGTAGGGATAGGGAATAGTCCTTGGGATTGCATTTGGTGGATACACCATTCATAGCATTGGGCAAGGTAGGATTCCTCTTCTTGAGGTCATAGACAATCTTGCTTCAACTTAATCATAGTCTTACACCTTCCATTAAAGCTTGCAAAATAGCTAGTCTTCTCAATTTCATGAATTTGAAACCTCTGGCTATAGGTCTCTAAGGAAGACACCATTTTGTATTCCTTCATCCAAGTTATGTTTAGTCCATCTCTTCAGTATGGCTTCCATTCTGGAGACATATGCTTCTACCCATTCTCTAGAGAACTAGCTCAAGTTCATAAACTCCTTTTGCATCCGCTCTTCAAAACATTTGCGCCTAAATTTAGTGAGAAAGGCTATCCTACATGCTGAAAGTTCTTGCTACTTGTCTGTCATACTAGTAAAACACCACTCCTTGGAAAGTAGCAAAGAATATTGCCAACCAATGCTTTGGGTTTTTGGTAGGATTATTGGCCACATAAGCTATCATGAACTTGGCCACATGAAGATCACTGTCTTCATTGTATTCTCCCTTGAGAATTGGTAGTGGGACTACATTCGCTAGCCTATCATCAACATTTCTAGGATGGGTCTAGCTAGGATTTGCCATTGGGACTTCTGTGAAGAGTGCCACAAGGGTGTCAAAGGAGACTTCTCTTGCTATCTTATTCTCAGCTTTGACTTTTAACTTCTATCTTTTTACATATTTATGGATTCATTCTAGTGCTTTACTCTTTATTACATCAGTCATCAAGGAGTTAGCTATACCCAGTTTGGTTGTACTCTATAGAAGGAAAATAGTATCTGAAAGACTCTCTCGCCAATATTTCTTCCACTTATTTATTTTCTCAATCTCTAAATTCCACTTTCATGCCATTACAGAGCAGAAGGTATTCTGTTATGAAGGTATCAAAATTCATTCTTATTGGGATTGCTATAGTGCCATTGTTTTGGTAGTATCCACTTTGGAGGGTTTCAATGGCATATGTTATGAAGAACACTCTATCTACTAGCTTCTAGTGGATTGCCTATTGAACAAATAAAAGGCTGTCAGTGCACCAAACATCCCATGTAGCTTGATGTTGTGTGCTCATAATAAGTTTTAGCTCTTTTCCTTCTTATTCTCGTGGACCTCCACTCACCACAACTCCTAGGGCTTCTTCAATACAATCTTCGACTTGATAATATTTGGAAACTTTTCAATAAAATCCAATTCTTCTATTGATGATTGTTCTTGACTAGAATGATATATCTCTTCATAGCTTTAGAAGATAGTGCAAACAATTTTTCATAGAGAGTTCACATTAAGATAGTGATATGTTTCCACCATCAAGGGATGAAAATCTCCTAAAAAGTGGCTTTCGCAATGAAAAACTTGAACTATTCAAGGGTAGCAAGGATTCTACACTCTTCCATTGATTTTCTTCCCCTTTAACAACACCATTGCTTCCATTTCCAGCCTCTTTTATTAAGCATTCATGGGTAACACCTTGAATGACAACTTTGAGTAATTGGGGGAGGGGGGGTGTGGAGGGTGTTACAGTCTCTTTTCCTTAGAGGAATCAATATGTGATCATCTTGAGTAAACTTAGGTATTTACTTTTAAAGAAAAAAATATTAAGTTTAAGTTATACCACATCATTTATTGATCATCTTTTTATAAGATGTTTAAGAAACTTCCCTGAGCTTCTAGATCCACCATACCTTGAAGGGTTGGTTCAATATCTAGTTCACCTTGGATGGTAAAATTTTGTGCTATGTCATGTGCCTCATTTTTTATAGTTTCTTTTGCTTACTTTCCCTCCACATTCTCAAAAAAAACTTAGGATATCCTACTTACAAGTGCCCCAACTCGTTGCATTAGAAGCAATTTAGTGATAGAGACATCTCCTTCACAAGTTCACCACATTCAAAGCATTGTGGGTAGCTAGATTGTTCACCTTTGAGATAGTCTCACTCTACAAATTCCATTCAATAGATACTATCCTTGAGATTGAGTTGTACCCCACCAAACTCCGCCAAGGGCTTCACTTAGATGAGAGTGTCTTTTAGGTCAAAGGGCCTCATTGATTCAAGTTGGCCATTGAGGGGTGGATTCACAACTTGTTGGGTCATGGACTTTTGGGGAGCATACTTTGGTAGTGTGAAAAAACAAGAATAATAATCTTGTAGAGTCATACCTTTTTACTTCAAGCTAAAGAAATAATTCATCTTGAGAGTTTGGTATGAAGAAGATATGTATCTACCCTACATAGTGGCCTTGATTTGTCCCAAATCTAGGAAGACTAAAGAACTTGCACATCTTTAGGGTTTGGTATGAATGAGATAGATATCTAACCTACACAATGGCCTTGATTTGTTCCCAAATCTGGGAAGACTCGATGACCACTCTATTGTGATACCATTACTTCTAGCAAACAAGGGCTTCCCTTGTAAGCCAAAGATGGGGTGATCCTTGATAATTTATAGTACTGGGCCTACTCTATAGAGAAATATTCCTCCACGGTCTCAATTTAGACCTCCACATTAGTTTCTATCTTTGACTCTTCATGTTAAATTCAAGCTATTTTACTTACTTTAGCAAAATTTTCTTTTCTTCAAAATCCATATTTTTGGTTGAAGCTGATACCTAATAGTAACATCAAAAGTTTTAGGTTCATGTTAGCTACCTAATCCTTGAGCATTAAGATCTAAAATTATTTAATACACTTTTATATTATGCAATGATACCATGTGTGGCATACCGAGCTAAGGGAGAGGATGTGTGGTAGTCGTTCCAATGCCTATCTTGAGTAGCACTATTTGACCCCTTAGAATTTATGGACTTAGCTAGTTAGGGGAAGAGGAGTTGTGCTCAATCCCTCTATCTATAAGGCATAATATTAGCTCCAGTCTCCTAAAGTAATTCTTAGTAGGAATCTTTAGCACTAACCCTAGAAAGTCATCATTTGGCCCTATTCCTACTTCCTTCTTTCAAAAAGTACTTGACTAATTGGATCCACCCATCCATATAGGATAGTGTAGTTGTTCCGACTGTCCATCTATTTTCGATGAATGCACCTCGAGTTAGAAATTGGGTGGGGGCCCTTGTACCTCCCCTTCTTCGAAGGTCACCCATCCTACTATTGTTCACGCCATTGTGTGCTTAATTGGAAGTTTCCCATAATTGGGTTGGCCATCTAGCCCCCAAATCCTTAAGGTGATGGGGATGACTTCTGGTCTATCCAATTATAGAAATCTTCCTCCCTTTGGCCTAGGAGTCAAACCTAGTCTTGAAACATTGCTATTATAACGATAGTGAGGCAGTTTCCTCTAGCAAGTGTGGATTGCATTTCCAACACTCCCCCTCAAGCCACACCTTGGTTGATGTCCTAGTGCCACCCAAGCTCAACAGCCTAAGCTTCGATACCAAGTTAGAAACTTGGCGGGGCCCCTTCTACCTCCCCTTCCTAGAAGGTTACCCATCCTAGTATTGTTCACACCAGTACACGCTTAACCGAAAGTTTCCCATATTTGGGCTAGCCATCTAGCCCCCAAAACCTTAAGGTGACAGATGACCTTTGGCCTATCCAATTATGGAAATCTTTCTCCATTTGGCCTAGGATTCAAACCTAGTCTCAACATTACTACTACATCGACAGTGAGCTAGTTTTCTCTAGCAAGTGTAGATTGCATTTCCAATAACCCCCTCAAGCCACACCTTGGTTAAGTTTCTAGTGCCACCCAAGCTCAGCAACTTGAGCTCTAATGTCAAGTTAGAAACTAGGTGGGGACTGGTGTACCTCCCCTTCCTATAAGGTCACTCATCCCAATCTTGTTCACACCAATGTGTGCTTAACCGAAAGTTTCCCATAATTGGGCTACCCATCTAGCCCCCAATACCTCAAGGTGATGGATGACCTCCATTCTATCCAATTAGGGAAATCTTCCTCCATTTGACCTAGGATTCAAACCTAGTCTCAACACATTGTCGTTTGATAGCAGATTTTTAAAGCCAATTTAAAGCGTAAAAAGGTATTGGGTGTCATAAAAGAACAATTTTTCATAGAAAATAAAATAGTTGTGGATCAAAGAGTTGCAGTTTTCCTAGATGCATTTCGATGCCATGAACCCAACGCAAGTCTCCCTTTGTCAATCGGAGGTCATTTGACCCCCCATTTAATCCTTGCAAGGTTTGGCATCATGAAGTAGCTATCATATCCAAGAGCTGGAAAGTACATGACAGAGGCCAAGTTGATAGATCTCAATGCCATGAAGCCAGTCGTCCAATCCATCCATGATTCTGAGCTTGTTTGCTAGGTTGAACCACTTCTCAGAAGTGTGAACATGCAAAAACTAAATTGGTTAATTTGTAATGTTAAGGATTAAGCTTAGGAGTTTTTAAACATTTTATTTTTTTCTCATGTGAAAGGGAGGGGGCCGGGTGCAAATTTTTTATGCCCCCTCAAATCCATCAATTCCCTGATTTTTTGACTGTTGGAGATGAGAGGATTGCTCTAGGGGCTAAGTTAGAGAATTACTTTGCTCTACATCACCACAAACCACTTGCAAAATGGTGAATGAATCAAAATATTTGATTTTATTCTTTCTCTCTCCTCTCTGTACCTTGTTTCCATGGCTTAATCTATGTGCTAAAGCGATAGATTTTGGATGTGTGATGATGCGAGAGTGTTATGGAGTGTAAATCAAAGGTTGAGGATGCATCAGCCACCATGGAAGAGCATCAACCGCTTCTTAACTTTGAAATACGTGTGGATTCACATTAAATTAATCGTATAAGTGCTCAATTTTGATGTTTTATGATGATTCTTTTGCATGTATATGATAAAAAAATGATTTCAAATGTTTGAATATGGTTTCTAGTGCTTGAAAAATCAGAATTCTTAGTTGGTTCTTACTATTTTCATAATTAAAATAAAAACTGAGAAAATTTGCAATGCAAGAATTGCGAGATTTTGGAAAATTTGAGGGTTTTATGCATTTTTATGGTTCTTTTGGTGTTTATATGGGGTCATGTGAAGTATCATATAAGCTCCACATGTCTAAAAATAAAAAAACCCAATGGTAAATAATAAGATGAATTTAAAAAATCAAGAAAATGGAGAAAAATAAATTTTACACATGGAAAAATTACAAAAAATTATAAATGTGTCCATGAATGTATACGAGGTCATGAGGTTTAGCCTCAATTTATCCCTATTATTTATGTTAAAGTGTATAGTGTGTATTTATCACTTTTTATACACAAAAAGTACATAAAAATGCTCTTTACACCTACCAACAAATGCAAAACAATAAAGGGTGGGGGGAAATGATTGTGGAAGTTGAATATCATGTGGAATGTTGAATTTATGTATATCTTGATATATAAAATTCATTCATTTTAAGGTTTTAAAGAAGGGTAGTAGCACAGATTACTTTGGTGCTACCTTAGTGATGACGTGTTGCATTATGGTGTAGTCATGAAAAGAATTATTTGTGCACAATCCACACTATTTGATCTATAAGTTTACTCGTTTGTGCACTTAAAGGGCATTCACTTTGCACTCTCATTTTATACATGGTATTATGAGAATGATCTCTTGGATGCATAGGACTTGTTGGCAAATATTTGACCCACGTTGAGTGTAAGGTTCCCCAAGCCGTAGGTCTAGACGATCATTTCCTTTGGGGCTTGATTTGATGAGAATTGAAATGATCTCCTAAAATGAATATCAAGAGACTACTATATTTTGCATGTGCTTTATGTTGAAATGGCACATGATGGGCCTAATCCCAGGGGTGTATGAGAGCTGTAGTGGGGCCATATAAATCAGTTGGGGGGTGCTCACTGTGTATGTGATATTAGATGCTAGACACCATAATGTTTGGGTACTCCAATTGCTTGGAGTCGAGAAGGGCAACACGTTGGACTATGTTTTAGAAATAGTATCTACAAACACATATTTTGGTTAAATAAATTCATAGTGTTTATATGCTCCTGGCTATGAGACCGTGGGGTTGTTTTGGTGAGGTTAGAAGGCTCACTGACTAGAGCCCTAGATGTCGGGCCAATTTTTTGTCTCGCCACCGTTGCATCAATAGTGAGATAGTTTTCTCTAGTAAGTGTTGATTGCATTTCCAATATCCAGTATGCTTAGTTATTTAATTAGGCCCTACCACATTGTGAGACATATATAGACAACTTCATTTATTAGCTTGTTACATAGTGCTCACTTCACCCCTTTAATCATGACACAAAAATAGTGAGAACCATATTTTCTAGAACAATGTTAAAAGAATTTTTCATAAACCAATTCCCAACTGAGACTACAAGGATACTTCCACTTGATGCCAAAATTCTCCTTCCCTTGATATCCATTACTAAATGTCCCTAGGAGTCAAGTATACCTTGCAATCCCTCTTTTGCAGTTGGATTCTCTTGGGTGCCCATCAACATGCATCATGGCCACCAAGGATTTCTTTTTGGTTGAATATAATGACCAATGCTGCCGTAAGGGTGAATCTTCCTTGCACATTTGACCTTTGATCTAGGTGGTTGTCTATACTCTAGATTGTAGTAATTGGATGGTAAGACTTGAGGGAGAGTACATGTTGGCAATAATTGCATCTCATCACAACATTTGAATTCATTTTTCATAGTTTAGCCACATCCACAACCAACCATACCTTGACAAAATCATATTTTACCAAACACCACAATCCATATCTCAAACAACTTTTAATCACAACATTTTATGAATACTTTCATGCCTTCATAAGAATATAGTCTATACCATTGCAATTCCTTGTTCATATGATGGTATCGCTCTACACACACAAGGATATCATCAATAAGATGATTCTATTGCATAATCCCTATCTTCAATAACATCACAACCATACAAACAAAAGGTATAAGTCTAAATAGCATTTTAACTTTCAACACATCCATGGTCACACAAGATATTACACTTCCATTACATTATCTTTGTATTCCTGGGAGTGCATTCATGCATACGAGAGGTTGATATCTGTGACCCAATAGCCTTATGTAATCCCTATAATGAAATACCCATGAAGATATAGAAGACTATTGCATGATCCCTCTCAAAAATACGAGGAAAATAATAACATGCCTAAGTAAATACAAGGTACAACTCACGCATCCAATTACATATTTAGTTACATGCTTGCTTTTTCTCTTCAATAATATTTCATAGTTTTTTTATAATAAAAGCATAGCTAGTCCAACATTAGATAATGTCTTATGAAGAAATATTTTCATATATTTCTTTTTAAAAATAGTTTTTTCTAATCTAAGCTACTTGAAACTATCTTAAGTCTCTTCCCTTGTTTTGGAATCTTACTGTATGATTTTTAGATTTTTAAAATTATCCAATTATTTATTTAATATCAAGCATAAGATTTTACTGCTAAAATTTTCTCTACTTCTTTTTTGCTTATGAGAGAGATATAAATGGAGAGTTTTCACTGTCGATATTGTTGCATGAAGCATCTTATATATGAAATGAATAAAACATAACATTTCATTTAATTGATAAATATGTAACTTAATTTTTTTTCAATTGATTACTATAGTTTCTCTAAGTTTCCTAGGATTTTAACTATCTTGTCAATAATTTATTATTATTATTTTAGATTTTGATTCACTAGTATTTGTTTCATGGTAGTTTTGCCTTTTTTAGTTATAATTTGGACTTACTATTTTTTTTTAAATGGTAGTATTAGGGGATTTCTCATCTAATTATTGAGGTGGAAATGAAAGAGAAATACCTAGACATTAAAAGTGTTTTTGGTGCATTTATTGATGGTCAATGAAGGCATCCTTTTGTTTCTGCAAATTCACAGCATTATGGTGCTAAAGAAATGAAATATAGAAATAAGAGAAAACAATTGCATTGGTTTTGCCCACTCTTCCCCGCACCTGCACTTGGTGTCATCGTTGGATCCTATTATGTCTAATATATTCCCTTTTCGTTCGCTAATTTTTCTTTTGTAATCACACACGCACACACACACACACACACACACACACACACACACACACACACACAAACAATTCCCTCTCTCTTTGCCTTACAATATGTGCCCTTGGATGGTTTGTATGGAAAGGGGGGTGGGGGTCCTGTCAATGCATGGAGGAGGGTGTGTTGGCCCATGTAATGAGGAGGGAAAATCATTGCCTTATTTATTGTCTGTTATTGTATTTAAGTATGGGAGGGGAAGAGACTTTGGAATTCATGTAATGATGTGCAGGGTAAGGTATCCTTACTTTCATGGTGAAAGGGAAGAGTAATAGGTTTTTTTTTTTTTTGGGGGGGGGGGGGGGGCAATATTGATAGCAAGGCTACTTGGGTGATGCTATTGATGATGGAGTGGGTGGGATAGGTGATGTAGAAGAGGGGGTACAAGTGTGCAAGGGAAAGTAGTTATTGGGAGCAACAAGATGGAAATGGGGTGGGGTGAAATAGATGACGTAGAAGAAGGGGTACAAGAATGCCATGGAAAATAGGTGGTGAAGGAGGGCACTATTGATAGCAAGGCTTCTTGGGAAATGCCATTGATGATGGGGTAGGGTGGGATAGGTGACATAGAAGAGGGGATACAAGCACACGAGGGAAAGTAGGTGGTCAAGCAACAAGGTGGAAATCATAGGCTAATGTGGAGGGGGGACTTGGAATTGGTGGGGAGGGAGGCATCAATGTGACGACGTAGGGGGGATCATTAAAATGATGGCCCGTTTTGGGTTGTCACACCTTCTATATTCCCCTCCCTACCCTTATGGGTGAAAGTATAGTTTTGTTCTACAATATGAATTGTCAAGGATATTACATGCATACCTCAAAGTCAGTGTCTTGTTTAATTTTATTTAGGAACTATTGTTTCCTTGTTTAAAAGAACATTTAGTTTGTAACAATTTCTTTCCCACTTTACCATGGTGATTTTTATTTGTGTGTGTGTGTGTGTGTGTGTGCTCTTTCATGTCAATGTTGACATAGTTGTAGATTGCTCTATCTCATGTGTAGCAACCTTTCATAGTCGATTATATAGCTTTCTTCCTCCCTACTCTCTCTCTCTCTCTCTCTCTCTCCTTTGTTCTTGCCACTTCAATACAATGCCAAGTTTAAATAGTACAAAAGTTTGATACTTTGGAGTACCAAGTATAGCTCATATCAACACCAAAGGTATCATATTTACCATTGATATTTTTAAAAGTCTTGAGATCACCACATAGTATCACCTACAACATCATAATCAACGAGATCCTAATGACTCAATACTTCTTCATAGTAGCAAATCAAACAAAAAATTAAAACATGTCAAACACTACAGATTAGAAAAGGCTAGAAGTACCGAAAAGTACAAGAAAAAGGCTTTGATATTATCTATTTCATATAAAAGCTCAACAAATATTGTGGTAGATAGGAGTGGATATGAATAGCAAGGCTATCATCATATGACTTTTGAACATTGGGGATGAATTACAAAGTATACAGAATATGTCACATGCCAGGGACAAATTATATTTTGGGATTCAAACCACTACAGATAGCTTTCCACCTTAATAAAGTAATTATCCACTAGTGAGGGGAAAAGTCATCTTTGATATGAAGCATATAGTAGGCTAGTGGGATCTTTGATCCATTGTTGAAGCCAAGGCTCGACTATATCTAGTAGATAGGATTCATAGTGAATAAACATGTAGACAAAATCTACATCAGCTGTGCCCTCTTGCAATAGCTCCAAATCATAATATTTCTCGAGATACTAGTTCTATTGGGAACTCTTTGGCATTTGGCCTCACCATATAGAAACATTTTCTATTAACCTAGATTGGTTTAGATCTCTCCAATAGCCAGCCCTCTTTATTTGGTGTTTTAAAATATTCAAAAGTACCCCATTGACATCAATAATTATGAATCGGCTTTTTGATGTAGGAAGGTCATTTGGAAGCTTACTTTCTATGGCATTACATTCATTGACCCATCAAAATGTTGTGGCTACAAAAGGAATTCAAAATAAGACATGTACAAGAGACAAAAGGAAAATGTTAACTCAAAAAACATAAAAAATTAAGTGTCATAATAGACTCATAACAAAAGATTGATTTACAAGGCCATGTAGTGCTTGCACATGCACTACATCTTGCATGCATGTGTCCTAGGTGTTGTGGGAGCTTTCGCTCAACTGCCAAGACCCACGGACCGCTTATTGTTTCAAGTGTTTCAAGCCGAGCACTAATGGCTACCTCTCACATAGCCGACGCATCGTCGATCCTACAAGTGTAGTGAGCTTACCTTGATGCTGATATGAGTTGCCTTCTCTCTCGCACACACCGGTAGCTCCATGATCCTAGATGCTAGCTCAAGCATCCTCAAGCCTCCTCCATCTCGAAGCTCCATCCACTATAGCCGCACATGCAAGAGAAGGGAAGAGAAGAGAAGATAAGAAGGGAAGAGGAGATGGTGAAGAGCTTCACCCTCTTGATCCCTCACCCTCACACACTCACTCCCTCACACTCTCACACTCCCTCTCTCAAGAGCACACACAAGCAAGAAGAGGAGAAGAAGAGAAGAAGAGAAGAGATCTTGTTAGCCACACACCAAAGAATGAGCTTCCATTCACTTTTTGAACTTTATATATACAAACCCTAAAACCCCATGGGCGCCCATTCCTTTTTACATGACCGGCCATTGTGGCAAGGTCCCTTTTTCTAATTCCTTCTTCTTGCTTCATTCCTTAAGCCTATACCCGTCTATTCTTTTAGAAGTGGCACAGGAAGTAGCCTAGCACTGTTTTATAAGAGATTTTGGAGTTTTTGAGGCACCTTTTATTTAAAATTACACTTTTGGCCCCGGATTTTAGAGTTTTTGAGGCACCTTTTATTTAAAATTACGCTTTTGGCCCCGGCTTTTGGAGTTTTTGAGGCACCTTTTATTTAAAATTACGCTTTTGGCCCCGGCTGAGCTTTAGAGGCCAACTGCATGTCTTTGCTCCTCTTCCATCTTCTTCCCGCTTTTACATTCATTCTTTCACCTTCTCGGCTTGGGCATTCTTCCGCCTTGTTGGCTTGGGGTTAACATTACCCCTCTCCGAGATAGGTGCCAGTCCCATGGCACTCCTAGCAACTGTTGGGGTTTAAGAGGCAGTTAGTGCAGTAGTCGTGTAAGGGCATGGCCATGTGTAGACTCGGGTGCTCGTGGAAGCTTGGTAGTAAGGTTTGTTGGAGAAGTCAATACGGATAGCAAGTGATTGACAGGGGCCTCTGAAGTCGGTGGTTGGTCGCCTTTATGGTGCTTGGAAGGAAAGGATGCGGTGCTCTACCTAAGGGGGTTATCTAGCTTATTGTGTGGTGCATTGTGCTCATGCTGGTGGAATGGGGAGTTGGGTCTAACCACGGCTATCCGGGGTGATATCCCACGCTTGGGGGTCCCATTCGTGCAAGAGGTGTAGTGCAAGTAGCTTAGGGTGACAGGTCTAACCATAGGCGAGTGTGACCTCCCTAGGTATGTCCTGTCCTTGATTGGCCCTAAGCGTGAAGTGGGGAAGCAAAAAGGGGCTAGGGGGTTAGGAGTGGAGCTGGTCGACCGAAGCCACCAGGCATGCCTAGCTTGAGGACCCCTAGGTGCAGTGATCGTGCTTTACGTGGTGCTAAGTACTGCTGTAAGTGAGTTGTTTTGTCTATTCCATGTGTAATGTTCCGCTTGCTCTTCCTTGGATGCTTTTTTTTATAAAAAGAGTAGTATTGTACTAGTAGAATGACAGCATGTACTTAATCTTTTTTGTTTGATTTAGGCGGAGAAGGGGGTCAGATGGATTTGCTAAAAAATTGATGGCTTTGCATATACCCTTTGAGGTTCATGCAGACGTGGAGGGAGGTGGTGGAGAGGAAGGGATGGTTGCACCTAGTGAATTGGCTATCATTCATATCCTCCAGGAGAGCTAGGCAAAAGGAGGGGAGAAGGCTAGCTCTCATTATTAAACGTGCCATGGCACAGCTGTCAATGGCGTTAGGGTCAAAAAAGAGGGGAGGCAAGCCATGCTCTTGTGGGGTCGGGTCCTGCTTGAGTAGTAGCTTAAGTAGCCTAAGATAATTATAGGTAGTTATAAAGGCTAGATCGGGGCATGAAGAGAAGTCCGTGGGAAAATGCGTCATGGAATCGTTTAGGCTTCTCGAGTCAAAAAGGAGGGCATGTTCGAAGGAGGCAGCATTGGAGTTGTAGATGATGGGAAAATCATGACGCCCATGGAGGGTGGCAACAAAATCCACACCTACCCTACGAGGATACACAATGAATGTGGGGTTGTTCCTCTCATAGGGCAGGGTGTTACAAAAACCCATCCAGGTGAGCATGCTAATATTGCACACTTGCCTCCTCCATAGGGGTTGGCAGTTGTAGCCCTGCACAATATGTGGTATTTCAAACACCTTGTCTTGCCAAAAATTTGATTCTTCCCTTCCCCACTGAGTGTGGGTCCTCTCCCTTTCTTCCAGCGATTTCTGTCCCAGTCGGCCACCAGTTGCGATCACCTCATCCATCACCTTGATCGGTAGGACCCTCCACATGCTGTTAGGCATGAGGAAGCTGAAGATGAATGGGTCTTTTTCTTTTTCTTGCTGTTCCCAAATCACCAGCTCTGCGTGGAATCCAGCAGGGAGGTCATCGGGGCATGGTGGGAGGGGTGCAGACGGCTGCATGACGGGTTTGGCTCTTAACCGCTTTCCTGGTTTTCTCAACTAATTTTCTTTGTCTCTCCCTTAGTGTGGCTTGTCTTTCTGTGGATGGATCAATCTGTTGTTGTTCTTGGACATGTAGTGAGGGGGATTGTGGGATTACCTCTTCTCTGATTTCCCCATAATGAATTCAAGGTCAGTCTCCTCCCCCTGTCAGTCTTCTAGTTGCGCTCCTTCTTCAAAGCCCAGTGCGTCCAATTCCTGGGGGTTATGCCAGCCAGTAGTAGGTACTTCCGTTGCTCTTCTAAGCTTAGTCTAACCTCCGCAGGTTGGGGTGGCATCTGTAGCCCCGCATGCAGGGCTCTGAGTGCGATGCTCAATTTCTTCTGCACCACCTCCAATGACTCCTACGTGTCCAGTAATGTGTTGAGGAAGGCCTATTACTAGGCACTAAAGGCTATCTGGGCGGCGTCTGCTTTACTTTCTGCAAGGATTTTTTCTTTCTCCACCAAAGCGAGGCATCGTTCCAGTGTCTTCACCCGTTTCTCATTCTGTGCTGCCCATTCCTCTACTCTTTTGTTCATTTCTTCCATGCTTTCCCCATGCTTCTATGTTAGGGTTACGAGCTTCTGCTCCTAGACTTTGAGTTCTCTACTCATATTCTCGTGCTCTTTCCTTCCCAAGTGTAGTTGATCCGTCATAGACTCTATCTCCTTTTGCTGCCACTCCCTCTCTTGCTTTCTCTCCTTCTCTTTGGCATTTAATTCCTCCATCATTTGCTTGATGTTGGTGGTCTTCACCTCCAATTCCCCATGTTGCATCAGGGGGACCTTATATTCCCACTGCATCTGCACCAGTTCTTGATTCTCATCCTCGAGCCGTTGCTTGTAGCTTTCTTCCATGTCTTCCTTGGCCTTTAATTCCAGCTTGAGGTCAATGATCTGTTGTTGTTGCATAGCTATTGTGTGGGTTTCTTCAAGCTGGAAACCGGCTACTGACTCCTTTTCCGCTACCAACTTAGCCACAACCATCCTCTTTTCCTCCTTTTCCCTTTCCAATTGGGAGAGCAACTCAGACGTACTCGTCATAACTGGTTGGTGGCATCATTGTTGTGTGGGTTGGGGTGGTCGAGGCTTCCACTCTAGGATGCTTCTGGTCCTGTCTCGACTCAGCATCTGTGGCTCGTCTCTTTTTCCCCGTGGTGGTGGTTTCTGTGCTCTTTCCTTGGGCCATTTCTTTATTGATAAAATATTGCATCAAAGCCACAAAGTTGGAAACCTCCATGCTGGTGGGGAATGCTGGGGTGAGGGTGGTTGGTTCGGTGGAGGGCACCATGAGGGTGGGGATAGGATGGAGGAGGGCCTTGCCTTTGCCTTCAAAGACAAAGGGTGGCATGACTTCTGGTACACCTGTATGCTAGAGCTAGGCCCTTCTTCCCTCAGTGGGCTCCAGGTTCCCGGATCATCAGCCATGCACTGTTGCTCAATGGACCATCATGTGGCTTCGGCCAAGTCCTCCTCCTCCTTCCTTCTTAGTTCCTCTTCTTCCTCTGCAGCTCTTCTTTGCCTTTCTTCTTAAGCTTTCTTGTACTCTTCCTCCAGTTTCTCTTTTTCTTCCCGCTCTTCTATTTTTCTCTTCTTGGCCTCCTATTGACACCTTTTTAGCCCTCTTAACTTCTTCTTTTGTTTTTTCTTCTTCTTGTTTCTTCTTCTTCTCCCTCTCCTCGACCTCCTTGAGGGATTGTCTTTTTGCCTTTTCCAAATCCTCTTTCTCCTTCTTGCGGCCTTCATTCGGCTTCTTTTTCTTTTGTGATGTCTTCTTCTTGGGTTCCTTGGCCTGTTTTTTGCCCGATTGTTCTTCTTGTCCCTGCCCTTCCTTATCAATCTTGGTCTTGTTTGCTGGATCTCTCTTGGTCCTGGTGAGGGGATGACCTATCGGGCATTTCTCCTTTTCCTTCTTCTGCATCCTGTGTCTCTTTCACTGCCTCCTGGATGAGCACATTCAAAATTCTTCCATAGGTAATAAACGAGGCCTTGGACGAGGCCTTATTTCTTTCTGTGGCCTTGGAAGCTGGGGACTCTCCTCCTGTTGGTGTGCTTCCTAAAGCCAGTGCTTTAGCTGCCTGATTGATAGTTTTGCATACATAACCATTCTAGTCAACTTCATGCAGGGTGTGAGCCGCTACGTTCTTCAGCACAGGCATGCTGATTCGATGCATTAAGGCATTGTAGCACTGGCTGGAGAAGAGCGCGTGTACTAGTTTTGCTTGCAATCTGGCTTCCGCATCAAGGATGTCCTGGATGCTGATGCCGTCGTTTGTTAGCACGTCCTCCTTTCTCATTTTTAGCATAGTGTACATATCCCTCTTCTACTTCTTCTGTATCTTTGGCTCCAGTCCCAATGCCTTCTCCACCAAGGCAGGGTTTAAGCGAACATGTACCTGTTTGGCGTTTTCTCCTCTTCCTACCATGACGGTGCCGCACTCATTGTCAGGATCGTAAGACCTAAGAAACTCCACACACTTTGTGTGGTCCTGTTCTTGCACAAATGTTTTGAGGTACTTGGTGAAGTTGCATTGTTCAATGACTCTCCTAGCCGCTTCCTCCTTGGCCACCACACCCTCTACGTTGTGAATGGTTCGGAACTTAAGCTGGTTGTAGGTGCGGCTCTCAAGAGTGATGTTGTACTGTGCTCTTTCCTCTTCCGTGAACAGAAGTTGGTGGGCATGGTCTTGCTGCGACATCTTTTGTTCCTGTCATAATCCCAAGTTTCCATTAGTGCTTCCACATTAACAATTCGCAAGAAAAGCCATAGTCTAAAAAGAAAGACTCTATATGTTTATTGAACGAAAGCATTAAAATCCTATCCAATGTGGAGTCTTCCCTTCCGACTTTAACTTTTTGCCCTTTATTTCAAAGTTCTCTTGACATTTTCCTACCTCACTCGTTGTTTACATGCTTATGTGTTTTGCTTGATTTTCATTGGTCATACTTATGCGTTTTGCTTGATTTTCATTAGTTTTAATTTGATTCACCTCACTCCCCTTCCCCTCCCAGCTCGAGAAGAATCCTTCTTAGGATTGAAGGTTTTGGGGGTTGAGGACATTCTGCAATGGGCCTAGGAGTTACCGACGTAGGAACCAAGTGTAGAAATCGGGGTTGTACTCTAACTGAGTTGTGCGGTCGAGATCAAAAGGTCAAGTGCCAATGTGTGTAATGTAAGTGAGAACATCTGTTAGAAAGTCAGAGAAGGCACCGCGGCTAGCAATATGTAGCTCTTCCTCAGTCAGAAGGCGATCGAGGTAAGGGTGTCCCTTGATGTGCTCTTCCAGGGGGCGGTTTGCGAAGAGTGGTTAACACTCTATACGAGATTGGTGCGATATAAGTGGGGTCGTACTTTGTTGTTTTGATTGCACGGTGCTGCTCAACGTTTGTCATGACTTGCCATCCCTCTACTTCCCATTACAACCTAAGAGTGTACTAGTGCCGCAAGAATGGGGATTTAGTCTCAGCAAGATTGGATAATTCTGCAATTTCTTGGTTGGTGATGGAAGAAGTGGTTCGCTGATCGTATGACGTGATGAGGCACTGTTTGAGGGCTTGCTCTTTAGAGATCTCGCTGTTGAGCAATACAATAGCGGAGTTTGCTGCCTTTGTGAAGGCAAGTTCAAACGTCTCCCAAGAGCAAGGCATCATACAAACTTCGGTTGCAAAAGGCTTGGGCAACAAGACTAAGCCCAAGCGGTCGTAGCTCAGAGCTAGCTCTCTGAAGGTGGCATCGAGCTGCCTAATGCAATCAACCACATCATCCCATATATCTTTGGCTAGATCTGAAGCCAGTGTCAAAAATGATTTCCGCTCATAGGAGGGTTTAAGATGTGCTGGTGGTTGGGGTTTGATAGTACTAGAGCCGTTGACAATGGATAGTTGTGGTTGCGGGTGTCCTTGAGGTTTCGGTTGGGCTTCCTGGCTTAGGACTAGGGAAGTAGCAGCTACTTCTGATGGACTGCTGCCTTCAAAGTGGATCATTGTAGTTGGCTGGGCTCTAGCAGGTGATGGCTCATGTGACAATGTCTGTCGTTTGGGCCGATAGACTTGTTCAACTCTCTTGGGCATGTGTGTGGATGAGCTTGATGGATGTGGGTTTGGGGAGCACTGCGGTTTATGGTTTTGAGGTTCTATGGGGCTGGGGGCGATCAGGCTTGGGGGTAGCATATGAGTGGTGTTCTTTGCCGTGTGAGCTTTAGGGTTCCATATCCAGGCATTTTCCTCATAGTAGCCCTGCGCGTGCAGGAGGGCTTTAGGGACCCACCTTTGCCTGATTATGTGTCAATTTCTGTAACTGCGCCTTGGTATCCGGTTTAGAGCTTCGGGTCTTATGAGGTTGTGTGCGACAACTCATAGGCAGCAGTTGTGGCTGTTTAGGCCTCCATTGGAAACTAGGCTGTTGAGCCTTAGCTTTTGCTACCATGAGCAACGGTTCTTGAGAGATGGTGGGTGGTGGGTGGCCGAGCACTACCCTTCTCCTTAGATTTGGCTACTAATAGTTCTACCAGTAGCCGTGCGGACTGTTCTATCGCACAACCCTTACTGAAAGCTGTATCAATGTAGATGTTGCCTATGGTGAGGTGAATGCGCTGCAACTCACAATCAACGTTGCAACGAGTTTACTTCTTCTTGAAGGATCGCCCTAGCAGCGTTTCCGTGCCTACATCCTTGGTGTCTGGCAGTACATAGAAGATTATTGGTACAGTCTCAGACTCGATAGAAACAGTGGCCCTGCACTTGCCAAGAAGTGCGTACGAATGGTCCCCATATGGGCTTAATTTGGTGTTAGTAGGTTGTAGTGGTGGTTTGCCAAGTTGGGTACAGTGATCGTGAGTCAAGACATTGAAGTCTGCTCCCTCGTCAATTAAGGCATCGAAGATGCATGTTCACTTGGCAATGACCATGATGTGCAGGTATGCAAGCTCCACGGTTTCCTCATCCTCATCATCAATTTCGGTGATGGTGGCTACTCAGGTGGTTCCAACATTGGTGGCTCATGCAAAGGATGCGTGGGAGGATAGTATTTCTTGACACGACTACCATTGAAGAAGCCTATTCCCTCACTGTCTAGAGTCTCGAGCTCGACGTTTCCCGTCGACTGATCCCACGGACTCTGAAAGGTCCAAGACCCCTAAACTTCATTTTTTGCTTATGCCCCTTAACTGAGTATAGGAGCACTAAGTCGCCTTATTCAAAGTCGCGTTGATTGACATGCTTGTCAAACCAACTCTTGCGTCGTGCCTTCTCACATATGAGTGCATGAGTGGCTAGAAGGCGAGTCTTCGAGAGGTGTTTGAGCTCAACTTGGCATTGCGTCCATGCCTCCCTTCCTTTCCATCACTCCTGAAGTGCAATTCACAAGCTAGGCATGAAGAATTCTACGGGGAGAATTGCTTCGGTTCCATAGGTCAACCTAAAGGGGGTCTGTCCGACAGCCATTTTGTAAGCTGTGCGGTAAGCCCACAAGGCTTCCACCATCAACTTGTTATCCCAGTCACTGCATGAGGCCGAGACTACCTTGGTTAGGACATTGACAAGAATCTTATTTGTGGATTCTTCTTAGCTGTTTGCTTGAGGGTAGTATGGAGAGGATTTTTTATGGATAATTGGGAATGTGGATAGGAGATGAGCTATCACTTCATTGATGAGGTGTGTCCTTTAGTCACTGATTAGTTTGATGGGGCATCCGAATCGTGAGATCACCTGCTCCCACAAGAACTTGGCAATCATTCGAGCATCGTTCTTTCGTGTTGCTCTCACCTCTACCCACTTCGTTAGGTAGTCTATGGCCACAATGATGTATTTGGCCAGAGAATACTATGCAGCGGGGCTGATGGGTCCTA